>NC_081408.1:631971780-632571780 GCF_030272615.1 Cryptomeria japonica | reverse complement strand
GTCTCTTTTCTGCATCATTTCTAGATTCATACTTAACATATCTAAATGATCCAAATCCACCATATTGCTTCAGATTACCACAAAAATTATCACCACTATGCACATCTTCCTTTTTACTCTTGACAATTTGAAATTTACTTTTGTCTTTAGATTCAGTGTCACTGGACTCTTTAGTCAAAATGAGTCTTCGAGTAGATTTCTTATAAGTTTTTGTTACCTTTGGTTTGGCAACATTCTTTGGTTTCTTACTCGGTGACACTGCAGATGATCTTGTGTTAGGTCGCTTTGCTAAAGGAGTCAGTGATACCTTTAATGTATCCTGTTTCTTCCTCTTCAGAACTTTCCCTTTAGGTAACTCGGTGCTCAATGTAATAGCTACCTCTTGGGCTTCAGATTCCTCCTTGGTGATGACTAGAGTGCCCTTGACAAGTATGGAGGAAGAACATTCTCCAAATCTCTCCATTAATGCCTTGATCATTTTTGTTGCTTTCCTTGTAGCCTTGGGTACTACAATACTCATCTTAAATTTCTCTTTAACTTCTTCATATGTATCGTATCTCTGCTTGGTAGCATGTCTAGGTAATGTAAGAAAAGCATCTATCTATTGTTGTGTGATGTCAAAATCAATCTCATAACCCATAGGTGGCAAAGATTGAGTTCTCAGTTCCACAACATTGACATAGCAGTAGTCGGTGTCTACTTCAAAGCATATGTCATCCTTGTATTTCTCTACTAACTTGGGTGGAATTCTATACCTGTTATGCATCTTTTCTTGAAACTTGCTAAAGTAATCATCCATAATATCATTGAATTTATCACCTATCTTTTTGATGAAGTAATTGTTTTGATGGGTGATTGGTCGGTGTAGCTCCCAAACTACATTACCGACTAATGGAAAGAATTTCTCAAAATAGAAAAACATGCATACCAAAAGTGATCCAAACTTCAGTGTGTTTGCTGAGTTCTTCTTCTTTGACTTCCTTATGGTGTTTATATTCTCAAATAGATTTTTCAACAATACTTCGCATAGATCAATTTTCATTCCTTTCTTCACAATTTTATATGCTAAATCGACTGCTGCACAGGGTACACTATTTTCCCTTGCCGATTGAAAGAAATAATAACCTATGACTCTAATGGCAAACTTCAGCTCTGCATCTATCACATTGTTCAATTTCAATCCTCTACAATCAAATTCAACTCCGGTTAAAGTGATCAATTCCTTTTGTGATATCATTTTCTGAGCTCGGGCATGATCAAAAATAGGGTAACCGGTGATCAAATGAATAATTTCCTTGGTGATCTTAAATGGTTTCTCCTCTAACCACATGAAATCATCATGAAATCTGCTCAGAACAAACTTGACCCATTGGGGTTTGAATACACGGGGATAGGTTAGGGCTTCGGTCAATCCCTTGATTTTAATGTGTTCATACTTGCTATCCAATTTCCCATGGGTACACAATTCATCATATGTGTCCTTGATCTCAACATGACCTAGTTCCTCAACATGACACTTAGTGAAGAATTTGACATCCTCAACTAGTAAAACCCTATTTGGAATGAGTGAAAATGTAGTTTTATCATCCGGTTCAGATGCTACTTTGGGAGTTAAAGAGTATTTCAGTGAGAGCTTTTCAATGTCTCAACAACAACGGGCTTTTGGATCTTAGTTGCCATTGCAGATTTTGGATAATCACTTAACAAAATATTCTTAGGGCTTGAAGACTTTTAAACAGTAGACGCTTTCACTTGGTAAATATAAAACTGATATTCACAACTGATATGATCGGTAAACTATCTTGACAATGCGATGTGATTGATGTAAATACCTTGAATTTTGCTTCGGAGGAGGTTTGATCGCCTTCGAATCGCTTTGCTCTACTTTCTTGAAAAGTTGGTAAGTATAAAATGACCATGCAAAAGCTTTAAGTACACAATATACCTCATTGGGCTTTGTGTAGTTAGGTCAGAAAACATTTAATGCACTTGGTACCACTTCCTTTTTATGCTTTTACCGAGTAGCCAGACTTCTTGTATTTACCGACTAGACAAGCTTCCAAAAGACTTGATAAAATTTCAAATTTCCTAATGCATCTTTAGTTATGCAGATTTTGAATTAAGTACATGATAAAATAGGAACTGTTAAGATTTAACCTTTGAGAGAATGCAGTCCCTTCATACCTTCACCGATTAATTTGGAATAGGTGCACCTAACTCGGTAGATAAGGTGCTTTCTTCATTTGACACAATTTCCTTCTTTTTCCAAATCATCAGTAATTTGCCTTTTATTTCCTCAGTGTCTCCTCTAGGTTGATCTCTGCAATCTCTATCCAAGTGTCCAACTTTGTGACAATGAAAACATGCCATACCAGGGTTTCTCCATGATCTTCGATTGTTCATTCCAAACCTTATAAAGCAGTTGGCACTTATATATCCATATCTCCCACAGCATTCACACCATATCCTTGTATTCTAATCCCATGGTATTGCAGAATATTGTCGGTTAGGATCTATGTGAGTTTGGTAGCCTCTAGTATTTGCTCAGTGTGCAGACCACATATGGTTCTTTTGCTTAAACCAACACTTCTCGGTACTATGTCCATATCTATTGCAGTTTTTACAAACTCCTTTGAATTTTGCCTCCTGATAATTGCTAGAAGACTTTTTCCTACATTGGTTAGATGTGTGACCATATTTATTGCAATTGTGACAATAACCATTAGACCTAGTGACATTCAGTTGCTTACCTTTTCTGATTTGGCACATATTAGCAGTATGTCCTTGTTTTCCACAGTAGTTGCAAATAGGCTTCTTTTCTTTGGTGTTCTTCTTGTTTCCATCTTGCTTTGATGATTCTCCTCTCTTGGTAGTGTGGATTCCCTTCTCAGTAGAGTCTTTTCCTTTGTAACCGAGTCTTGTGACTTTGTTGGGTCTTTTTGTATTCAGTTTCTCATCCAACATCTTTGATGCTTCATAACTCTTTTTTAGTGTTTCTTTGGATTTCTTCTCTATTTTAATTTCATCGGTCAATCTTGATACTTCAAGTTTCAATGCTTGATTCTCATCATCTTTCAGATTTGCTTCATGATGTGCATAACCCAATTGATTTGACAAATTTTGTTGAATCCCAGTCAACCTTGTGATTTCATCATTCTTTTCAGATACTAATGCTTTAAGCTGTTGTTTTTCTCTTTCTAGATCTCTTACTTTATCCTCAGCTGTCCTCAATGCATCAAGATTTTCAGTCATCTGTGTGCTGAAATGTTCATGTCCTCTTTTCAATGCTTTTAGCTGATCAATCAGTGCTTTGTTCTTTTCCTGCAGTTCTTCAATCATCTCTTCAGTCTCTTCAGATATACTATTCTCAGATGATGTTTCAATTTGTTCCACTAACTCTTGAGACTCCTATAAATCATCAGAAAATGTTCTTCTGACTTTTAGAGATTTTTGCATTTGTTTTTGCATGTCAGCAATCACTTGATTAGCATGATCCAATTCATTTTAAAGATTCACAATTCTCCAAGATTGTCTATAGCCTTCCATTGATAAGATCTTTCTCTTTAGGCTGTTAAACCCTTTTCCAAGATTGAAGCTCTGATACCAATTGTTAGGCCCAATATGGAAAGCTAATGTACTGAGAGGGGAGGGGTGAATCAATACTTCAAATCCTTTCTTCAACAATAACTTTACTGTTATGCATAAACCAAAAATTGTTGTAACATAACATAAAGCTAAAACAAATAAATAACAATCTTACATGATTCACTCCATAACACATATATTTTGGTAACACAGAAACTCTTGGTTAGAGAGAAAAACTGCGATGGGGATGGCACCCACAACTTCGCTACTGCAATAATAAAGGTTGCTCGGTTAGAGATACATGTTTAGCTATTTCTGATAGCTTACCCTATTAGGAGTATCAAGATTGTTAGATCTACCTTGCTAAAGGATTTTACAACACTTATTCTAAATGTTGCACTTGGTTAAAGGCTTTACACTTTATAGACTTTGTTAGAGTCTTTTACCCTGTTAAAAGTTTCTCTTACAACTCAAAATATTACAATAAAATCTTTACAATTATCTACAACTTTACATCTGAAATGTTATAGCAGATTCTATGTGCTCAAAATAAGATTACCCTACTTATAGCATACCTCGGTAACCCATAGATTAACTTGATAAACCCTTCTGTTTACTTCGTTCCTTGACTATTCTCTGAAATCCTTCTCGGTGACCTTTGTGTCTCTGACAGTCACAATACTCAGTGCTTCCTTATCTATCACATATGTCTTGCTTCATATATCTCTATTTTCCCATATTTTTATCCTTAATCCATGTTGTATAAATAGATCTCTTATGTCGGTGATCTGTTCATTGCTTTGATCTTACAAACATGATTTATCGAATCAATAACCATATAAAATGTTTCATTGGATAGATGACCTCAAGATCATACAAAATCTATAAGTGCAATTTCCAATGTGATAATGGTTCTTTGTTCCTCGATCTTGTAACATGTTACCCATGTGTGTCTAGGTTAAATGAATCTAGTAACACGTTTCACTCGGTGTGTGTAACTTGGTATATCATTTTTGCTGATCGGTAGACATAGAGTGTTACTCAGTAGACAACTTGATGTATACTAGGCTCTGTGACTACTTTCTTCTATAATCGACTGCTCTGTGCTTACCGACTAAATATTTCCGTACTAGTAACCAACAAGAGTATATAGAATGACTTTGGACATAAAACTAATGGCAACTTAGTAAGTAGTAACAATATATAGTATCAACACCCACATCTTTGATGTTGCAAGTTCCTTCATGATTTGGTTCATTGATTACTTGTATTTGACACACTTGTGGGCATAAATTTGGTTTTGTTAATCCTTGTCATTTGTTCCATTTAGCCTCTTCTGTACTGATGACTAGTTCTATTTCTATAGCTTCTAATTCTTCTTTTGTAGTTCCATACCTAATTTGTCCTACCTCATTAGAGGGGGACTTAGTAGGTGAAGAAATTGTTTGTGTTCGATCTTTCTCCAGCTGTCATTCATAGTCTTCTTGTTTTTTTAGTCTGATGTCTTCTATTTCCTTTTGCATTCTTAGGCATATCAGCTCTTGTGCGTCATCTGTGATATCACTGGATTCTTCAAGGGTTTTTGTAGTAGATGTATCCGAGATGTGGTTTGGACCCCATTCATACTCATTTGAATCAGTTTCTGAATCATCTACTTGTTGTCTGCTAGTATATGTGACTAGAATTTTTAGTACTGCAAACAAATCTTTGATTCTGTATAATTTGTCTCTCATATCCTCTGGAACTTCTACTTCCTGTGGCATTATAGTTGATATAACTGCAACTTGATTATCATATGTTTCCTCTCTCTGGGTGGGCAATTCTTTTTGTTCATCGTCACACTCTTCCTGACTTTGGTGAGTATTAATTTCTTGTGTTGTTAAAGGTAGTACCTTTTTCTTCCACTTACGTTGATGGTGAGACGTGTAGTTCTGATCTGCTTGCTTTCTTGGATCATATCCCAGTCCAACTTTATCATTGACAAACTTAGTTTGTAATTGAATGGGTTCACCAATACCTTGTTGATGCTTGCCTAGAGGACCGACACCAAAATATCCCATGTGTTGAAACATCTTATATCCTGGACCATATTGTGTTAGGGAAATCTCACAATGTCATATTTCTTTGTTTGCACTGTCTTCTTTGAAAAGTGATTTGAGGACATCATCCTCTTCTATTTCACTTGCAAGAGAAGTAGAGGACTGTATAAAGAGACCATCATAAATGACTTTTGGAGTTGAAATTTGTGGCTTCATATGCTCTGATGGTTTTCCTGACTGTCTTGGTGATGGAGGAAGAGACATTAGTGAGAGTATAGGCTCTATCTTGTATCCATCTATTCCAGTGTTTGTGATTTCAATTTCTTTTCTAAATCTTTCAGCAAAGATTTTGAAATTTCAGCTGCGAAAGCTGCTCTATTATGAGGAACAAAAGCATCAACACTTTGCGTTAATGCATTGCAGGTATAGCTTGTATTGGTAGGAATACTGACTTCAACTCCATTATAAGGAATTTTAGGCATTGATGATATGTAGATGATTCTGCTTTCATTTCATGAATCCATGGCCTACCCAGTAAGATGTTGTATGAAAGATGAAGATCCAGGACTTGAAAAATGACATCTCTTTCCATAGGTCCTACTCTGATTGGTAATAGTACCAGACCCTTAGAAGTTCTTTGTTCTTCATCATAAGCCTTGATTGTTATCTTCTTTGTTGGATCAATAAAATTTTCAGAAAATCCCGACTGTGTCAATAGATTGTAGGTACAAATATTCAACCCATCGCCTCCATCTATCAAAACACATTTAACACGGTGTTTATGGATCATGGCTTCAATGTTGAATAGCTGGTTATGCGGGTGACTTAGTGAGTTATCATCTTCTTAAGAGAAAGTGAGGTAATGAGGTGAGGTCAGGTGACTGACCATAGATTGAAACCAATCTATGTCTAAATCTTTAGGGACACTGGTGGTAAGTAGAGCCTTGTTCAGGACCTCTCTATGAGCAGAAGAGATTTTAAGTAGTTCCAAAATGGAGATTTGAGCATTGGTTCTCTTCAATTGTTTGACAATACTATAACCAAGAGAAGACAATGAAGCCAGTTGTTTTGATTTAGCTATGGTTGTGTCTATTTGTCTATTTGGTAGATTTGATGTTGTTTGATCAAAAGTTGAGGAACTAGCTCCTGGGAGAGTAATCTTCCTTTGAGTGCGAGTCATGGCATTAGCAGTTTGTGCTTGACTTTGGTGATCCTAGACTATGATCACATTGCAATATTTAGTTTGAGCAGATTCAATCATGTTGTTCACATTATCGTTGTTAGTGTAGGTATAATTGAGTCTAGCTCCTCCCTTGGATTTTGAGGAATCTCCTTGTTCATAAGTGGGTAAGGGATCTTTAAAAGCCTTATGATCAACATTATTCATGTGATTTTCAACAATGATCTTTCCTGCATCAATGAGATCTTGGATTTCATGTTAGAGTTTCATGAGGTTGTTTATGTTATGTCCCTTGTTCCCATGGTAGTCACAATATTTATTTTGTCTCCACCATTTGGGTCTAATTTCTGGGTCATATGGTCTAGAATTGTCTGGCAATGTTATCAGATTATTTGCCAATAAAGTTTTAAAAGCCGATTCATATGATTCATCTAGAGGAGTAAAATCACCCTTAGGCTTTGAAAGCCAAGGTTTTTCTTTAAACCATTCTCTTATTTTCTTTGATGGATTCTCTATTGTAGTTTCAGCTGCCTTGAGTGCTTGTATGCCACTGGCCAAGTTAAATATTGTGGATTTTGTTTTTTCTTGGACAGTATCTACCACTCCATCACTAATGACATTCTTGTTGCTATATTTGCCATATTTCTAGTATTTACTCTTTTCTTTAGAGCTAGAACCTTGTTGTGTTTCCTTCCAAAGTGAGATATCCCCTTTCTTTATGAGCACATCTTCCATCTTAATAGCATTATCTACCATTTTGTTAAATGATGGGTGTTCTTGCATTTGTATACTGTATTTCAGTTCTGGGACCAGGTTATTGACAAATATATCCATTTTCTCAGAGTCTGGGATAAGTTGTGGATACCTAGAGAACATCTTTCTCCAACATTGGAGGAAAGTGAGAAAAGGCTTCCCTATTTTCTGTTTAGTATTGCAAAGATCTATCATAGTCATAGGATGTCGAATGTTGTATGAGTATTGTTGCAAAAATAGTTGGATTAGTTCTTCAAACATTTTTATCCCTTTGGGTAGACTTGAGAACCATTCCATGGCTTGACCCCCTAAACTCCTTGGGAAAAGGCACATGAGGTACGTTTGATTGTGCATGAACTCCATTCAAGAGGCACAAAACTCTCTAACATGATCTTGAGGATCTGAGGTACCATCATATTTGTCAAATTTTGGGATCTCAACTCGTGAAGGAATTGGAGACATGTAAAGGTTTTTGTCAAATGGGAATGGGCATTTTGTGTCTAGAGAATATTGTTTTGGCATTTTATCTTTGTCTTCTATTCTTGTGACCGTAGTTTGTAATGCTTGAATTTATTTGCTTATTTTCCCCCATGGTGTCTCTTTCTCTTTAGCGATGAGGGCCTCCACATTATAACTAGTAGGGAGTTTGGCGCCTTGCTTTGCTAATTCTAGGAAATAGTCTTCTTTTTCCCTAGCCATGATGACCTTCATCATTTTCTGGAACTCTTTATCATTCTGACATTTATGTAGTTTGGCTTTAGGAGGTTCAAGAAGCTCAGATTCAGTTGATGAGGAATCACTGTCAGTGGCATGATTGCTGAAATCATCATGAGTATCTTGTTTACTAGCTTCTCTTTCTTGCCTTTCTCTAGACATGGTGGGAGATAGGGGCTGACCAAAGATTGGTAAATCATAAACTGGTATTTGTGATGAGGACGATTTACTTTGAAAGGGGTTTTCTTTGAATAATGGATGTTCATTTGACGAAAAGGGTGTTTCTTTTGCTTTGTCTATTTTGCCGTGAGAGCTTCTGGTTTGAATAGACATTTGTAACCGACAGGACTGAGAGTGAGATGTGTTGTAGAAGTCAAGATCAAATTTTAGCTTGTAGTTTGTTTAACGTAGTGATTGAGAGAAATAACTAAGATCTGGTCTGATTTCAGGAATAATCTATCTTGTGTAAGATGTTATCTAAGTTAACTTAGGTTTGATAAGATGTTTGTTTGAACTAGCTTAAAGATGATCGACAAAATCATGCAATGCAATGGCAGAGGTACACTATCAAGGTTGTTTATGCTCAGGAGGATGATAACCAATTTTAGGCTTGCTGTAGACTATTTTGGACAGGTTTGACTATTCTGGACTAACAAAATCATAGACTCATATGACAAAATTTCTGAGACTGTACGACAGTATAACAGCTTCAGGATGACAACAATTATGTTTCGTATGGGTTGCTGCCTAGTACCGTACAACAAATGGGTAGGTCCCGAATGACAAATGATTCTGAGTAGTTTTGTCTTGTATGACATAGGATTTAACTTAGAACGACAGACTTCTGGATCTCCTACGATAGAGTATTAGCTTTGTGAGACAAATTAGCAAACTCATACGACACAGAATATGGTGCACAATGACAAATGATCAGGCTCATACGATTGTTAATAGGACATAGACAAAAAAATTCTGAATTTTTCAATGGCTGGGTATGACAACTGAGTATGACCAATTCTGAGATGGACTGATTTTTGACCAGGAGAGACTAGCTTGTGACATGGATAGAGTTTTGATCACTGAGTTTGTTGATTTGTTTTCTCCAGTTTTAGTATTCCAGTTTTAGTTTGAGGGATGAAAACACAGAAAACACGTAGTATGAATAGTAACTCCAATCATAGCATGCAAACCCTATCAAAGTTGGCTTAGAGAAGAAAACCTTTGCTTGCTAACTTAGGTACACACCCAATAGCTAATTAGAATACAGTTGTTGAGTCTCACGCAACAGATTCTCAATGTCGTATTAGTCGACTCCAAACACTAATGGGGGCACGATATGGCAAGTGTCTTGGGAGAGTTACTATCTCTCTTGCACAAAGATTATCAACCTTTTGGAGGTGAATTGGATAACTTATAATTTTAATTGGATCTAGTAAGGGTTTCATTCAGTGCGTCAAGGTATAAACTCAATTAAGAGGTCTCCCAGCCTTGAAAACGAAGGTTCAATATACCCAAAGGTACTGAGGAGAGCTATTCCTGAGCACTGCCATTGACTTGATTTTCATCAAATCACATTTATTTTATAGTGGGTTGGAGTACTTGGCATTTAGCCATTCCCACGTAGGTCATTCCCCTCACACTGGTCGTAATGGCTTTAAGAGTTTTTCAACCCCTCGGGAGGGCAGGTCTGCTAAAGATGTACAAATCTCAAACAAAGAAAAAGCCTCAAGTGTCTAGATTTATGATTGTCTTAGAAAGACAAGAGAATACTCTCCTACCTCTCAGAATTTTCCAAAAAACCACAAAAGACAGATTTGTTCATTACGCAAATAGCAAGTTAGGTGCCTAAAAAATTAAAGAATACACGATATTTGATTGATTTCTCTTTAGGCAACCTGCAAAAACAACACATTAGTAGTCATGTTGTTTTTATTCTTTGATAGACATATGTTTGATTGATAAATTCTTTGACAAGCGTCCTACAAGAAACTAGTCAAGCTGTGAAAATACCAGGCCGACAAAAGATAATTCAGGGTTAGCGTTAGCATAATCCAAATTTAATTCAAGAAAAATCCTGAAAAGTGAAACTTTCTTTTGATCTAACAGAGAACAGAATCATATGACAATTCTCATAAAATGAAATGATGAAAGAACTTTATTGTACGAGTCAGAAATTAGCATAGGACGATAGAGGATAAAATCAAATAGCCAGAAACAGTATGTTGTACGAGTCCATACTTTGATTCGTATGACAAACTATAGGGTATAATATTATGTCATACGATAAACTACAGGCTACAATATAATGTCGTATGATGCAGTGAAACTACTCGTACGATATTTCACAGAGCTTGTATGGACAAAACCTATAGAACAAAAAGAATGATTTTGAAGCCGAAAAAGTAGTTTTTTGCCCCACAGTGGGTGCCAAAAATGTGTGTGTGAAAAGTGGACCTATATCTGTAAGCACAACACTTCAATCAAGTCATTACATGCATGGTTAGACAGATATAAGCATGAATATGAAAACCATAACGAATCGACCCATTACCTTCTAAAAGATGTGAGTATAAGATTGCTCTCAGATTATAAGCAATACCAATGGCTAGACTACACCAAGACGAAGGATTTTAATCTATATAAGCATGATATTAATGCTAGATGGATGCAAGATTAATCTAACAAGATTAAGTAATAAATGAGATAAATGATCTAAATATGTATGCAATATTCTCAATGAACCTAGAGCATAAAACAACATAATAACAATACATTCTCTAGGATTTTTTTTTGAATGAGAGATGAGAGCCTGAATTTATAGAAAATTCAGAAAGAAACCAAAGGCTGAGATCAAATGATGATGAGCGGTCAAGATTTTCCAAGAGGAAGCACAATCTAGGTGAATTGATGTAATTGGATGTTTTGTTTCAGCTTTAAAGGAAATTGAACTAAAAATAAGATAAAATCAACAAAAAATGATTCATTCTCTATTTCATTCAATTATAAGATTTAATTGTTTTAATTGCTTTCTTTGAGATTATTTATCAATTTGTTTTTCAAGATTGTCTCCAATTGATTTCTTTTCTCAAATTTTAATTCATTTTTGAAGATTTGTGCTCATAATTTCCAATTCCTCTTTCTTGATTTGTTTCCTTTTTTGAAGATTTGTGGAAAATTGATTTATTTAATTAAATTAATTCCTCTTTTTTATGATTTAATGGCAAATTGATTTATTTAATTAAATATGCTAGGATATTTAATAAAATAAATAAGATAATTGTTTAAAATGATTTACTTGGAATGATTTAATTAATTAGATAAATATTTAATTGATATTGAGTGATTAATTTTGCCATGTGACATTGATGATTTAAGAAATTAATTGTGTGCTCAAGATTTATTTAATTGTCTTTGGTTAGGACCTTGGTGATGTTGTCGAGATTAGGGGCCCAAGGTTTAGATGACCATTTTTAGGGTATTACAGTTTGCAGGTTAAGGAAAGCGTTATATGGTTTTAAACAAGCCCCTAGAGCTTGGTATGCTAGATTGGACAAATATCTTTTAAAGCTTGGTTTCACTAAAGGTAATGCTGATGGTAACTTATATTATAAGATCACTAATGATGACATATTGATTGTTGAAGTATTTGTTGATGATATCATTTTTAGAGGTGAGGATAAGTTATGTATGGAATTCTCTAAAAATATGAAGAATGAGTTTGAGATGTCTATGATTGGGGAGATGAAAATTTTCTTAGGTTTCTAGATAACTCAAAATGATAAAGGTATGTTCATTTGTCAAACTAATTATGCTAGAGAGTTGAAGAAATTTGGCATGAAAAATTCTAGACCAGTTGGTACCCTTGTTGGGACCTATAAAATCTTGAGGGTTTAGGGTTTTTTCTTTCTCATGAAAAGATTTAGAAAATTAAACCTTTGTAGTGCATTGTTGTAATTCATATTGAACTTGAACCCTTGAACCTTTTTGGTTCAAGGTTCAAGGCTCAACCATTTCTCTTGCATGAATTGTGGCTTTGTAATGTTCAACCATTTCTCTTGAATGCATTATGTCTGTTTTGAACCATTTTCAAATCAGTTCAAGGTTCAAGGTTAAAAATGTCCCTTTCTTTTGATTAAAAGTCTTTGCTCATTGCCTTTTTCCACTTAAGTGGAAGGGTCTATGCGTCGTCAAGAGGGGGGCCCTTTTAAGTCTAGGCCTGGGCGGGTTCTGATAAATTTTAGTTTTTCCTAAGTCCTATCTCTTATCTTATGTATCTGTTGGGTTTCCTAAAAGATCGAGCAAGTTTCTTTAGATCTTGCGGCTGTCTCTATACCACAAAATAAAAGTGCTCGATGGTTATCACCTACAACTTGGCAACAAACCACTAGTGGTGAACCATGGCTGATAGTTAATGCAAGCAGTTTAGGCAAATAAAGATCCGCGGGCATTTAGGGAGGCATCAAAGTTTTATAAACAATGAAATAGTGGGTGTATAGTCTGAGCCCAAACTAAAACCATCCTCTCTGCATAGTCCAAGGAAGCAGTTTCAATTACCAGTGCCATCAAGTATTGGTAGAGGCTTTTTTATGCTACACCGATGACCTGATGGAAAGGCCCAAGAAGACCTTTTATCCCACACTAGTCATGGGGAGGAGCATTTTTGTATTTAAATCCAAAGCCCCCATGCATATCAGGTGTCAAAGCTTAAAGGCTTTTGACAAAGTGGTAGCTTAGCGTTGGTGGCCCCCCTGCATGCGCGTGCATCTCAGAGCGGCCTAATTTTGCAGCAAAAGGGGAGATTAACTAGCCTACAAGTCCAAGAAGATCAGACGATGGTGCGAAAGATATGATGACCATCACTATACTGCAACATGAAGGTACTCGACTGTTAAAGGCCGCGACTTGGCAATAAACCACTAGCGGTGAAACTATGGCGAGCAGTCAATGGAACTAGTTAAGGTAGATGGTTATGAAGAGGTTCATTCTGGCGGTTAGTGGAGGTCATGCTAAGTTGTCAGGATAAGGAGCCTAGAGACAATCAAGGAGTACCACATAGAAGACAGGTGGCATGTCATCAGACATGAATGTCAAGTAGACCTCGGTCACGATGAACCTCTCAATGGACTCACCTAAGGCATTAGTTTCGTTGACATGAGGTGCCGATGAAACTAGGGTTTCGATAAGATATGAAAATGGCTGGTCGAAGAGGAAGTTTGGCTAAAAAAATAATGTCAAACAAACCCAACCAAGTGGTGAGTCCTATGGCACTGATATGGCAGATGAGGTCGTGCCTAGGTGGATCAGGTGGCGAACCAGAGGGTGACATATGACAGAAGGAAACATATCAGCCATGGTTAACAGTCGGGAAGATTAGGAAATATCGGACGGTGATGCAAAAGATCTGATGGTGGTCGCTATACCACGATGAAAAGATGCCCATCGAGTTATCACCGCAACTTGTTGACTAAAAACGTGTAGAAATCAAAAGTGGTCCAGTCATTAAGAATCGAGCAGATTGCTGAAATCCAATGGCAGATTTGAGGTAGATCAATGGTGGGGTGAAATTTTGGGGCTAACCGTGACTGTCAATATACCGTGGTTGTGAAGTACTTGGAATGAATACCCTTGCAATAGGTGGTGTCGAGGTGGACTCTGAGCTAATCATGAGGTTCCATGTGGTGACATGTAGTTGATGAGGTGGAAGATCTAGTGGTAACATGAGGAAGATAAGTGGCATGTCATCAAAATAAAAATCGATGAGACCTTGGCTTTGATGGATAACTATGGGGACTCACCGAAGCCATCAGTTTCATTGACATAAAAGATGTCGAAGAAACTATCTTTTTGATAAAACATGAAAGTGGCTTGCCAAAGGGGAGGTTTGGCTGAAATATTGAGGCCTAACAAACTAGGAAGTGACACATGGCAGGCCTGCCAGAAGAGAGAGTAGCCCAGGTGAGTTAACTGGTGGGCATTTCAAGAGGGATCTAACGGTTGGGTGAAATGATCCAACGATTGTCCCCATGTCACAATGGAAAGATGCTTGATAGCTAAGAGGCGTGACTTGGTGACTAATTAGTGGGACCCATAGGAAGAATAGTTCAGAGGAAGTAAAGAATAAGCAAGTTCAAGGAAGATCTACGGTTGTCACCATACTATAAGATGGAGGTGCTGGAATGTTAATGGTCGCGACTTGGTGACTGGTGAGGTGGCAAGATAGGTGAAGTCCAGAGGGACTCATGAGTGAACCAAGAGGTGACATGTGGTTGAAACCTGTATGGGAAAGTCAGGTTAAAATATAGTTTCAGACTGTGGTGAAAAGGAAAAAGCTTGAGTGACCGACTTGCAAAGAGATTGATGGCTGGGGGTTGAATTTTTTCCCAAATATAGATTTGTCATGTATTGTTGGAAAGCTCTCGATCTAAGGAATCTAATTTTGCACTCAAGTGTAGCCCACAGAAAGTATTTTTGGGGCAGTTACCTTGGGATCTCAGAAGTTATTTCTCAAATAGAAGGTGATAATTTTCTGCAAGCCAAGTGTGACAGCGGTTAATGCTAGTAGTTAAGATAAGTAGTTATGGTGGTAAACTAATGGTAGTGGTTAAGTTTTTAACAGCTAGAAACCAATTGGTGGGGCCCATTTTTAAGCGGATTACTCAGGAAAGTTAAAGGGTGCGCTAGTTTCCCATGATCGGATGGTTGTCGCTATACCGCAACGGAAATTCATCTTAACTTTAAAGATCGTGACATGGCGACTAAAGGAAAGGTGCTTAGAAAGATGACTTCTTGATCCATTGGCGCCAAAAGTTTTAAATATTCAAAAGAAATAGCAGTAGAGATGTGAGAATCCCATCAGATTTTGTTCAAAGTGAAAAGTTGGTGAAAGGTATTCAAAGTGATTTGCAGAGGACATAATGGTACATGACTCTATGTTTTCTTAAATAAGAACTGATCAATGCTCTGGTACAAGATGATCCACCGGCATTATGAAGCCGACTGTGGTTGTCTCCGATTTTGGGTAATGGGAAATTACTGTTTTGACCATTTTCCAAATGAATGCCCAGTCAATTAATGAAGCACCCATCCCAGAAAGAATGTTAGATTTCTCCCTCAACTGCAACAACACATAAATATAACTTTTGCAATAAATGACTATTAGGGTAAGATTTTCTTCTAGGTAGTTTGAAGCTTGTTGCATCCTGATTTTTGATAAAAGGATACCATGGCTACCTAGAAAAAGGGGGGACACAAATTTTTGTAGCTACACTCTGGCAAAATCAATACAGGCCTTTGTATTAGCAATTTCTGAGTCAAATATCAAGTACTTGTAACCTTCTGATAGAGGAATGAAATATATAGTCCAGAGAATTTAAATTCAAACCTGTATTGTCTCTATGGCATTGTACTACTGTTCATTCTATTTAAGTAATCAAGAATTGCTTATTTGAATGATTTGCTAGGCATCTAATGAAGTTGTTTTGAGTCTTTTTCTTAAGGAGAAAAATATAAATATACTTTGAACAAAGTCATTGATATCAATATTTCTGGTGTGGATTTGATGATGAAATTTGGTACAGATTAGGACTCTGTGTATCTCAAGCATATTCAAAGTTGATAGATCAAGAACTTGTGATTTGTGTATTAGTTTCTCTTGTCAGGTTGCAGTCTGTTGTAGATGACTCTATTGCTCAGATAAGGCACTGGTTTATCTGTTGGTTTTTGTTGCATTTTGTGATCCTTTTAAAGAAAAAAGGTTAAATCAATTTTCCATTTAGGTTAGTTGTACTGGTCAGTAAGAAAAGTTTGCAAGAATTTATACTGGTTTTCTGCAAACCATTTACTATTTTTTTGAGAAAAAGTCTTTCAAAGGGTTCACCTACCCAAGATTTTATAAGCTTAAAGTGTAGGAGGTTTCCTAATTCTGGAACCTCATATTGTTGTCTTTATTTCAAACTTTTGTTGTTCTCTTCCATTGCAGCATAGAGGCGGTAGTTTTCACTTTTAAAGAGAAGAAACAAAAGTTTTCAAAATGGAGAACAATAAAAATGGTGACTCTGCTAGGGAGTAATCTAAAGATCTCTGGTTTAGATTGTTGATTCAAATCATAAGTGAGTTTTCCCATCTGAGTCACTACAACAAAAATGGCGACACTGCTGGGGAGTAATCTAAAGATATTTGGTTTAGATTGTTGAATCAGATTGTAAGTGAGTTTTCCCATCCGAGTCACCACAACAAAATTGGCGACTCTACTAGGGAGTTATCTAAAGATCTCTGGTTTAGATTGTTGAATCAGATCGTAAGTGAGTTTGCCCATCCGAGTCCCCACAAAAAAATTGGCGACTCTACTGGGGAGTAATCTAAAGATCTCTAGTTTAGATTTTGAATCAGATCGTAAGTGAGTTTACCCATCCAAGTCACCACAACAAATTGGCAACTCTGTTGGCGACAGTCAAATAAGATAAGTCTTCTATGACATATCTTTGTCTTTATTGCATAAAAGTGTTGAGATCAGGTTCCCTTGGTTTTAGTCTGAAAATTATTGAGTTTATCTTTCCAAAGAAAATCCTCGATCTATCTCATAGCATCTTAGAATACGATTCAGTTCTTTTCTAAAGATCAACAGTTTCATTCTCAAGTGTCTTTTAAGTGATTCACTGTGTTAAATTATATATATTTTATTCCCAAGATATTGGGTGGCAACTGTGAAGTAAAAAAAAACCAGTGTTCTTTTAAAAAGGAATCACAGTCACTTCAAAAGGTTAGCAAGATGAATAGGAGAAGGAATACTAGGTCTTATATGAAAAAAAACCCTCAAGAGAAGTTGCATGAAGGGTTGTCCTATATACACAAGGTCCAATGCCTCTTCTCATTACTCTGACCATGATATTATGGATTTTCATGCTGGACTGTTTGGCAGTAATGATGATATCCAAACCTTTCACCAAATATTGTCTAATGCCAGTGTTTTTGGGAGAGATAGGCATAGTACAAGTAATAGAGCCAGTTCCATTCCCAAAACTATGGAAGGAAATATCAGCCTAATTGATATGGACCAGTTAAATGTGTCTAATTCAAAGAAAACTTTGCCAGACCAAGATGAAGTGTCTCAGGAGATTGAGGTTCTAAATCAGAGAGTACATCAATTGATTGCCATAAGAAAAAATAAAGAAAAGGAAAAGGAGAATGAAACCAAATCCAAACTCATTGAAAGATATAGTTTATTAAGACAGATTGCAGAGCTTGAGTTATTCGCTCAATTAGAACCTAGGACTAAAGAATAGGGTCCTATTATTAGAGAAATCCTTGATCAAAAAATTGTTTTTGCACCTAAAATGGTATCACAACCTAGTATGGAGGTCCACAGTGATCCCCAACCTACCAGACTCGTTATTGACAAAGGGAAGCAGAAAGTAGTTGAGAATAGATCTGCGGGCCTAGTGTCAGGAAGTGCAGAAGGACCCTAGGGAATGATGTTGCGTGAGATTGAGGTAGAAATGATAACGAAAGAAAATGAAGACCTACAAAGGGAGTTAGAAAAGGCTGAAATAGAAGCACTTAATGCTGAGTTCGGGAGAAAGATATGATGTTTGAAATCTCCTACTATAATTTTCCCACCTGTAGATCATAGTAATCCTGCGTCCCAACATACTTCTGCCTCTATATTGAACACTCAACTAATGATACAAACAAGTTCTATCCCACCTGTTAATAAATCTAAAAATGCTGCCCCAAATAATTCTGCTATCCCTCCAAGTACAATTCCAGCAAATCAAACCACTCATGGACTACCCCATAATCAAAGCCATCAAAACCCTAGAGTTGGCAGATCAGGCCCAAGGGTGAATACTAGAAACAACTTTATTAGAAATCAGTTTCAAAGGAGACTGATAAATGTTGAGCTATATAGGTTGTTGTATTTTGATGGAATTCTTGAATATCCAAACCATGTCCCTATTGAAATGAGGGATAAACTCCAGAAGTTTGTTGGGAATAATGTTGTCGGTGCTGAAGAACATCTGAAATCTTTTGGTGACATGATTAATGACTATGAAATTGCACATGAGGATGTCATCATGAAGTTGTTTGTGCAATCTTTGATTGAGGATGCTAGAGATTGGTACAAAGGGTTGCCTATAGACAACATTAGCTCTTGGGAGGAATTCAAAAATTGCTTTAATGAGCAATATGGAGATAAGACAAATGTTAGCTTCATGCTCAATGAATTTAACAACATTAGGAAATCTAATAATGAAGCTTGTTGTTCACCAAATCTGGTTAACCCAAGTACACCTGCAATTGATCTATGAAGTAGCCAATTTAATCTATGAAGAACCTCAGGGGTTGGACAACATGACAAGGATATAAATCCTTCTACTCTTCAGTCTCTGCAAAACCTAGGCAGATATACCTTTAATGCTTAAAATTTAACCTATTACACACCTATGACAACATCAATAGAAGCAAATAGATCTCACCAGAGCTCAATAAAAAGTGGGTTACTATAGATGGGCTAGATCTACACATAAAACTCAGCTATGCTTGAGAATGAGATAGTTGAAACATTTCAAAACATAACATAAAATAAAGATATTCTAATTGGATTTTGATTGGTTTGAGAATCCCTTTAATTGTAGGATCAGTGCCTTATCCAAGGGCAATGGAGTGACAAATCAAACTATAGATGAAAACTTATACTATAGATCCATCTTAATTCTTAAGTATTCCTGCATTTAATGCCTTGCATAAATGCATTACTCAGCTCATCCATAGAAAATATCAGATCCAGAAACATAAACCCTATTTTATTAATGTTTACTCACAGAGTTTAAAATATTCCTTGAAGATTACCTATAAACCAACATTACACTCATAGACACAACTGCTCATGACTAACTTGATCCTCCTTAAGAATCAGATTTGAATAAAATGAGATTACATTTCAGAGACAAATTCTGTGTGAATTTGTGCATGCCTTACATACATAAGAACCTGCAACTAAGAACACCTATAGAAAAGAATTGAACTCCATTACAGAAAGAAAAGATTTTCCCTACACAATCTTGAAGGAAACTCAAAATTGGAAACCATGAAAATATGGAGCCATCATCCAAATTTCTAGAACCCTTACAATGAGAAGAAAATGAGAATAAGAAGAGGAGGGAAAGAGATTAGGTTTCATCAAAATTTGCCAAGTGTCTCTCTTTCCAACTGAATTTCACTTCCTTCATCTTTCTCATAGAAACTGCTCCCAAAATATCCCATATCTGTTGAAACTATCTCAATCACTAGATTCTTTATTCCGAGAGCTTTCCGACGATATATGATACTTGGCATTTCGGGCAAAAATGGACCTCTGGGCGAATTAAACTTGGATATGCCTCTATCATTTAAATTTTTCCAATTTTTTATATAGTTTACACTATATAATTAACTTTGATTTTTCACCCATTTTTACTCCTGACGTCCTGCCATGTGGTGATCTCTGATTCATTGATGGGATCCACTAGGTGCCACCTCAGATGACACCTCATCCATTCGCCATGTGTTCGCCTCGTAACCGCCACTGGGCTACTTGTTTGTATGCCACCTCAACGACACATCATCGCCACCTCACTGCCATCTCAGCGGGACCCGCGAGCTATCTTTCCCCCTGGACCACCAACTAGACCTACCACTTGGCTTTTGCCATTTCACAATGGCTAACCAACATGCACCTTTCCTTCACGAAATCACGCCAACTGTCAGATCTCGCTGAACCTACAGGGTCTTTAACACTTCATTTTTGGCCTGAGCTTTTTGCCATTTCATGATAGCTAACCTTTGAGCATATTTGGCTTGCAAAATCATGCCAACCGTTGATCTCCTTAGAACCTGCTCACTCGTTAATCTACCTTTTGTCTACAAAATTCACCCGCGTCGAGATCCATACCTGCATTGGGTCCATTTGTCGCCATTTGTCGGCCTCCTCGGTCATCTCGGGAAGCGCACCCATGTGCGTGGGGTCCACTTGGGCGCCCATCAACACCATCTGTCAAAAGCCCAAAGCTTTGACACTATATTATGGTGGAGCCTTATATTGAAATACTAAAATGGTCCATTCCCCAGCCAATGTGGGATAAATGTGTTTTGCCTGGGAATGCATTTTATGAGCTTTTCCTAAGTTTTAATGGCAGCCAATGCATTTGTATACAACTTCCAATGCCTCTCCTTAGTCTTCTACACTGCCACTCCATTCGCTTAACCACGCAAGGGGAAAGAATGGCAATTTACATATGCCAAATGAATTTTCCTTCAAGTTTTTCTTGAGCTTTTCAACTACCATGCAGGAGGAGATTGGCTCTACACCTGGTAATTGTGTTTGCTTGGGAGTTTCTGCAGCCTATTTCCAAACACCACGCAAGAGGAGATGTTAACAATAGTTGGGGAACTTGGTGGCAAAGTCATGTGGAGGAGGAATTTTCCATTAAACTTGCCATGGATTTGACTTTAAGTTTCTACAGCCTCTCCAAACTACACCACATTCTGCAAGGAGCTGCCAAAGTGTTTGCTTGACAGATTTTTTATGACTTTTCCTCCTCCATGTTTGCGGAAGGGTAGCTAATTCATTTGCTGGAGCTTAAAAAAAAATGCCCCTTCCATCTACATCCTATGCAGAGGGAAGAATAGATGGTTTTACACTTTCTAATGCAATTGCATTGAAAGTTTCTTATGTCTTTCATCATGCAGAGGTTGTTTCTTGCATTCGCTAGAGGTTATAATGCCTTCCACTGCCAATAAATTTGTTGTAGCCACTAAAATTTGGACTAACTTTACACCTCATTGTAGGACATGGAGGACATTGGCATTAAGCCTAGAAGTTTGTGAGCCTTTCTATTTTCTTAGAAATTTAAATGAAGCCTCCTAATACCATGCAAAGGAGGGATTAACATATGCAATGGAATTTGGTTATACACCAGCTAATTGCATTGGCTGAAAGTTTTAGATTGCTGAAGGTTTTTACTTGCACTCCCCAGCCATTGTTGAAATATTTTGAGGGCTGCCAACACATGGGAGAAGGAAGGAGGTTATTCACCTATCAATGGTATGGCTGGAGTTTTAATTCCCTTCTCCAAACATTGCACATAAGACTATCATTTCATTTTGCTAGAAAGGTTTGAAGCTTCCTCTTCAACTGCCACGTTGGGGGAAGAGGTTGGTTCTGAATTGCCAACATACACTTCTTTGATGTTTTAAAACTTCCCAAAATCCATAAATCTCTTCTTTTCAATTATATAAATACCATTCCTTCATAGTTAAATCATATAAACATATGATTGCAAAAATAACAATTTAAAACTTTGCCTTAAAAAATGCATGAAGCGGCAAGCCAGGTTGGGCCCCAAAGTGGGTCTGGCTAAAAAAAAATTTGTTTTCATGCAACTAACCTCTGAAGTGCCTCACAAACCTTAAATATACATCTAGAATCAATCGACAACATTTTTGGATCATCAAACTGAGTTTTGCAACTTTCAGGCACTTGCGCCATATTTTCACATTTAATCGTGAAGACATAATTTTCAAAGTGGTCAGAACACCATTTTGGACCTTTCCATCTGACAGGAATGTACTCTGATATACAAGAATGAATTCTACCAAATGGTTTCTCAAGAGGAGTCCCAAGCGAAGAGATATTAATTGTCAAAAATGACCAACAGGCTTTGTCGACACTGGGGACTTGATGAAGTCAATGTTCAGGCAACACATGATACCTTTCTTAAAAATATCAAACGATAGGTACCTTAAAGTACATATTAAATCTTTGAATTCTCAGTTCGATCAAAAGTCTGTTTGGGTATAAAAAGTGCGCTCATGAAAATGGCCACTTTAACTGATATAGCAATGAAAGTACGAAACACTGAAAATGATGACTCAATGAACCCTTTTGAAAACTGACTAAATAGATTGGTAGGAGCCTGAAACTGGAAACATAGCTTTTCATTTATACCAATAATAGGCCAAAACAAATTTTTTGAAATGAAACTCATTAAGGCAACTTTTGCACTTATGCGAAACAGGGCTCCGACTAGCAGCTGAAACAGGGACTAGTCAAACCACACAAACTGCAAATGGATTGAGCTTTGACAATTGAGAAAATGGATTCATAAGGAATTGAAAATTTTCAAGATAACTCACATTTATGCATAGAATTGAATCCAATTTTAAATTATTCATGGCAATCAACAAGGAAAAAGATATAAGCACTCAAAGTAAGCTACTTGATAAAATCTGCATTTGTGCCTAAAATGCACTTTCAGCTCACCCCTCGAAATGGGTACCTAATAAACTGGTCCAAACTGAATTCTGAAAGTTGCACATCACTAGATAGGGCAAATGAAAGGTGTCAGACATGTTTCCCGAGCCTTACCCTTTGAAAATGAACTAGCTCCATTTTACCCTCTCTCTAACTAGGCCATTCAAACTGACTCATTTGGAAATGCAGAGCAAAATTTTGAAATGGGCCTCTAAACTTGAGTCAAATTTAATGAGTCCCAATAGTGGCTCTGACTGGGGATGGTTTATTGCAAGATCAACAGAAGAATCTAGAATCTATGGTTAAGCAGACCACCTAAAAATGGATCATTCTCTTCTCTTCTCAAAAACTGAGGGCTCCGTATTCCGCCCAAAACAACAAGGCACTTTATTGAAAACCACACAACTGAAGCAAAACAACTGTACAAAATATACAAACATACTTACAACTGATTATAAACTACTACACTTTCCTCAACATTTACCTCTGGCAAAAATATGATTCTCATCTCCTGATGTTATGATCCAAACAAAGGCACCTTCCAGTAACAACTGAGCATAATCATTATAATAAAACCTTACCATCATACTACTGTAACAGCTGGTGTGCATGCCTTTTGCCTGATTTTGAACTTTATAGTCATACATTACTTCAACAAAAGTAAAATCATGAGACAAACCACTATAGAGGCCTTCCCACATGCTGCCATACCTTTCACTGTCCACTCAACTCTTTCATTTGCAAGGGCATCATCATCCTGAACTTCAAAAATAAAACATTCATTCTCAACATTGTAATTCTCATCAACGCATGCCTTATTATCATTTAAATCAATAGAATGAGGGACAATACTAACCAACTGATGCAAACAAGGAACATAAACATTTTGGTCCAGATGTGATACTTCACTATGCTGATCACACTCTATACTTTCCTTGTTCATCAAAATCAATACATCTGCATTCTAAATATCCCATTCATGGAAAAGAATGCATACCTCTAGCAGAAGAAAATCCTTGGCCAATTCTTTCTCTTCCAGGCTTACATCCACCTAAAACACTTCCATTTGTGGTCTGAAATAATCATCACACAACCGATGCCTCTTATCTTCATCATGAAGTTTTTTCTTACAACACATGCTAGTGTTGTTCGAAACTACATCAGCATTAAAAACTTGTTCCACACAAGGGGAAACTTCAACATTTTCCATAATGAAATCAGCACCATGAACATTAATATCAAAGGCAAAGAACTCCATATCCGGTTCAAGCATACTATTAACATTCACATTCTCTTCATGGTACTTCAAATTCTGAAAGCATTCAAATATGGGTTCTTTTAAATCTGAAAATAAAACATTACCAGACTTTCACATATGTTCTTATCTTCAAAAATACTTTCATTTTCAAATTCATGACTGAAGTATACAACTTGGACTCCTCTTATATCATCTTCACAAGATGAATAATAAGAATTCTAATAACCATCATCAGCTGCATGACTGACATTCATTTCCTGATCATAAGAAAGTGAAAAACTTGTGCCAAGATCACTCTTATTCTAAAATTGATCTTCATTGTTCATTTGTATACCTTCAAGGTGTTGGGAATAGAACTCAGTGTCCTCATAATCAACAACACCACTCCATTCTGAAACACATTCATCACTAGGTATACTTGTATTGAAAACACTATCAACATCATTCACAATTTCATTTTTAGATTTATCAGACTTAAACAAAATCTGATTTTCATCATATTGCACATTTTTAGTTACATAATCAACAACATTTGGTGATCCTTCAGTATTTGGTATTGCAACATCAAATACATCAGTAGCATGTAAAGATTGATGGTCATCATTACCATTATTTTCATTATTGTTAACCTTAGGAGATGCATGATTTACTTCATAATTTGCAATCACATAATCAACATAACTGGCATACAAATAAAATGGTACATATCCCTTATATATATCTATCTTTGTATCAGCATTATCACAAAATTTCCCACTAATCATTCCATCATTACTGTGAGAGACAACCAGCATTGACAACAGAGATTCTTGACTCTCATCTAAAATTGAATCATATGCATTAGCAAAACCACTTGGAACTGCAGAGCTTAACATATTTGGACAAGGAATGATTTGTTTAGCTTCACATGGTATTTCACCATTGAAGGTGTTTTGGCAAGAAACCACAATAGACACAAATCTCTTGGAGATCCCAAATTTCAAATTATTTTCAATGTCCCTAGTTGTGTTAAAAGATTCATACAAAGTTTTGGGTTCTTTATTTCTCAATAAGAAACCCATCTTCTCATCAAATGCACTCATATAAACATCCAAACATACTTTATCATCAGGTTTATACTTTCTACAAATTTTAGACAAAGCTTGTGAAAATCTGATATTAAATGTTGGTACCAATTCATCTTCCCTGATTTGTATATACGTGAACTCTTTCAACAAATCACAATCACTCACCTTTTCATCAAATTGGTCTATGGAATCTGAAATCATTTCTTCCCATGAGGAAATACAATATACTGGTAGAAAAGAGAACCAATCCCTTGAATCCTCTTTCAGTGATTGGACGAATAGCTTCATGTACACATCTTCTTGACAGATTTCAAACTCTCCTATCAAATCTGAAAATCTTTTCACATGTTGACATGTTGATTTTGATTTCTTCCCACTAAATATGGGCAAATATTTTCTGATTTCTGTGGGTATGGGATTTGGGTAACCCGAAATACCTTCAAAGTTTAGAGCAACATAATACTTCATACTGAAACTTTTCCTATTACATGGTTGTTCTGGTCTACTAGGCATGGTCATATGTGGATAAGATTGGGGGTGAAAAAGTTCACTACACATTTCTTCCTTACTTCCACAAATGATTATGCAACCTTGTGTAGAATAATGAACTTTCAAGCATATATCATCATAGTGATCTATTCATAACATTGCTTAACACAAAGATTTTCCAAATTTGCATACTAAAACAAAACATATATGGTGGATATTTTATTAAAATAGATATGCAAATGGACCGGTAGTTCCTCTCTTTCCCTCTTTACTAGTGTTGTTCACTAAATGGGAAAACTATGTTACTGATTCAAATTTTCAGAACAAATTGTTTTGCATTTGAAACCTCTGAAAATACTTGAAGATTTGTAGTTGTAGGACTTAAAATTTGAACATTTATTTCAACTTTCAGCACAGTCTTTTATCTTAGAGTCACCACCTCTTGCATAGAGGACATTTTGAACAGCAGGATACTATTCAACACTTATTTTAATTCTCTGTTTACTCCTTCAATCTCACTACAACCAATTCACTCTAGGCTATTTAACACAAATCTGGAAAAAACATCCAACTTATGTATGAACTGAAATCTTTTACTACACTTCTCTATAAAACTTTTATGATGAAGAATTTATCTATAAATCTGCATTACCAGTGCTAACCCATATCTCTGTACTTTATATAAACCATAAAACCTTATGCAATACTAATTGCATAGACATTCAACACTAGTATGAACCACAGAGTCGCCACCCAAATAAGGAATTGGGGAAAGTTTGCATACAGCTGCAAGGACTTGCTCATAACTCAGCAACATGAATTTACTATTACTATTTCATATAGTATGACATGAAATAACATATCATTTTACAAATCCAGAATAAGGAACATTCTCTTCACCATAAAATGACTTTCAACTCTGTGCATATACAATGGACTGACTAACTGGATGAAATTAGACAATTTCTATTTAGCTTCCCCAACAGAGTCGCCACTTTTGTTGTTCACAAAATCTGGTTAACCCAAGTGCACCTGCAATTGATCTATGAAGTAGCCAATTCAATCTATGAAGAACCTTAGGGCTTGGACAACATGACAAGGATATGAATCCTTCTACTCTTCAGGCTCCAACCTAGGTGGGTATACCTTTGATTCTTAAAATTCAACCTATTACACACCTATGACAACATCAACAAAAGTAGATAGATCTCACCAGGGCTCAATAACAAGTGGGTTACTATAGATGGGCTAGATCTACACATAAAACTCAGCTATGCTTGAGCATGAGATAGATGAAACATTTCAAAACATAACATAAAATAAAGATATTCTAATTGGATTTTGATTGGTTTGAGAATCCCCTTAATTGCAAGATCAGTGCCTTATCCAAGGGTAACATAGTCACAAATCAAACTATAGATGAAAACTTATACTACAGATCCATCTTAATTCTTAAGTATTCCTGCATTTAATGCCTTGCGTAAATGCATTACTCAGCTCATCCACAAAAAATATCAAATCCAAAAACATAAACCCTATTTTATTAATGTTTTCTCACAGAGTTTAAAATCTTCCTTGAAGATTACCTACAAACCAACATTACATTCATAGACACAGCTGCTCATGACCAACTTGATCCTCCTTAAGAATCACATTTGAATAAAATGAGATTACATTTCAGAGACAAATTCTGTGTGAATTTGTGCATACCTTACATATACAAGAACCTGCAACTAAGAACACCTATAGCAAAGAATTGAACTCCATTACTGAAAGAAAAGCCCTGCCCTGCACAATCTTGAAGGAAAGAAAAGCCCTGCACAATCTTAAAGGAAACTCAGAATTGGAAACCATGAAAATATGGAGCCATCCTCCAAATTTTTGGAACCCTTACAATGAGAAGAAAATGAGAATAAGAAGAGGAGGGAAAGAGAATAGGTTTCATCAAAATTTGCCAAGTGTCTCTTTTTCCAACTGAATTTCGCTTCCTTCATCTTTCCCATGGAAATAGCTCCCAAAATATCCCATATCTATTCAAACTAACTCAATCACTGGATTCATCATTTTGAGAGCTTTTCGGTGATATATGATACTTGGCATTTTGGGCAAAAATGGACCTCTGGGCGAATTAAACTTGGATATGCCTCTATCATTTAAATTTTTCTAATTTTTTATATAGTTTACACTATATAATTAACATTGATTTTTCACCCATTTTAACTCCTGACGTCCTACCACATGGCGATCTCCAATTCACTGATGGGATCCACCGGGTGCCACCTCAGATGAAACCTCATCCATCTGCCATGTGTCTGCCTCTTTACTGCCACTGGGCTACTTGCTTGTATGCCACCTCAGCAACACGTCATCACCACCTCACTGCCATGTCAGTGGGACTTGCAAGCTATCTTTCCTCCTGGACCGCCAACTAGACCTACCACCTGGCTTTCTCCATTTCACATTGGCTAACCAACATGCACCTTTCCTTCACGAAATCACACCGATCATCGGATCTCGCTGAACTTGCAGGGTCTTTACCACTTCGTTTTCACTTTGTTTTCGGCCTGAGCTTTTCACCATTTCACGAATGCTAACATTCAAGCATGTTCGGCTTGTAAAATCATGCCAACTGTCAATCTCCTTAGAACCTGCTCACTGGTTAATCTGCCCTTTGTCTGCAAAATTCGCTCACCTCAAGATCCGTGCCTATGTGGGGCTGCCTGTTGCCATTTGTCAGCCTCCTTGGTCACCTCAAGAAGTGCACCTACATGCATGGGGTCCACTTGGGTGCCCATTAGCACTATTGGTCAAAAACCCAAAGCTTTGACACTATGTTATGGTGGAGCCTTATATTTAAATACTAAAATGGTCCATTCCCAAGCCAAAGTGGGATAAATGTGTTTTGCCTGGGAATGCATTTTGTGAGCTTTTCCTGAGTTTTAATGGCAGCCAATGCATTTGTATAAAACTTCCAATGCCTCTGCTCAGTCTTCTACAGTACCACTCCATTTGCTTAACCATGCAAGGGGAAAGAATGGCAATTTACATATGCCAAATGCATTTTCCTTAAAGTTTTTCTAGAGATTTTCAACTACCACACAGGAGGAGATTGGCTCTACACCTAGTTATTGTGTTTGCTTGGGAGTTTCTGCAGCCTATTTCTAAACACTACAAAAGAGGAGATGTTAACAACAGTTGGGGAACTTGGTGGGAAAGTCATGTGGAGGAGAAATTTTCCATTAAACTTGCCATGGATTTGACTTTAAGTTTCTGCAGCCTCTCCAAATGACACCACATTTTGCAAGGAGGAGCTGCCAAAGCATTTGCTTGATAGATTAATTATGACTTTTCCTCTTCCATGTTTGCTGAAGGTCAGCTAGTTCATTTTCTGGAGCTTAAAAAAAAATGCCCCTTCCATCTACATCCTACGCAGAGGGAAGAACATATGGTTTTATACTTGCTAATGCAATTACATTGAAAGTTTCTTATGTCTTTCACCACGTAGAGGCTGTTGCTTGCATTCGCTGGAGGTTATAATGCCTTCCACTGCCAATAAATTTGTTGTAGCCACTAAAATTTGGACTAACTTTACACCTCATGGCAGGACATGGAGGACATTGGCATTAAGCCTAGAAGTTTGTGAGCCTTTCTATTTGCTTAGAAATTTAAATGAAGCCTCCTAATACCATGCAAAGGAGGGATTAACATATGCAATGGACTTTGGTTATACACCAGCTAATTGCATTGGCTGAAAGTTTTAGATTGCTGAAGGTTTTAACTTGCACTCCCCAGCCATTGTTGAAATCTTTTGAGGGCTGCCAACATGTGGGAGAAGGAAAGAGGCTCTTGACCTATCAATGGTATTGCTGGAGTTTTAATTCCCTTCTCCAAACACTTCACATAAGACTGCCATTTCATTTCACTAGAAAGGTTTTAAGCTTCCTGTTCAACTGCCACATTGGGGGAAGAGGCTGGTTCTGAATTGCCAACATACACTTGTTTGAAGTTTTAAAACTTCCCAAACTCCACAAATATCTTCTTTTCAATGATATAAATAGCATTCCTTCATAGTTAAATCATATAAACATATGATTGCAAAAATAACAATTTAAATCTTTGCCTGAAAAGATACATGAAGCAGCAAGCCAAGTCGGGCCCCAAAGTGGGTCCGGCTAAAAAAAAAATTTGTTTTCATACAAATGACCTCTAAAATGCCTCATGAACCTTAAATATACCTCTGGAATCAATCGATACCATTTTTGGATAATCAAACTGAGTTTTGCAACTTTCAGGCACTTGCGCCACATTTTCAAAGTGGCCAGAACACCTTTCTGGACCTCACCATCTGACAGGCGTGTACTTTGATATACAAGAATGAATTCTAATGAACGGTTTCTCAAGATGAGCCCCGAGTGAAGAGATATTAATCATCAAAAATGACCAACAAGCTTTGTCGACACTATGGACCTAATGAAGTCAATGTTTAGGCAACACATGATGCCTTTCTTAAAAATATCAAACGACCTCCGTAGACCCTCAAATTTGAAAAAAAGGTACCTTAAAGTACATATTAAATCTTTTAATTCTCGGTTTGATCAAAATTCTTACTAGGTACAAATAGTGCACTCATGAAAATGGCCACTTTAATTGATATAGCAATGAAAGTATGGAAGACTGAAAATGATGGCTCAATGAACCCTTTTCAAAACTGACTAAACGGATTGGTAGGAGCCTGAAACTAGAAACATAACTTTTAATTTATAGAAATAATAGCCTAGAAAAAACGTTCTGACATGACACTCACTGAGGCAACTTTTGCACTTATGCGAAACAGGGCTCCGACTAGCTGTTGAAACAGGGACTAGTCAAACCACACAAACTGCAAATGGATTGAGCTTTGAAAACTAAGCAAATGGATTCATAAGGACTTGAAATTTTCCAAGATAACTCACATTGATGTATATAATTGAATTCATTTTTAAATTCTTCATGACAATCAACAGGGAAAAAGATATAAGCACTCAAAGTAAGCTACTCGATAAAATCTACATTTGTGCCTAAAATGCACTTTCAGCTCACCCCTCGAAATGGGTACCTGATAAACTAATCCAAACTGAATTTTGAAAGTTGCACATCACTGAATAGGCCAAATGAAAGATGTCAGACATGTTTCCTAAGCCTTACCCTTTGAAAATCGACTGGCTCCATTTTACCCTCTCTCTAACTAGGCCATTCAAATTGACTCATTTGGAAATGCAGAGAATTTTTTTGAAATGGGCCTCTAAACTTGACTCAAATTTAATGAGTCCCAACAAAGCCATCACATATTTTAATGCAAGGTTTCAAAAGGCAATGCATAGACTTTTTCAAGTAACGAGGCTAGATGAAAATGTGTGTCTGACTACCTATTACAATACATTCAACCCCAAAATGGCTTACATTCTCAGAGATAAGAACCCACATAGCTTGAGGGATGCTTTCAGAATTGCAATCAATGTAGAGAGTAATACAAAAGCATTGGGTAAAGTGGGAAGAAGGACTAATGGAAGATTGTGGCAGGAACAAAAACCACAACAAAATAAATCCCCTAAAGAAGAGGATAAGATAGAGAAATTAATCACTATTGTCAAGGATCTTACTACTAAAGTAAGTAAACCTGAGAGGCCTCACTACAACTGGCAAGATAGACCTACTAGATTGCATGATATGCCATATAACATTGCATGGAAAGATGGCAAACATATGCAAGATAGGGAAAAAGGCACACAAAATCAAAATACCCCTAATCCTTTGAAGGGAGGAAATGTACATAATGTGGAAAATACCCCATGGTCTATGGTAGGACACATTCCCCCTATCACTGTGTTGTGGCTCAAGCTCTAAATGAATCCATGAGAAGTGAGGATGAATCTGCAGTTAATAAATTTGAGTATACTGTGGAAACTGACTGTGAGTCTTAAGAGGATGAAGCAAGTGAATATAATGTCTCAAGAAGCAATGAAAATTTCCAAGAGCAACTGACAATCGATTGGCATCCCACTTTGAGTTTAGTCACAATAGAAGATAAAGAGAATCACCTTAGAAGGCCTAGTGAGGAGGAAGTCAAGAATCTCACTAAGGCTGCAATAGCTAAAACTAAGCATAACTATAATCTAAGAAGCAAGAAAGATGATGGAAGTCAAGGTATGTCTGGTTCTCTATTTTTAAAGAAACTTCTTCTAAGAGGTCCACTAAGAACAAAAATTCTATTGAAGATAGTCAGGCTAAAGGTGATCGGTCAAGTAGTTCAGCGAAACCTGGTATTGTTGATACAACTGGATGTAAGGAAAAAACCACTGGTGACAACAGAACAAGTCACTAGAAGGCAGCAAAGGTTAAAACTCATGTTGAGTCTAATGTTAACATTGCTTTTGATATGAATCAAGATTTAACACATATGAAGGTTTCAGTACCTTTGATAGAGCTGCTAAAAAAAAAAGAACATAGAGAGGTTGTTTTTTCTTTGATTTCAAGTATATCCGATGGAGATGCTTCTTCTAAAAGGGGAAATGAAAAGGATGAGAAGGATCAAGAACAAGGGGTCCCAGAATTTTATGTGGGTACCACTATTAATCAAGAACCATCACATATAGATCCCTTTTATGTCACACTATTAGTAAACAACAAATTGATAAAAAATTACATGATAGATTCTGGTGTAGCTGCTAATGTGATGCCTTATGGGGTTATGATCAAAGAGCTAGGTTTGTCAGTACACACTTCATATGGGAGGTGTTATGCCATGGATAATAGAAAAGTGCCTATTGTGGGTACTATGAGAGATGTAGAAGTAAAAATAGAAGCTTTCCCTAAAGCTACTTATAAAATAGATGTAATTGTTATAGACACAAAGCCACATTATGGCATGCTTCTATCTAGACAATGGGATATTGTTGTTGGAGGACATCTTCACCTAGATTTGGCATATGTAACTATCCTAGTGAATGAGAATTCTGTAAAATTGTACAAAGAACCACGTGCCCTAGTGGTTATTGAAAAAATAGACCAGAACATGCTTAATTGCATGATTGATGTGGATCTTGATAACTTTAGGATTGAACCCATTCAACCTCAGTTGAAGAATATTGATCCTATTGTTGATGAGCTGGAATCACAACAAGAAGGCATGTGGTAGATGTACTTTGATGGATATTTCTCTAAGGAAGAGTTTGGAGCAAGAGTACTATTTGTTTCCCCCTCAGGTATTACCTTCAAGTATTCTTTTTTGTTAGCATTCCAATATACAAACAACACAACTGAGTATGAAGCTCTGTTATTAGGCTTATAAATTGCTAAAATACATGGGATCAAGTTGTAAAGGGTTTATGGAGATTGATAACTTGTAGTGTCTCAGATAAGGTCAAGATATGCATCTAAAAATGACAAGTTAAAAAGGTACAAGCATGTTGTTTGGGATGTCATTGAACACTTTTATGCATTTTTCATTGATTGGATTGAAAAATCTAAGAACATTATGGCATATTTTTTAGCTAATTTTGCATTAAATAATGATGATGTAACATTGACTAGAGTTTTAATAATTGAGACAAAATACAAGCCAACCATCCAAGACAATGTGTACAATTGGCAAGTTTTTGAGGATGATGAATACATCCTTAGATTTGTACAACACATAGATGACTATGAAGGTAAAAAGATTGATTGTAATGCATTGGTGGAAGAAGTAGATGGATAGGAAACCATTTTTGGAAGTGACATAGTGCAACTAGAGACAAATAAAATACCCAGGGGACTAGTTGAATTAGAGGGTATGTTCAGTTACAATGATGGTCACTTACATCAAGCATCATCTACAAAGCTAGAGGAATTGGATGAGGTGAACTTAGGGACAAAAGAATCCCCTAAGTTGGTGTATATTGGGAGGAACTTATCTCCCCATATTAGGACCAAACTCATTAACCTTTTAAAAGGGTATAAACATGTTTTTTATTGGTCCTATGAGGACCTAAAGGCATATAGACAAGACTTATTCCAACATGAAATTCCTTTGCATGCTGATGCTAAGCCTTTTCGACAGAAGAAAAGACCTATTAACCCCCTTTTGGAGACCAAAATGCAACAAGAATTAACCAAGTTAAGGGAAGGGGGGATTATAAAACCTATAAGACATTCTTCATGGGTATACAACTTGGTCCCTATCAGAAAGAAGAATGGAGATATAAGGCTTTGTGTGGATTTTAAAAATTTGAATTTTGCTTCTCTAAAAGACAATTATTCTTCCCCAAATATGGAGGCTATGTTACAAAGGGTAACTGGTTGTGATTTATTATCAATGATGGATGGGTTCTCAAGCTATAATCGGCTATTAGTAAAGGAGTCTAAGCAATTTAAGACTGCTTTTACTACCCCTTGGGAGACATAAGTGTATGTGAGAATGCCATTTTGTCTAAAGAATGTTGGAGTTGATTTTCAGAGAGCAATGGATGTAGCTTTTAAGGAGTTTATCAACATCATAATGGTTGTTTACCAGGATGATTTGACATGTTTCTCAAAGAAGGCAGTTGATCACTACAATCACTTGGAAAAGGTTTTTTGCAAGGCTCTGGAGTTCAGTGTATCCTTGAACCCAAAAACATGTCATTTTGCAGTGACTGAAGGAAAATTATTAGGGCATATTGTCTCCAAGGAAGAGGTTAGGATAGACCCTGAAAGGATTGAAGCTATTAATTATGTACCTCGACCAAAGAATGTTAAAGGGATTTAGTCTTTCTTGGGCAACGTGAATTTTGTCAGAAGATTTATTGCAATTTTTTGCTGAAATTGTCAAGCCCATTGTGAAGCTTTTGAAGAAAGATGCTAAGTTTTCTTGGGCTGAAGAAGCTACATAGGCTTTTGACAAGATTAAGAAGGCTATTCAGGAAGCACCAGTGCTAAAACCACCTGATTATAGTAAGCCTTTCTCATTATTTCCTTTTTCTTCTTATCACATAGTAGCAACAGTTCTACTTTAAAAGGATGATGAACGATATGAACATCCAATTGCTTTCTATAGAAAATCTTTATAGGTTGTTGAGTTAAAGTATGAAATTATGGAAAAATAGGTGTATGCTCTAGTCAAGGTTGTTAAGGTATTTCGTCCTTATCTGGTAAATATCCAAATTGTAGCTTATGTACCACATGCAACTGTCAAGGATATCCTATCCCAATTTGAAGTAACTAGAAAAAGATGCAGATGGATAAACATAATACAAGAGTTTGATCTTGAGATCAAAATTACAAAGGTGGTAAGAGGTCTAGGCTTAGCCAAGCTAATGACTGAAAGGATATTGATATAAATAATGTTGAGATTGAACAAACTTTTGTAACTAGCATTGAGAGGTAGCCATGTTATTCAAATGTGGTATACTTCCTAAAAAATTCCTCATGTCCAAAGGCTATGACACATAGCCAGAGGAGAACATTAAAGTTAAAATCATAGAAATATGTTCTTATTCAGGGAGACCTGTATTGGAGGAACAGTGATGATATGCTACTGGTTTTCCTGGATGAATTCCAAGCTGAGAAGGTTCTGAAAGAGATGCACAATGGGGTGTGTGGAGGCCACTATTCAGCTAAGACTACTGCTGGTAGGATAATCAAAGTAGGGTTTTATTGGCCAACTTTGTTCAAGGATGCTCATAAATATGTTCAAAAATGTGATCGTTGTCAAAGGTTTTCTTCTAAACTAAGGTATGCTGGTGCGTTTCCTTCGAATTTTATTACGGTTGAAGCCTCTTTTGTTCAATGGGGCATTGATTTTATTAGAGAGATAATAGAAAAATAAAGTAGAGGTCATAGATGGATTTTGGTGGCTACAGACTATTTCACCACGTGGATTGAAGCCATACCTACCAAACAGGCCATTAGTAAGGTGGTCATTAATTTCTTGATGGATAATATAGTGATAAATTTTGGTGTGCCAGCTAAAATAGCCATGGAAAACACTATGTGCTTTAGATCTAAGGAGTTTGCAAAGTTTTGTGCTAATTATGGGATTATTGTGTCATACTCTTCACCCTACCACCCATGGGGAAACAATCAAGTAAAATCGAGTAATAAAAGTCTCCTCAACATCATCAAGAAGATCTTAGAGGAAAATAAAAGGTCCTCGGATCAAAAGCTTAGGTTAGCTTTATGGCCTGACAAGGTGACTGTAAAAAAGGCCATTGGTATATCCCCTTTTGAGCTAGTTTATGGAGTGAAGGCCACGTTACCTATGAATAATTTTCTTCCAGTTTACCAATTTTTGTAGATTGAAGAATTAAAAAATATCTGAACCCATGGAAGAAAGAATGATTCAACTGGTAGAGCTGGAGGAAATGAGGACTGTAGCCCATAAAAGGAATATGAAACTTCAATTACAGACAAAGTACCTTTTTGATAAAAGGACTAGTGCAAGAAAGTTCTAGAATGGTGACATGGTGTTGCAGTGGAATGTAAAAGACCAAGACAAAGGAAAGCATAAGAAATTTGAATCATTGTGGATAGGCCCTTTAATTGTTTGTGATATCAGTGGAAAGGATTCATACTTCTTGCAAAGACTGAATGATGAAGTGCAGGTAGTGCAAGAATTTCCAGTGCATGGACAGTTCCTGAAATATTACTTCTCTTGATCTATTTTAGTCCATGTACAATAGTTGTAGGTTGTATATATTTGCTTTCAGCTGTGTGTTTTTCAATAAGGGGCCCTTATTTTGAATTGAGGAGAAGTCATTTGTTCCTGTTTGTCTACGTTCTAGAGTTTTTGCCAGATTCTTGTGTTGGTCTTGCGTCCAACCATCCCTAGTCAGAGCCACTATTGGGACCTATAAAATCTTGAGGGTTCAGGGTTTTTTCTTTCTCATGAAAATATTAACAAAATTAAACCTTTGTAGCACATTTTTGTAATTCATATTGAACTTGAACCCCTGAACCCTTTTGGTTCAAGGTTCAATCATTTCTTTTGCATGAATCATGGCTTTGTAATGTTTTTTTAATAAGCAAGTGAGAATGCGTTATGTCTGTTTTGAACCATTTACAAATTGATTCAAGGTTCAAGGTTCAAAATGTCCCTTTCTTTTGATTAAAGGTCTTTTCTCATTTCCTTTTTCCACTTAAGTGAAAGGGTCTGTGCGTCGTCAAGAGGGGGCCCCTTTTAAGTCTAGGCCTAGGCGGGTTCTAATAAATTTTAATTTTTCCTAAGTCCTATGTCTTTTCTTATGTATCTGTCAGGTTTCCTAAAAGATCGAGCAAGTTTCTTTAGATCTTCCGGTTGTTGCTATACCGCAACATAAAAGTGAATCATGGTTATTGCCTGTGACTTGGCGACAAACCACTAGCTATGAACCATTGCTAACAATTAATGCAAGTAGTTCAGGAAAATAAAGATCCCCAGGCATTTGGTGAGGCATCAAAGTTTTATAAAAAATGCAATAGCGGGTGTATAGTCTAGGCCCAGACCAGAACCATCCTCTCTGCATAGTCCAAGGAAGTAGTTTCAGTTGCCAGTACCATCAAGTATGGGCAAAAGTTTTTTCATGCTACACCGATGACCCGATGGAAAGGCCTAGGCAAACCTTTTATCCCACACTGGTCATGGGGAAGAGCATTTTTGCATTTAAATCAAAATCCCCCATGTATATCAAGTGTCAAAGCTTAAAGGCTTTTGATAAAGTGGCAGCTTAGCATTGGTGGGCACCCCACATGTGCGCATATCTCAGAGAGGCCTAATTTTGTAGCAAAAGGGGAGATTAACCAACTTGCAAGTCCAAGAAGATTGGACAATGGTGCAAAAGATCTGATGGCCATCGCTATACCACAACATGAAGGTACTCAACTGTTAAAGGTTGCGACTTGGCAACAAACCACTAGTGGTGAAACTATGGCCGACAGTTAGTGCAACTAGTTAAGGTAGACGGTTATGAAGAGGTTCATTTTGGCAGTTAGTGGAGGCCATGCTAAGGTGTCAGGATAAGGACCCCAAAGCCAATCAAGGAGTGCCACGTGGTAGATAGGTGGCATGTCATCAGACATGAATGTCAAGAAGACCTCAGCCATGATAAACCTCTAAATGGACTCACTGAAGGCATTAGTTTCATCGACATGAAAGGTGTCGATGAAACTAGGGTTTTTATAAGATATGAAAACGGCTAGCCGAAGTGGAAGTTTGACTAAAAGAATGATGCCAAACAAACCAAAACAAGTGGTGGGTCTGGTGGTACGAATGTGGCAGATTAGGTGGAAAAATAGAGGGTGACACGCGATAGAAGGAAATAGATTAGCCATGGTTAATGGTTAGTCAGATCAGGAAAGATCAGACGGTGATGCAAAAGATCCGACGGTGGTCGCTATACCGCGATGAAAAGATGCCTGTCGAGTTATAACCGTGACTTGGTGACTAAGAACATACAAAAATTGAAAGTGGTCCAGGCATTAAGAATCAAGAAGATCTTTGAAATCCAATGGCAGATCTGAGGCAGATCAACGATGGTGAAATTCTGGGGCTAACCATGACTGTCGCTGTACTGCGGTTGTGAAGTACCCAAAATGAATAACCTCACAATAAGTGGCACCAAGGTGGACTTTGAGCTAATCATGAGGTGCCATGTGGTGACACACAGCTGATGAGGTAGAAGTTCCAATGGTAACATGAGGAAGATAGGTGGCGTGTCATCGAAATGAACATCGATGAGACCTTGGCTTCGATGGATCAGTATGGGGATTCACCAAAGGGATCGGTTTCGTCAACATAAAAGGTGTCGATGAAACTAGGGTTTTGATAAAACATGAAAGTAGCTTGCTGAAGGGGAGGTTTGGTCAAAATACTGAGGCCTAACAAACCAGGAATTGACACATGGCGGGCTCGCCAGAAGAGAGAGTAGCCCAGATGAATTAATCGGTGGGCATGTCAAGAGGGATCTGATGGTTGGGCGAAATGATCCAATGGTTGTCGCCATGTCACGATGGAAAGATTCTCGATAGCTAAGAGGCACGCCTTGCAACTAAATAATGGGACCCATAGGAAAAATAGTTCAAAGGAAGTAAAGAATAAGCAAGTTCAAGGAAGATCTACGGTTGTCACCATACTGCAAGATGGAGGTGCTTGAATGTTAATGGTCATGACTTGGCGACTGGTGAGGTGGCAAGATAGGTGGAGTCCAGAGGGACCCACGAGTGAACCAAGAGGTGACATGTGGGTGAAACCTATGTGGGAAAGTGAGGTTAAAATATAGTTTCAGACTATGGTGAAAAGGTAAAAGCTTGAGAGACTGACCTGCAGAGGGATTGATGGCTGGGGGTTGACTTTTGTCCCAAATATAGATTTATCATGTATTTTTGGAAAGCTCTCAATCTGAGGAATCTACCACATTAATTTCATAAGAACTAGATAAACTTAAACTGTAACTCACCATAGGATCTTCCTCAAGCGCTTAATCTTTCTGTAGAGAGGACCAAAGCTCCGATACCAATTGTTATACAGTTAAAATAACTGGAAGACAATTGAGAGGGGGGGGCTTGAATCAGTTGTCACATATTAGAGGAACAATCAGCAAATAAAAACTTTAATACTTGAACCCAAAAAATTGATACAAGAATAGAATGTTAGGATTCCCATAGATACTGAGAGGGGGGGATGAATCAGTATCTGACCGGTTTGAATAATTTCTTAACTTAAAACATGCAGAACATATTAATACTGTGTACCAATAAATAGAAAGTAATGTAATAAACAGAGATAAGAACAACCACATGAAAAACACACCATAACACAATGGTTTAACAAGGAAACCCGATGTGGTAAAAACCTCGGTGGGATTTGTGACCCACAATATTCACTTACTGGCCAATAAGAGAATATTACTACTACAATAGGGGCCTGCACATGCAGGAAGGCCAAGTGCCTAGATCTCACTGCTCAAATACAAAATAGGAAGTCTCACTGACTTACAAAATGGATTATATAAATCCAGTGTCTTGTACTACTTCAAAATAGCATCTATAATGCCAGATCCAGTACCAGTTTCTACTCTGCTTCTTACATAAACCCTTAGCCTATAATTCACATAATAGGTCTGCCTTATTTCACTTAATTACATTCCTCCATAATAATCCTACTTCATTACAATGTTCTACAATGAACTCTCTTATATAAGAGTCATTTTACATCTTGCCAAGTTGGCTTACAATGTTCTTATAATAATAAACAAAATATATTACAACAAAAATCCTGTCGACTTCCTGCGTCGGTATGCTTCCTTTCACTGCTAGTGCTGGTATCATAGGATTGTAAGGTTGTCATCAATGACAAAACCTTCAATCACCTACAATGTCTCATTGGAGTGTGCATTTTCCAACAATCTCCCCCTTTGGCATTGATGGCAACACTAATGAGAAAATTTAAAAAGTGTAGTCCAAACATAAAAGTGTAGTCCAAAAATATGTTACCAAAAATGTGTGAACTCCCCCTGAGAAGATGAGTCTTTTGCCGATATATTTTCTCATTCCACTACTCCCCCTTTGGCATCAATGACAAAGGTTGTCAAAGTGTCAATAGAGTGTGGTTTATTGTCTAAACCTTGCAACCGAGTGGTTACAATTTTAAAACGATCTACCAAAACTAAGTTCAGACTTTCAAGAAACTTTTTACTATCTTTTATTGCTGCCTCTGTTCTTTGAACTGTACCGGTGAGGTGCTGCATTTTCTCTACTAGTGTTTTCTGTCCTTGTACTAATGCCTCAGATATTTATTTCCTTAAAGATGCTAGGTAGTCTAGTTTTGGACTTAGTCTCCATTTAAGACCATGTGTCTTACTTTTTATTCTTTCCTTTTCTCTTTCTAGCTTTAGTAACTCTTCCTTAAAATCTATTATCTTTTGCTCAAAAATTGATAATGAATCAGATGAATTAATAAAATTGTTAGCTAGCTTATTAATTTCCTCCTGTATCTTGCTCATTTTCTTGTCAATGTCAGCTATCAAAAAGTTTGTCTTGCAAGTATCTCTGTACAAAGTTTTGAATTCCTTAAGTGTGCTGCACAGTTTCGATAGAAGTGTGTCAAATTGCCTTGTACAATTCTTTATTTGATCCTCAAAGAATTTCTGTTTTTCTTTTTCTAACCTCTCTTTGAATGCATCTTCCTTTATTTGTTCAACTGTCACTATGTTGTCAGTAATATACTTAGACAAAGTGTCAAGTTGACTCAATGAATCCTTATTATCTACATTGCATTTTGGAGCTATCATCTTCAAAATTGGAATTGTGTCATCTATAGCTTTATAAGCTTGTGAACTACAATCTATTATTTTCTTTAAAGAATCTAAAAGAACTTCAGTTACATTAGTTGATTTAAATCTTGTAGAAGAGGAACCAACATTTTGAATTCCGTCGGTGGGGGAAATAACCTTGCTTGTAGTGACCTCTGGTAGGTCACTCTGTGTTTCCATTTCCTTGAGCAAAGGTTTTTGTTGCTCTTCAGTTGCCGATGGCACTGTTTCCACATGAACCTGTTGTTGTTCTAGACCTTGTTGCTCTGCTTGTTTCTCTATTTGTTGATCTGTTTGTGTTTCTGCCTATTGGCCTTTGTTATCATCTGCTAGTTTTTCTTGTGTGTTATCAATGTTATCAGCTACTGGTGGCTCACTAGCCATATCTGTCTTACCAGTTGTGTCCTTGTCTACCACAATGTTGACCTTCTGAGTTGTTATCACTGTTTTAAATATGGATTTTCTTGTTTCCATAATTGGCTAAAAACTAATTATTTTGAGCCTGGCATTGCCTTGTTGCCTCTGTTTTGTTTCAAGTCAAAGGAGGGTTTAGGTTCGAGTTCTAACCCTTATTGGTTTTTGAGAAAACCCTTATGATTATATTTTTGTGTTACTTTATTCACTAAAAGAAGGGTCAGTTTTTCATAAGAAGTGTTCCCCCCCCTATTAGGTTTTTTCCCTAAGGCGATCTCCTAATATTTTAAAATTTTATGCACCTTTCCTACATCTTGTTCTAATGTCTGTTGGTCCTCGTAAGTGTTGTGCAACTTTTGGTTGATTGTGTGATTGGTGTTGTTTCGTTAGGTGAAGGTGCTAGTATTTTAATCATCATGAAATAGCAAAAGGCATTGGCAGGCCCGACCAGATGGATAGACCGTCAGATAAAAGAATTGCATCTTGATTGTGATCCAATGGCTCACATTGATTCGCTAACCCGTGATGCACATGGTATATGTTCTATGAAATAGAAAAAACACATGGTGGGTCCCAAAGACAAGCGGTCTTCCTTGGTTAAAGAGTGATCAGGTTGGAAAAGGATAAACGGCTTGCGTTGATTCGTGGTTAGGAGATGCATGCATTCTACCTTTCGCAAAGTAGCAAAAAGGTGGCAGGTCCTGCTAAAGGTGGCAGTAAAGGTGGTAGGTCCAGTTGGCGATTACAAAGCAGTGATAGGGTGCTCAATTGGCAGTCCACAGTGGACCCATGCAAGGTGGTTGTAGAAAGAATAAATGACGAGCAAGTTTCCTGAGATCTAATGGCTAGCGTGTATTAGCGAAGATAAGATGCTAGTAAGTTAGTCTTCACAAAGTGGCGAAAAGGGCCAATGGGCCCAAAGGATAGGTAGGGCATGAAGTTAAGAGCCGATCAAGTCTGTTTTGATCCAACGATTCTCATGGTTTCATGGCCGCAAACAAAATGGAAATTAGTTTTCGCAAAGTAGAAAAATGAGGTGGAGACCACATGAAAGCATGAAGTGGCATGATAGTTGGTGCATTTCGTAATAATTCAATAGTGATGTGTTGAATTCCATGTGGCTCTTGAGGGTAGTTGAGGGCCCGCCTAGGTGTAACCGGCAGTTATGTGGAGAATAGTGAGGCAAAACGCATGGCGAGTTCAGAATGGAACCTAGAGGAGCTTCTTGAGCTAATGGATGATTGCCACATGGCATTTGTTAACCAGTGACTAGGTAAAGTAAGTGGTCTCCAAAAATAATGGACCCACTTGAAAGGTTTAATATTTGTTAAAAGTCATTAACCTTGTGCTTGATCCAATGCTTCTCGTTGTTTCATGGCTCGAAGATACCTGTAACTTAATCTCTGCAAAATGGTGAAAACCACTAGTCGTCAAGATGAGGTGCAATTAGTTAGTAAGATTGACAGTCCTGGTTAGAGTTAAAGACTGGGTGATTAAAACTTGATCTAATGGTTGGCGTGGCTTCGTGAAGAAAAGGTACACAAATGTTAGAGCCCATGAAGTAGCGAAAAGAAAGTGGGGCCTGACATTAACAAAGAGAGATCAGATGGAGGTAAAGGTGGTGTAATTTCTTGTAATCCAACAGCCAGTGTTGTTTCAAGAAAGAAAGGTGCCAGAGTTTTATGCACTGCAAAATATCGAAAGACTGAAACAGAGGAAAGACTCAGAGGAGTTATGACCCGTTGGAGCCAATTTTGAATTTGATTTGGTAAATTCAATTTAGAAAAAGATAGCCTAAGCATGCGCAGTTAATTTCTAAGAATTCAATGCCAACTTTTCCTTTAGAGCCTGCATCAACTTGATTGATTAGTATTGTTTCATCAAAGTCTGTTGCAGAGCAATTGGTGTAGAGCGATTCTTTTCAGGCAAATAATTAGGTTTTTTGTGCTTTTCTTGATATTCTTGGTCTGTTTCCCATCATTGCTGTGTGAATTATTTCATTAGAGGTCTGTGCTAGTTTCAAGTGGTATAGTTGTTTAGTCAGAATGGCACCAAGAAGAGAGTTGACAGAAAAAATGATTTATCAAGACAGGAATATCTGTGATGATTTTTTAGAACAGTTGACCATGTCCATAATTGTCAGGGCTAAGGCCAAAGAGTTAGTACCAAAGAATCCTCAGCTAAAAATTGGCGATGGCCTTTTTGATAAAGGCAATTGGTTAAGGGACGTTGAGATAGGAATATCAGGTTTAGGACTGTTCAAAGTCAGTTTTGGGTAGAGACACTCCCCAGCTCCTTTAAATAGCATATGGGAACTGGATGTAGGAAAAATTGTGGTCCCTGGTGTATTCATGGATGTAGATCTGTTGACCCTAATTGCACAAAATTATGACCCTGTGGCAAGATGCATCAAGAGTGTAAAGGGATCAGCCCTAGTTGAAATCAAAGATGATGAGTTTAGAAATGTTTTCAAGCTTAGTGAAGCTTCAAATTATCTTGAGCCTATTGATTTCGAAGCATTAGCTCAAGTCTATAATGCACAAAGGGATCATCTTAGGAGTGACCCATTGAAAGATTTCTTTGTTAAGATAGGGGGGTTAACAGTTGTAGGCCCTAGCACAATGGAACCATTCTCCCTCAATTTATTTACTTTGAGAGCTAAGGGTATGTATTGGGCACTATGTCAGATCTTTGGAGAGGATGCTGAAAAGAACATGCCAGCCCATTACATGTTAATGATTGCACAAATTCTAAACCCCTTCTTAGCAATAACATTTGATTATGCCCCATACCTTACTGATGCAATTCATAAAGGGGTAGTAGGGATCAAAAATGGTAAGGTGGATAGGCCATTTGGATGGTATTCCATGTTAATGCACATGTTCTTGTTCAAAGGTGCTGATTACTTTGCAAAGGAAATGGACTTGATCAAGGCAAAAGATAAGGAAGAGATGTCTGTTCAACTTTGGAGCACTCTTTTATCCTGGGATAGAGAAGATGCCAGTTTTTTGAAGTTTGATAGATGCTTTGCATCTAAGATTAGAATCCTTTTATGCAGAGAAAACCCTAGAATTCCTAAGTCTCTTTTGGAATTCCTCGGGCCTAAGGAGTTTGCATAGGATATTAAGATTGTTCACAATTGGGGAGACATGTATTTGTACCCTATTTCTACTATTTTCAGAGTGTATGGTTTTAGAGGTACCCCCTATTTACTGGCCTATTAGGTCCCATTAAAGATAGGGATTGCAGAAGTATTGAAACAAATATTCTTTTTTGTTAGCTTTTCAATGTACCAACAATACTGTGGAGTATGAAGCTTTGTTATTAGGGCTTGAAGTGGCAAAAAGGCATGATATAAAACTATTAAGAGTGTTGGGAGATTCAAAGCTGGTCGTTTCTTAGGTTAGGGATAAATATGCATCTAAGAATGAGAGACTGAAACAATATAAGCATGCAGTGTGGGATGTAATTGAATATTTTGGTGGATTCTCTATCAATTGGATAGAAAGTTTAAAGAATATCATGGTTGATTTTTTAGCAAATGTTGCATTGAAAAATGATGATGTAACACTAACAGGTGTATCCACAATAGAGATAAAAGCTAGGCCCACCATCCTTGACAATGTTTATAATGGGAAAGTGTTTGAGGATGATGAAGATATCCTTAGGTTTATACAATGCATAGATGATTATGATGGACAAAAAATTGATTGCAATGCATTAGTAGAAGTGGTTGATAATAGAGAAATAGTATTTGGAAATGACTTGGTTCAGCTAGAAACCAATGAGATACCTAAGGGGTTAGTAGAACTTGAAAGTATGTTTAGCTATAATGACAATCATCTACACCAGTAGTCAACCACTAAGTTAGATGAACTCGAGGAGGTAAACCTAGGGACTGAATTATCCCCTAAGTTGGTTTATATTGGAAAGAACATTCCTCCTCATGTCAAGATTAATCTTATTAACTTATTAAAGAAGTACAAGCATGTTTTTGCTTGGTCTTATGAAGACCTAAAGGTGTATAGACAAGATTTGTTTCAGCATGAAGTTCCTTTGCTTCTAGATGCTAAGCCTTTTAGACAAAAGCAGAGACCTATTAATCCCCTGCTGGAAACTAAGATGTAGCAAGAATTGACCAAGCTGAGAGAAGGGGGGATCATTAAGCCCATAAGGCATTCTTCATGGGTCTCCAATTCAGTCCTAGTTAGAAAGAAAAATGGAGACATAAGGCTCTGTGTCGATTTCATAAACTTAAATGTTGCTTCCCTGAAAGATAATTATTCATCTCTAAATATGGAAGCTATGTTACAAAGGGTGACTGGTTGTGATTTACTGTCTATGATGGATGGATTCTCAAGATACAACTAGGTGCTAGTGAAAGAATCAGAACAATTCAAAACAACTTTCACCACCCCTTGGGGAACTTATGTTTATGGCAGAATGCCTTTTGGTTTAAAAAATGTTGGAGCTACCTTCCAGAGGGCAATGGATGTAGCATTCAAATAATTTATAAATATCATCATGGTAGTATACCAAGATGATCTAACATGTTTCTCCAAGAGGGCAGATGACCACTGTGGGCATTTGGAAAAAGGTATTCAATAAGTCTTTGGAATATGGTGTCTCTCTAAATCCAAAGAAGTGTCATTTTGTTGTCACTAAAGGAAAGTCGTTGGGGCATATTGTCTCTAAGGATGGGGTTAGGATAGATCGTAAAAGAATTGAAGCCATAGCAAATGTATCTGAACCCACAAGTGTTAAAGGTATTCAGTCCTTCTTAGGTAAAGTGAATTTTGTAAGAAGGTTTATTGCAAATTTTGCAGAAATTGTCAAGCCCATTGTTAGACTACTCAAGAGGGATACCAAGTTCTGCTGGGATCAAGAAGCTTCAAAGGCTTTTGATGAGATAAAAAAGGCCATTCAAGAAGCACTAGTGTTGAAATCCCCTGATTATAGTAAGCCTTTCTCTTTGTTCTCTTTTGCTTCATATCACACAGTGGCTATTATGCTTTTATAAAAGGATAATGAAGGGCGTGAGCATCCCATATCTTTCTATAGTAAATCTTTGCAAGCTGTAGAGTTAAAGTATGAAATCATGGAAAAGAAAGCATATGCTTTGGTCAAGGTTGTCAAAGCTTTTAGGCCATATCTGGTAAGTGCACAAATAGTTGCTAATGTACCACATGCTACAGTCAAAGACATTTTATCCCAATCTGAGGTCACAAGTAAAAGGTGTAGATGGATAAACAAAATTCAAGAGTTTGATTTAGAGATAAATATTACTAAATTGGTAAGAGGTTTAGGCCTTGCAAATCTCATGACTGAATCAAATCTTCTTAGTGTGGAGGTAAATAATGTTGAAGTTAATAACACCCTGGTCACTAGTATTGAAAGACAACCCTGGTATTCAGAGATAGTCCATTTCTTACGAGATGCACCATTTTCACAAGGGATGACCCACAATCAGAAAAGAACATTAAAACTCAAGTCACAAAAATATGTTCTCATTCAAGGTGATCTATTTTGGAGAAATAGAGATGGGGAACTGTTAATGTGTTTGAATGAATCCCAGGCTAAGAAAGTGCTAATTGAAATGCATGATGGAGTGTGTGGAGGTCACTACTCTACTAAGACAACTGCTGGCAAGATAGTCTGGGCTAGGTATTATTTGCCTACTTTATTTAAAAATGCCCATGAAAATGTCTAGAAATGTGACCCATGTCAGAAGTTCTCATCCAAATTGAAGTATTAAGGAGCTTTACCCTTAAATCTAGTCACAGTGGAAGCCCCTTTTGTCCAATGGGGTATTGATTTTATTGGAGAAATTGTTGAGAAATCAGGAAGAGGTCACAGGTGGATCATAGTAGCGACTAATTATTTTACTAAGTGGATTGAAGCTATTCCCACCAGAAGAGATACAAGTAAAGTTGTATTGACTTCCTGATGGATAATGTTATAACTAGATTTGGATTCCTTGCAAAATTAGTGATGGATAATTCCATGTGTTTTAGGTCAGAAGAGTTTGTTGAATTTTGTACCAGTCATGGAATAGTTATGTCTTACTCTTCACCTTATCATCCTCAGGGAAATGGATAGGATGAATCTAGTAATAAAAGCCTCTTAAATATTATAAAGAAAATCTTGGAAGAAAACAAAAGGGCTTGGGATCAAAATTTGAAATTGGCTTTGTGGGCGGACAGGGTTACTGTCAAAAGGGCTATTGGAGTTTCCCCTTTTGAATTGGTTTATGGTACACAAGCTAGAGTGTCAGTAAATAATCTTCTCCCAGTATATAAGTTCATGCAAGCTGAAGACATGGAATTATCTAAGCCTATGGAAGACCAGATGATTCAGATGGTGGAGATAGAAGAAATTAGAACTTTGGCTCACAACAGGAATCTAAAGATTCAATTGCAGTCCAAATATCTATTTGACAAAAGTACCCTATTGAGAAAGTTCCAAATTGGTGATATTGTTCTTCAATGGAATGCAAAGGGACAAGATAAGGGAAAACACAAAAAAATTGAGTCACTATGGATAGGCCCCTCTATGGTCTATGATCTCAATGGAAAGGATTCATATTTTTTGCATAATATGCATGGTGAGGTACAGGAATTTCTAGTGCATGGACAATTCCTGAAACATTACTTCTCTTAAATGTCCATGCACAGTAGGTCCCTATTTGTATATATTTAGGTTTTCTTTGGTTATTGTTTGCTCAACTAGTTTTTGGTCTGTTTCTCTAGAGTTCCTGAAATTCTTGTGTTGATCTCATGATCAACCATCCCTAGTCAGAGCCGCTATTATCACTGTTTTAAATATGGATTTTCTTGTTCCCATAATTGGCTAAAAACTAAATATTTTGAGTTTGGCATTGTCTTGTTGCCTCTGTTTTGTTTCAGGTCAAAGGAGGGTTTAGGTTTGAGTTCTAACCCTTACTGTTTTTTGAGAAAACCCTTATGATTATATTTTTGTGTTACTTTATTCACTAAAAGAAGGGTCGGTTTGTCATAAGAAGTGTTCCCCCCCCCATTAGGTTTTTTACCTAAGGCGATCTCCTAATATTTTAAAAAATTTATGCACCTTTCCTACATCTTGTTCTAATGTTTGTCGACCCTCGTAAGCATTGTACAACTTTTGGTTGATCATGTGATTGGCGTTGTTTTGTTAGGTGAAGGTGCTAGTATTTTAATCATCATGAAATAGTGAAAAGCATTGGCGGGCCCAACCAGATGGATACACTGTTGGATAAAAGAATTGCATCTTGATTGTGATCCAATGGTTCTTGTTGATTTGCTAACCCGAGATGCACATGGTATGTATTCTGCGAAAGAATGAAAACATGTGGCGGGTCCCAGAGACGAGCGATCTTCCTTGGTTAAAGAGTGATCAGGTTGGAAAAGGATCAACGGCTCGCGTTGATTCGTGGCCAGGAGATGCACACGTTCTACCTTTTGTGAAGTAGTGAAAAGGTGGTGGGTCCTGCTAAAGGTGGCAGTAAAGGTGGTAGGTCTAGTTGGCAATGACAGAGCAGTGATAGGGCGCTCAATTGGCAGTCCGCAGTGGACCCGTGTAAGGTAGTCGTAGAAAGAATAAACGGCAAGCAAGTTTCCTGAGATCTAATGGCCAGCATGGATTTGCGAAGATAAGATGCTAGTAAGTTAGTCTTCACGAAGTGGCAAAAAGGGCCAGTGGGCCCAAAGGACAGGCAGGGCATGAAGTTAAGAGTCGATCAAGTCTATTTTGATCCAACGATTCTTGTGGTTTTGTGGCCGCAAACTAAACGAAAATTAGTTTTCGCGAAGTAGCGAATTGAGGTGGAGACCACATGAAAGCATGATGTGGCATGATAGTTGGTGCATTTCATAAGAATTTAATAGTGATGTGTTGAATTCCACGTGGCTCTTGAGGGTAGTTGAGGGCTTGCCTAGGTGTAACCGACAGTTATGTGGAGAATAGTGAGGCAAAACGCATGGCTAGTTCAGAATGGAATCCAGAGGAGCTTCCTGACCTAATGGATGATTTCCACATGGCATTTTCTAACCAGTGAATAGGTAAAGTAAGTGGTCTCTGAAAATAATGGACCCACTTGAAAGGTTTAATGTTTTTTAAAGGCATTCACCTCATGCTTGATCCAATGCTTCTCATTGTTTCGTGTCCCAAAGATACCTGCAACTTAATCTCTGCAAAATGGCAAAAACCACTAGCCATCAAGATGACGCATGGTTAGTTGCTAAGATTAACAATCGTGGTTAGAGTTAAAGACCGGGTGATTGAAACTTGATCTAATGGTTGGCCTGGCTTCGTGAAGAAAAAGTACAAGAGTTTTAGAGCCCGTGAAGTAGCGAAAAGAAAGTGGGGTCTGATATTAACAAAGAGAGATCAGATGGAAGTAAAGGTGGTGTAAGTTCTTGAAATCCAATAGCCAGCATTGTTTCGTGAAAGAAAGGTGCCAAAGTTTTATGCACTGTGAAATAGCGAAAGACCGAAATAGAGGAAAGACTCAGAGGAGTTATGACTCGTTGGAGCCAATTTTGAAAAGATAGCCTAAGCATGCAGAGTTAATTTCTAATAATTCAATGCTAACTTGTCCTTTAGAGCCCGCATCAACTTGATTGATTAGTATTGTTTCATCAAAGTCTGTTGCAGAGCAATTGGTGTGAAGTGATTCTTTTCAGGTAAAAAATTAGGTTTTTTGTGGTTTTCATGATATTCCTGGTCTATTTCTAATCAATGCTGTGTGAATTATTTCATTAGAGGTTTGTGCTAGTTTCAAGTGGTATAGTTGTTTAGTCAGAATGGCACCAAGAAGAGAGCTGATAGGAAAAGTGAATTACCAAGACAAGAATATCTATGATGATTTTATAGAATAGTTGACCATGTCCACCAATGGCAGGGATAAGGCCAAAGAGTTACTACCAAAGAATCCTTGTCTAAAAATTGGGGATGGCCTATTTGATAAAGGCAATTGGTTAAGGGACCCTAATATAGGAATATCAGGTTTAGGACTATTCAAAGTCAGTTTTGGGCAGAGACACTCCCCAGCTCCTTTAAATAGCATATGGGAACTAGATGTAGGAAAACTTGTGGTCCCTGGTATATTCATGGATGTAGATCTATTGACCCTAATTGCAGCGAATTATGACCCTATGGAAAGATGCATCAAGAGTGTAAAGGGATTAGCCCTAGTTGAAATCAAAGATGATGAGTTTAGAAATGTTTTCAAGCTTAGTGAAGCTTCAAATTATCTTGAGCCTATTGATTTCGAAGCATTAGCTCAAGTCTATAATGCACAAAGGGATCATCTTAGGAGTGACCCATTGAAAGAGTTCTTTGTTAAGATAGGGGGGTTAACAGTTGTAGGCCCTAGCACAATGGAACCATTCTCCCTCAATTTATTTACTTTGAGAGCTAAGGGTATGTATTGGGCACTATGTCAGATCTTTGGAGAGGATGCTGAAAAGAACATGCCAGCCCATTACATGTTAATGATTGCACAAATTCTAAACCCCTTCTTAGCAATAACATTTGATTATGCCCCATACCTTACTGATGCAATTCATAAAAGGGTAGTAGGGATCAAAAATGGTAAGGTGGATAGGCCGTTTGGATGGTATTCCATGTTAATGCACATGTTCTTGTTCAAAGGTGCTGATTACTTTGCAAAGGAAATGGACTTGATCAAGGTAAAAGATAAGGAAGAGATGCATGTTCAACTTTGGAGAACTCGTTTATCTTGGGATAAAGAAGATGCCAGTTTTTTGAAGTTTGATAGATGCTTTGCATCTAAGATTAGAATCCTTTTACGCAGAGAAAACCCTAGAATTCCTAAGTCTCTTTTGGAATTCCTCAGACCTAAGGAGTTTGCAGAGGATATTAAGATTGTTCACAATTTGGGAGACATGTATTTGTACCCTGTTTCTACTATTTTCAGAGTGTATGGTTTTAGAGGTACCCCCTATTTACTACCCTATCAGGTCCCATTAAAGATAGGGAGTGCAAAAGTATTGAGACAAAGTGGAGGAGTGCAAGAGGAAGAGCTAACCAATAGGGGTAAAGGGACTATTTTCTCAACTATCACCATGGCCCACTATTTTGTAATCACTAAAGGTGGATGGAAATATTTTGAAGATTTCTTTAAGCCATATAGGCTGTCAACTATAGTTTCAAGATGTGCAGACCCGAAGGACTTTTTCAATGGCATATTCAGAAAGAAGGTAGTGTGTAGAGGTAGGCCTCATCAATTTCAGTTCCCTGAAGATTTAATCAGGAATGAATTCAACTTAGATGAGTAGGAACTAAGGAAAGAGAAGTGGGTTGCATACAAGATGGAACTTGATTTTATGCATCAATTTTATAGTAGCTATGATCCTCTTTCTAGCTTCAACCCTTTTGAAGAGAAAATCAAATTCTTAATTATCTATTTTGAAGACCTCATGCAGACTTTACAAGAAAAAAGGGAGGATATAATGCAAAATGATCCTGATAGGGTTAAGCTAGTCTTGGCTAAGCCTGCCTTTGCTAAGGTTATCCCACCTAGTGACTATGCAATGTATAAGAAGTCAAAGTACACTATGATGATACCAGTGATAGGTGAGCCTTCCACTTTAAAAGGAAAAAGAAAAATTGAAGATGTCATTGACATTCAGGATTCCCCTAAAAGGCAAAGAGTGGGAAAGGAAGTTGAAACTGATGAACCTCAATATTCTCCATCTCAGTGCCCTATGCACATTGGAGATGAACAAGCGATAGCTGAACAATTATTACAGTTAGGGAGTCTTGGTGAGATTTCCTATACCTATGAGGAGACCCAAGAGGGGATGCCTGAAGAGCCACCTAGTGCTGAAATGGATTTGACTAAAGGTGAGCTGAAGGGCCAAGAATTGGACCTTACTATTAAACAAGCCAGTGAAGAGTTCTTGGCTGACAATAACTTTGTTACAACAGAGGCTTTCATGCAATTTGTATGGAAGCAGAACATGGAACAATTCAAGGTTAGATGTGAAAAGAGGAAGAGTGAACAACCTCTCAGGGATGCAACTTAGGTGGATGAAGAAATAAAGCAAGAAATGAGGAAGAGTTTAAGACAATCACCCCTGAGAAAGGAAGATAAATGGTAGCAAAGGCTGGTATATTGATTCTCCCTAAATGGGACATAGCCAATGGTTTAGTTCTTGATGCAGTAAGGAAGGAAACAAATCCAATGGAAGGAATGACCTTCAACAAGGATAATGCTACTCTTGTCATGTGGTTATTAAGAAAGGATGAGAACAAAAGGAGGAAAAATGCATCATATTCTAGCCTCTTAGGAGGCATGATTGTTAAGAGAGTCCAAGATACAAGGGTAGTAGAAGCTGCAAGCACATTTTTGGAAAATGCAAAGTTTAATGTGACAGTAGTAGAGAGAGAGGCACAAGAAAGAGCTAATCTCCAATTGAAGTTGGAGACTATCTCAAATGCCTACAATGAGGATAAAGAAGGAATAACCAACATGGACAACATCACTACTAGACTCCAAAGTTAGTTGGCAGGTCAACACCATCCAGGTGAATCTTCTACACTTATGATAGCCTCCTCTCTAGCAAGACCCCCTCCTACTAGTCCCATTATAGAATACCCCCCTTCTTATTTGCCCTCTGGTTCCTAATCACTTGAAAATGTCCAACATGAGCTGGAAAGGTTGAAATAAGCTCAAGCCTTGTATGCAAACAAATATGAGGAGAAGGTGAAAGCTAAAATATTGAATTTTGTTGACTCAGTCAAAACCTCCATTGTATACTTAAATATGAAAAAGATTATGGAGGTTATGATCAAATTCAGAGAAGATGAAGCAATTTTGGAACCAATCCTAAATAAGTGGATGCCTAGAGGTAAGGAGTTGGAACTCATGTGTTCATCTCATCTAGATGCAGAGGAGAATGACACTCTAAGGTCTACCAGTGAGTTTATAAAAGAGATGAATATTCTCTTAGAGGAATGGGTAGGTGTGAAAAGAAAAGCCCAACTTTATAGAAAAGAATATTCGGATCATAGATTTGAATTGTTTCCAGGAGGGTTTTTTGGTCCAATTTAGTTGAAAGAAGAGAAGACCTGGTTGAAAGAGGTGGACCACAATTTGTCCCTAAGGATCAATCAAATTATTAAAACTAATGACACATCCTTATTTGTCCAAACAATTGAAGAAATTGAAAAGGTGAAATCTCATTACGATTTCATAGAAACAAAAATTGGGCATTTAAGAGTCACTTGGAAAAGACTAGAAGAGATGATGCAGAAGGTTGTTAGCTTCACTTGGCCAAGTGATGATGTTTTTCAAGAATGGAAGGATAAATATGTGCGACAAAAAGAAGATGCTCTGGAGCAGTTACAAGAGGTTGCGACAGTACAAAAGGTGCAAGAAGCTGTAGATGTTGAAAAGAACATGTAACCGTTTCTTGGAGAGCAATTTGGTTTGTAACAAACTTTTTCAAAAGGGTCTGAAGCTTGTATGCATCCATGCTATTATAAATGGATACTAGGACAATGAAAAAAGGCGTCACAAGAATTTGTAAAGAAATCTGCATAAATTTATCTACATTTTTCTAGTGTTTCACATTAGCTATCTAAGTTTTGTAAGATTTTCCAAATTGAAAATAAATATACAGACCATCAACTTTGAGCCTTAAATTTGTGTTGTCTTTTGGTATGCTTTCAAATATTCTGCTGGTTTCATTTGGGTAATTTAGGGTTATTTCAACTGAATAGGGATTGCAATGCAATCTTCATAAGATATGTTTCTTAGCTTTCTTCTTTAGGAGGGGAATTAAATATGCGAGAAATATATTTATCACTAGGTTATTTGTTGGGACTTTGAATTTGATTGACACTATTTAGTATAATAAGGGAGGATTCTTATACATGTTAGGCATGCAAGGAATTGGTAGAAGCCAAAGTGATTGAGATGCATGGATATGTTTGATTCTGAAGTTCTGTTTAAACATAGATGACTCTGTAGCTTGGATAAGGCACTGGTATCTGTTAATGTTTTCTTTTCTAAATCTCTTGAGGATCAACACTGAAAATGAGACTAAGTTTTCCTATATTTTTTCATTTTTTGTTTAAGGCGATAAGATCCACTGGTTTTTGGACAATGGTTACTGTGGATTTTGTTTAAAAGTGTGAAAGTATTCACATAAGGTATACCCACCTGAACTTTGGATAAGTTTGAAGTGTAGAAGGTTATTAAAACCTTGTCATATGTTTCTCTAAGGTTCTTGTTCCTTGACTTCTCCATTCATATACAGAGTTATTCTTTTTCATCAAAAGGGATACGAAGGGAATCAAAATTTAAGAACAACATGAGTATCAACATCAATTATGTATAGTACCTTAGAATTAGGATTTGTATCCTATTGTGATACATCCATACTCTCATCAGTCAGTTGATCGTCAGTTGTTTCTACCGGTGGATTATCCAGAGGCGGTGGGGATAAATTATCTCTTATTTTGATGCTTGGAGGTCCACTGACCTTCCCTTTTCCTTTATCTCTGTCCTTTTGATAAACTTTGATTGGCTTGGGGTTTCTATACTCTTCCTATTTTTCCTTCTCAACAAGGAATATATCCCATCCATTTGCAGTTTCCTCTACAACCTCATTTATTCTTCCAACCATTAGTGCAATATGTCGGTGTGTAGTAGAGAATACTGACCGGTTAGCTTCTATAATTAGATCATCTATTTCCTTCGGTGAGTTAGTTGGGTAGACAACACGTAATTTTTCAATTTTTATTTTCTTTTCAAGCTCTACCATAGCTTGTCTTCTTGCTTCTAGTCTCTTGAATAGTTCATCTGGTAGTTCATCTGCAACTTGCATTAAGAACTTGTAGATATCCAAGTGTAAAATAACACTGTTTTCAACCTTTTCTTTATCATCAAATGATAGTGTGTCATATAGTTTGTTGATGTTTTTGAGTTTTCCTTCTTCTATGATTTCATCTAATAGTCTGTCAATCGGAGCAATATTTTGTTGAGTCTTTTTCTTTGGTGTCAACTTCTTCTTCTTAGGAGTTGTCTTCTTGACCTAAGACCTCACTGCCTGTTATTTTTGCCTGGTTCTTCTAGGTGAAGGTGTGGATACCGGTGAAGGTTCTCTTTTCCTTACAACTCTTTTAAATGTTGCAATCATATCACTCTCTTAAGAAGTGGCTACCAGTAAAAGGTGAGTTTCAGGATGTAGTGCCTCCAACTCATCTTTAGTGATACTTGTTTGTTTCAGTACATCTTCTTTGATAGTCTTAGCCTGCCTTGAACCTCTCCTCATAGTTTCTTCTACTTTCTTTACTCTCTTCTTGGATTTATTTTGACTTTCAATGGTTTCAGCACTACCAAAAACCTCTTCCTTAGGTTCCTTGGGTGCTTCCAGAAGGACTTTTTTATATGTCTCAATGATGTGGTCATTAGTCTCATAACCCATTTTAGTAACCCAAATTGTTCTTGGGATAACTACTTCCATCTAGATCTCATCCTTCTTAATTACAAAACATATGTCATCCTTGTATTTATTCACAATTTCCTGTGACAGTCTGATTCTTGTGTTCATTCTGGTCTTTAATGCTTGAAAATACTCATTAATATTCTTCTCTTTGTTTTCACCCATGTTGTTTAATAAGTCAGATAATTGTTTCCCTACCTATATGTCAAATCCAATGTTTTTTTTTCCTATACCGGGAACCTGTTTTGTTATATGTAGCATCAGACATACAAGTAAATTGCCAAACCTAAATGTCCCTTTCTTATCCTTCTTGATATTTCCTAGATTATCAATAATTCATCCTTTAGCCACTCACATACATCAATTTTCACATTTTCATTAACCATATCATGAGCACTTTTTATGCATAAGCTAGAAACTGAGTTCAGTCAGTTTGCACGTGTGGTTTTGTATCCTAAAATCATGCTAATAAATCTCACATTTATGTTAGTCACATCATTAACCCTCAAGGACCTTTTGTCGGATGTTGCACCTATTAGATTCATTACTAGGTCATTTGAGACCACCTTTGTCTTGTCTGGTCTGTTACCGGTGGAGGGTAACCTTGTCACAACTTTCATAGCTTCCTTGGTAATTTTATGAACCAAATCTAGCCAAAAGAATTCACCATGTACCTTGCTCAATACTATCCTAATAACTTCCTTGGGGAAATCCAAAATGCTGAGGATTTCAGTGAATCCTAGGGTTTCAATAATTTGGTGTTTAGGTTTTACATAACCAGAATCATCATAGATAACAATTTTGTACATGTTCTTAATTTCTTCATCTCCTAATTCTTCTATATGACAATGGATATAAATTTTGGGGTCTTGTGCATTAACTACTCCTTTGGGAATTTTGGAAAAAGCACCAACATTATCATCTTTCTTTGCTATCTCAGGAACTAGCCAAAATACGGGCCTAGGGTGCTTGATAACTTCCACTACAATAGGGTTTTCTATGAATTCAGGTACAGAACAGGATGCCATGATTATAAATACCTTTTTCTACCTTTGGAAAGATTGATTGCTGAAATGCCTTACTTCTTTGCTCGAAATGCCTTAGCTCTAGAAATTTAGCACTCTTCGAATGTTTGAATGCTCGGTGAAGTAAAATGGAGCCAAAATCACTAATTTATAATGTTAATTCACCAACTACCATATTTAATGCATGTCGGTTAAGTAGTCACTTAACTCTATCTACCGATATAGAAGTAATTTCTACTTTTCACCATCAACTGAGGGAATAATAGCATATTTCACATTGATTGCCAAACCCTCAGGGAAATTTCTTCAATTGGATGAAGAGACTCCTGCTGGTGGAGTGTTACTCTGACCTACCAATGGAGTTCTACTCTGTCCTATCGGTGGAGGAGTATTCCTATCCACATTCAATTCTGATTTCCTGATCCATTGTTTTGAAAATTCATGCTTAACTTCTTCAACTTTTTCTTTTTCTTTTGAGCTAGGACCTTTTTTGTTTGCTAGTGAGGACTTGCTTCTACAAAATTTAGCAATATGCCCAATTTAATTACATGCATAACAAGTCACATTATTTTTCTGAATAGCCTTTCCATAACCTATGCCGATTTATGTTCTGCATTGATTAGATAAGTGTCCAAATCTTCCACAAACATAACATCTCACATTCATTCTGGAATTTTCAGAGTTATGACCATTTTTGTTGCATTTTGAACATTGACTGGTGGGTGTATTGGTATTCTGGTAACTTCTAGATCTACATTGATTTGCTCTATGACCATACTTGTTACAGTTAAATAATTTTCCATTGAATTTATAAGCAGTAGGTTGTCTTACCGGTTTGCTATAATCCCGTGTGTTTGCAGTACTGGAGCTTTCACCAACCTCAAAGCCAATTCCACAAGTGTCACCTTTAGGTTTCTAATTCTCCAACAAGTCACCAAGTTCTTGTGAGCTTTTCTTGAATTTTTCTTTGTGCTGATTTGCAATATCCAGTTCTCTTTCAAAGATTTATTTCTAACTCATCAGTTCATTTGAATCATTCTGTGTGTGCATCAAATCTGTTTTCAACAAATTATTTTCATAGCTAAGTCTTGTGTTCTCATTTGCTGCATAACTTAGTCCTCTAGTCAAATCTTTTTCATTCTTCTTCTTTCTATCTTCAATTTCCTTACAAAATCTCATAGTCATATCTTGCATCTCATTCTTTGTTGTTATGTTCTCTAGCTTTAGCTTGTTTATCATATCATTAAGAGTTTCCTTTTCATCATTCTCAAATTGTATTTTTTCATAAAGTTCTCTTCTCTTGTTTCTTGCAATAGTAAGATTTTCTTGAAGTGCTTGGATAATATCCTGAGCTGCTTTTAGATCATCTTCAAGTTTGATATTTTTCAATTTTTCTCCATCATAGTCTGAGAGAGCTACTTCAAGTTGCTTCATCAAGTTTTCCATCTCTACCGGTGTCAAGATCTTCCTCAAGCTATTAGGCTTCTAAAAATAGAGGACCAAGCTTTGATACCAATTGTTAGGATTCCCACAGATACTGAGAGGGGGGGGTGAATCAGTATCTGGCCGGTTTGAGCAATTTATTAACTTAAAACATGCAGAACATATTAATATTGTGTATCGGTAAACATAAAGTAATGTAATAAAAAGAGATAACAGAAACCACATGAAAAACACACCATAACACAATGGTTTAACGAGGAAACCCGGTGTGGGAAAAACCTCGATGGGATTTATGACCCACAATATTCACTTACTGGCCAATAAGAGAATATTACTGCTACAATAAGGGCCTGCACATGCAGGAAGGCCAAGTGCCTAGAGCTCACTGCTCAAATACAAAATAGGAAGTCTCACTGACTTACAAAATGGATTATATAAATCTAGTGTCTTGTACTGCTTCAAAATAGCATCTATAATGTCAGATCTAGTACCGATTTCTGCTCTGCTTCTTACATAAACCCTTAACCTATAATTTGCATAATAGGTCTACCTTATTTTGCCTAATTACATTCCTCCATAATAATCCTACTTCATTACAATGTTCTACAATGAACTCTCTTATATAAGAGTCAATTTACATCTTGCCAAGTGGGCTTACAATGTTCTTATAATAATAAACAAAATATATTACAACAAAAATCATGTCGGCTTCCTGTGCCGGTATGCTTCCTTCCATTGCCGGTGCCGGTGGTCTGAGTACTGATGTAAAGTCTAATCTTGCTAGTGCCAATTGAATGCCTTGCCGGTGTCATAGGATTGTAAGGATGCCATCAATGACAAAACCTTCAATCACCTACAATGTCTCATTGGAGTGTGCTTTTTTCAACATAGAAGTTAAATCAATTAAGCATAAACAATAATTATAGAATAAATACCATCCACATGACACCAAGATTTATACGTGGAAAATCGAGTAAAGGGAAAAACCACCATGGGAAGCCTACCCATAGTCAGATAATACTTCTACAGTAAGTATGTGAATTACAATTGAAGGGCCTTCACTTGTAGAAAGGCCAACAACCTAGAGTGCACTACTCATCACAAAAGGAGCCTCACTGACTGCACAAAAATCCAGAATATAACATGGAGAAATGTTGAACTACAAAAGATAGATCTCCTATGCCTGTGTACGTTTCCGATTAAGCTCAATACCAGATGACTAAATCCTCTAACATAAACCCAATTTGATCTCCAATTATTTAGCAAATCCTCTAGCTGAATGATATTACATTATTCACACATTACATTCCTTGACCATGACCTCTAACATAACTATGATGATCTACAATGATATCTTACATCTATATATACAAACCCTCGATCATAAACAATTAGGCTGGCCACTAGATAATAAACCAATTACATTATTACAAACCAAGTCAGCCTTAAACCAAATAAATAATATCCAACACATAATACATCTCGAAAACGCATCGAGACGTCCAATCCACACACTTCATTAAAGTCGGTCGATAACCTAGATCAACCGAGACCCAGTATAGGTCCACACACTACAACAATGATCTCCATCTGCCAAGTCTCAAACATGATCACCAAAAATATCCTGAAACTCCATCAGAAGCTAAACCAACACCAATTATGCAATTCATCAAAGATCTTCATCAAAAGCTCTACCGGTGAAACCCTTGCCGGAACCAAAAACCAAGCTTCTAAGAAAACATGATAGGATCCAATCACCAGACCAAAAGAAAATTACTGAATATGAGAATGAGTATCGTGAACAAACCAATTCCATAACCAAATCATACCAGAGCCTACCAGATCATGCCTGATCTAAATCAGCCAAAAACCACTCAACCAACTGGGACTAGAAGGGTCTCGGTAAAGTATCCAAACAACTAGAGTTGGCATCAATGACAAAACATCAATACAACACAATCAATTCCACCAAATGGCCAACAATCTCTCCCTTTGGCATTGATGGCAACACTAGATGTGAAAAACATCTAAGTACAAAGAAATGTAAAACAAGTCTCTCCCAATGGAAGACAACCAATAATCTCTTGCATACAACTCTTAAATAAAGACTAAACTCTCCCTTTGAATAATATCTCTATAAAGCTATAAATCTCTCTTTTTTTCTTTTCTTTTTCACTTCCTTTTTTCATGTTAATATCACTCCCCCTTTGACATCAATGCCAAAAATCTAACAAAAATATCAAAGCAAAAACATAAACCACTAAATCTCAAAGCTGACTACTCCCACTCAGCAGTAGCATCCCCACATCAGTGTCAGATTGAATAGTATATCTGATAATGCATACCAGATTGATGCCAAACTGCATCAATCAAGTCTCTACCAAAGGGCCAGGAACTCTCAATCTGTCTCTCAGGTACTCAAATGATTCCTTGGGAAAAGGTTTAGTGAAAATATCTGCAATCCACTCTTTAGTGTTCACATAGACCAATCTAACTTCATTTACTTCCACCTTTTCCTTCAAAAAATTGTACTTGATAGATATGTGCTTTGTCTTAGAATTAAATACTAGATCCTTTGATATATCAATAGTAGCAGAGTTATCACAGTGAATAACTACGAGTGCATCACAATCCACCTTTATATCCTTCAATATTTTCTTCATCCATAAACCTTGTGTATAGTTAGTAGTAGCAACAACATACTCAGCTTCAACAGTAGATAAATAATTACTTGACTGTTTCTTGCTGATCCATTAAACCAACTTCTTTCCAAGAAAGGAAGCTCCACCAGAAGTAATTTTTTGGTCATTAACATCTCCAGCCCAATCAACATTTGTATATGCATAGAAAGTAAAGTTATCATCCTTAGGGTACCACAAACCATATCCTGATGTACCTTGCAAGTATCTAAAAATGCTTTTCACCGCAATCTCATGATTTTCTTCAGGATCACTCTGAAATCTTGAAACAATACAAACAACATTCATAATGTCACACCTAGTTTGAGTCAAATAAAGAAGACATCCAATCATAGATTTGTATCTTATAGGATTTACCCGTGCAGAAAGATCTTTTCTTGTCAATTTCTCACTTGCAACCATAGGAGTACTTACCGGTTTAGAATCTCCCATACCAAATTTCTTCAACAATTCCTTAGCATACTTAGTTTGATAGATAAAAATACCTTTGTCAGTCTGAGTAATCTGTAAACCTAAGAAAAATTTCATCTCTCCAATCATAGAAATTTCAAATTCTTTCTCCATATTTTTAGAAAATTCTATGCATAATTTATCTTCACCTCCAAAAATAATTTCATCAACAAATACTTCAATAATCAGTACATCATCATCAGTGATCTTATAGTATAAATTACTATAAGCACTACCCTTTATAAAACCAATCTTCAAAAGATATTTATCCAACCTTGCATACCAAGCTCGAGGTGCTTGTTTCAAACCATATAAATCTTTCCTTAACTTGCAAACCATGTTTGTATCATCTAATAGTGAAAAACTATCAGGTTGCTCAATATAGACTTCCTCATTAAGATCCCCATTCAGAAATACACATTTAACATCCATCTGATAAACCTTGTAGTTTTTATAAGCAGAATAGGCAAGAAATAATCTTACAACTTCAATCCTAGCTACAGGTGCAAAAGTCTCTCCATAATCAACTCCTTCCTTTTGAGAATATCCTTTACAAACCAATCTAGCCTTATTTCTTATAACTTGACCATCCTAATTCAATTTATTCCTAAAAATCCATTTAATTCCAATAACATTTGTTATTTTTTAGGTCGGGGACCCAAAGTCCATGTGTTATTTTTCTCAATCTGTTCTAATTCTTCTTCCATAGCTTTCAACCAATATTCATCTTTACATGCCTCAATTAATGATACCGGTTAAACTTGTGAAATTAAATGTACCTCATTATTTTTCAGTTTTCTTCTTATCATCACTCCATTGCTCTTATGCCCAATGATCTAATCTTCTAAATGATTCAATATCACATACCTAGGAGTCCTCCGAGTCTCTGTTCCTCTTCCCTGATCTTTAGTCACAGTAGAATTCATTGATACTGCTGAAGTAATTGGTTCAACACTCTAATCCAATAAAGGAGCTACCAGTTTGGATATAATCATTTACACTACTGGTTCCTTCTCATAAACTCTTATTTGACTTATGTTCATCTCATCTACTTTGACATTAGCACTCTCCACAATTCTCTGCAATCTCTTTGTTATAACATCTACATGCTTTGATTTCATTAGAATAACCAATAAATATGTTGGTTTCTCCTTTGATATGTACTTTGTTGAACGTATAAACCACTGTTCTCACTACTTTTCTCCAGTAGCTATGAAGTAGACTAACTTCCATCATCATTGTTCTAGCATCATCCAAGATAGTTCTATTCTTCCTTTCCACAACTCCATTCTACTGAGGTGTTTGGGGATCAGAAAATTGTCTTCTTATACCATGCTTCTCATAAAAGTTATTAAACTCACTGGATGTGAATTCTCCACCATGATCTAACCTCAAACATTTGATCTTCAATCTCATCTCAATTTCCACTTTAGCCTTAAAGATTTTAAACTTTTCAAATGCTTCATATTTTTCTTTCAGAAAAGTAACCCACATCATTCTAGAATAATCATTAATGATGAGCATGACTCTAGCAAGGCCACACAAATCAGTATGAATAAGATTAAGAACATCATTTGATTTATCTTCTATACTCCTAAGAGAGGTTCTGGCATGTTTACCCATTTGACATTCTTTACATATTAGATTATAGGGATTTATAATCTTAAGTATATCCCTAACTGCCTTAGTTGAATTGATTTTTACAATGCAATCAAAATTCACATGACATAGACTTTCATGTCATAGCCAACTCTCATCAATCTGTGTAATCAAACATGTCTTCTCACCGGATTTCAAATGAAATATGTTACCTTTTATCTATGTACTAGTTGCAATCTCCAAATCATATCTATTAATGATTTTGCATTTTCTATCCTTGAACTATAATTGAAATCCCTTATCCACCAATTGTCCTACACTCAAAAGATTATGCCTTAAACCATCAACATAATAAATATTGTTAGTATTTTTCTTACCATTCAATGATATAGTTCCTTTTCCTTTGATCATACATGATTTGTCATCTCCAAATCTAACTAGACTGCCATCAAATTATTGCAAAGATTGAAACTTCCCTTTATCTCTAGTCATATGATGTTAACAACAACTATCAATTACCCATTCTTCCTTATCTTCAATTTTAGTAGAAATTTCCTTCTGTTTAGGTACATTCTTTTCCAGTACCAGATCATCTTCCTTGATAGCCAGGAATAACCATTACTTTCCATTGTCGGAACCACTAGCAGAGTCTTCTATCAGTTCATCATCAGAATCAGTAATTCCTTCCTCATCCACTATGTAGCATGATTTGTCTTTGTTTTTCTTGTACTTATATTTGTTCTAATATCCATGGTTAGGCTTAAATGATCTTCTAACTCTTTCTTCAGATCTTGAATTCCTTTCAGGATATCTAGATGCAAAATGACCAATCTTATTACATGCAAAATAGATAAAAGTTGCTTTTCCTTCATACTTACTTCCTACCGGTCCTTTAGGCACTCTTTTAGAAAATAGTGCTTCAAGTTGCTCAAACTCATCATCTTCTCTCTTCACATCTTCCAATTCCTTTGCATATAAAGCTTCCCAATATTGCTTACTAGTTATAGATATAGATGCATGAAAACTAGGTTCAGTCTTCACAACTCTAGAAGGTCCAAATTCTTTAAGGTCAAATGCAGATAGTTTCCCAACCAAGGTATCTCTGTTGACAAATATATTAGCCATTTTTTTCAACTCATTAATAGCAGTAGCCTTAATTTTGTAAGCCAGTGGTAGGGCTCTCCGAACTTTAGAAATAATTTTCTTCGCTCAGAGTTCCACAACAACATTGAATTCCCATAACAATCTCATTTACCCTTTCCATAAATGCAATAATCCTTTCATCTTCTTCCATATTCGGGTTTTCATATCTCACCTGATAACTATCAAGTTTAGAAATCTTCACTGTAGGGTCACCTTCATTAAGAGTCTCCAACTTATCCCATATAGCCTTTTCAGATGATTTGTTGGTTAATCCCATTATTTGTTGATCAAAAAGTATGCATAAGAGGGCTTCTCTTGCTCTACAATCATTCTCAAGCTTGCTATCCAGGTTTGTCATAGGACGATTGCTAGATCCCAGATTATAAGGTTTGGCATAATTCTTTGTGATCTCCCACATATCCTTGCCAAGACATCTCGGATGAGTCTCCATCTGAATCTTCCATACTGTGTAATTTATTCCATCAAGCCTAGGAATATCTCTCTGAAAGATAGCTCCAGAAGAATGTTGGCAAATGCACACTCCAATGAGAAATTTTAGGTGATTGAAGGTTTTGTAATTGATGGCAACCTTGCAATCATATGATACTGAAAAGATAGAATACTGGCACCGACAATGACAAACTCTACACTGACACACAAAACACCGACAGTGAAAGGAAGGATACCGACACCCTGACCGACAAGAATTTTATTTATAATATATTTTATAATTAATTATAAAATTATTGTAAGTCAACATGGCAAGTTGTAATATGACTCATATATGTATGAGATCATTTTTTAATAGGATAGAGGTGTGATAGGATGCGAGATATGCAGACCTAATATGTGAATTATAGGTTAAGGGTTTATGTATATAGCAGAACTTAAACCGGTACTGGATCTAGCATAGCAGATGCTAATTTGAAGCATTACAAGACATTGGATTAATATAATCCATTCTTGTAAGTCTGTGTGACTTCTTTTGTAATTGAGCAGTTAGCTCTAGGCACTTGGCCTTCCTGCATGTGCAGGCCACTATTGTAAGAGTAATATTCCCTTATTGGCCTGTAAGCGAATATTGTGGGTCACAAATCCCACTGAGTTTTTTCCCACACTGGGTTTCCTCGTTAAAATATTGTTTTATGGTGTGCTTCTCATGTGGTTGTTATTTTTGTTTACTGCATTATTTCTTGTTTACCAATACATAGTTTTAACATGCTTTTCATGTTTTAAATCAAGTAAATTTATTAACCGGTTAGATACTGATTCACCCCTCCCATCTTTGTATCTTTGGGAATCCTAACAATTGATATCAGAGCTTGGTCCTCTATTTTTAGAAGCCTAATAGCTTGAGGAAGATCTTGTCACCAGTAGAGATGGAAAACTTGAGAAAATAATTGGAAACAACTCTTTTAGACTATGATGCAGAAAAGGTGAAGAATATCAAACTTGAAGATGATCTAAAGGCTGCTTAGGATATCATTCAAGCACTTCAAGAAAATCTTACCATTGCAAGAAATAAGAGAAGAGAACTTTGGGAAAAGAAGCAGAATGGGAATGATGAAAAGGAAACTCTTAATGATCTGGTAAACAAGCTAAGACAAGAGATCAGTACAACTTAGAATGAGATGTAGGATATGACTATGAGATTTTGTAAATAAATTGAAGATAGAAAGAAGAATGAAGAAGACCTGGTTAGAAGACTAAATGATGCTGGAAATGAAAACACAAGACTTAGTCATGAAAATGATATGTTGAAGATAGATTTAATGCACACACAAAATGATGGAACTGAACTCATAAGACAGAAAGGAATCTTGGAGAGTGAACTGACTACTACAAATCATCACAAGGAGAAATTCAAGAAAAGTTCAGAAGAACTCAGTGACATGCTGAAAAATCAGAAACCTAATGGTGATACAAATGGCCTTAGCTTTGAAGTTGGTGAAAGCTCCGGTACTACAAACAATCATGATCATAGAAAACTGATAAGACAACCTACTGCTTACAAGTTTAATGGCAAATGCTTTAACTGTAACAAGTATGGTCATAGAGAAAATCAGTGTAGATCTAGAAATTATTAGAACACTAATACACCCACCGTTCAATGTTCTAAATGCAACAAAGTTGTTCATAATTCAGAAAATTGCATAATGAATGTGAGATGTTATGTTTGTGGAAGATTTGGGCACTTATCTAATCAAAGCAGAATAGATACCGGCATAGGATATGGAAAAGTTATTCAGAAGAACAATGTGACTTGTTATGCCTGTAGCAAGATTGGACATATTGCTAAATTTTGTAGAAGGCATCACTGGCAAATAACAAAGGTCCTAGTTTGAAAGGTAAAGAAAAGGTTGAAGAGGTAAAGCAAAAATTCTAAAAACAATGGATCAGAAAGTCAGATCATAATGTTGATGTGATTACTCCTCCACCGACAGAATAGAGTAACACTCCATCGGCAAGAGACTCTTCATCTAATTGAAGAAAATTCTTTTGGGGGTTTAGCAACAAAATGAAAAACATGCTATTATTCCCTTGGTTGGTGGTGAGAAGTTGAAATTACTTCTATACCGGTAGATGACTTAAGTTGTGACTTAATCGACAAGCATTAAATGTGGTAGTTGGTGAAAATAACATTATAAAGTAAGTGTTTTGGCTCCTTTTGCATTCACTGAGCATTCAAATCTTCGAGAGCACAAAAATTCCTGAGTGAAGGTACTCCAAGCAAAGAAGTGAAGCAATTCATCAAAGCATTCATCCTTAAGGCAGATTGAGGTATTTATAGCTATGGCATCTTCATCCACTCCTGAATTTATTGCAAACCCTACTGTTATTGAAGTTGTTAAGCGACCTACACCCGTTTTTCAGCTAGTTCCTGAAATTGATAAGAACGATGATAGCATAGGTGCATTCTCTCAAATCCCTAAAGGAGTAGTAAATGCTAAAGACCCTAGAATGTATATACATTGTCATATTGATGAACTAGCTAATGATGAAATTAAAAATATGTATGAGACTATAATCTATGATGAATCTAGTGTTGGTATTTTGGTATGGTTTTGTCATTGATGTCAACACCTACTAAAACACTAGCATTTTGGAGATCCAGCAGCATTCACAGGCAAGCAAGTAATTATTGCATAGTTATTGGTATATGGTACACCGGCAAGATATAACGATCACCGGCACTCGGAATAATATGGAAAACACTTGGTAATGTCAAAGATATCGTGTGGACATCTTTTGTTAATGACTTAATCATTGGTATACTCATATTTGCATATTTGCTTTTACCAGCACATAGGTCCAGGGTTATCCAGGGTTACACCAGTAGGTTTATATTTCCCAGATCAGCATGGCACGCTATGAAGATGATTAATTATTGTTGTAAATGCATTAAGCTGACATGTTCAATCAATTATTGCATCGAATATTATATTGTTTGTAAAATGCTTTTATTGCAATATCTTGTAGAGCCGACCTACTAAAATTGGTCTTAGGTTATGGTATAAATGTAAGATCTTATTTGTAAGATCAAGGGGGGAATACGAAAAAGGATAAGTGTGAAGGTATATGCGAGATTAAGTAGGGCTATACACGAAGACATCATTTGAAGGTGAAGCAAGGTTTTTATGAAAACATATCAGAACTACACCGGTACTGAATCCAACATATGAAGATGCTATTTTGTGCAGTACATTTTTATTGGATTTAACCATCCAATTGTAGTCAGTGTGACTCCCATTTTTGATTGAGCAATGAGCTCTAGGCGCTTGGCCTTTCTGCATGTGAAAACTCCATTTATGTACACTTAATATTTGTAGTAGTATCATCTGATTGTTTGTAAGGTTTCCCACTATGGTTTTTCCCCTTACAGGGTTTCCACGTACAAATATTGGTGTCATGTGTGTTGGATGACTTTGTCTTTTTATTTCAAGCTTTAATCTTTGTCAGTATTGCATTTATCTGTTAAATTTGTCCACCTGTATAACAGACTGGTTCACCAATATTAAGCATTAAGTTAGTTGAGTTGTTTTTGGTTTGAATTTATTGAACAACTGATTCACCCCTCTCCCCCCTCTTAGTTGTCCCCGAGACCTAACAATTGGTATCAGAGCTTAGTCCTCTTTTGCAAAAGTTTAACAACTTGAGGAGATCCAATGTCTACTAACTGTTTCAGGAAGGACAGTCCTAAACTTGATGGAACCAACTATGGCATATGGAAGATCAGAATGGAGACACATCTAAACTGCATTGGAAAAAACATTTGGGAAGTTACAAAGAATGGTTATACTACTGGTGTACCAGGTCAGCCTAGTCTAGCTAACTTGACAAAAGATGAGGAAAATGATTGCAAAGAAAGAGAAGCACTTTTGAGGGCATTATCAGATCAACAAATTATGGGACCATCAGATAGGTCTATTGCTAAAGCTATTTGAGATCATTTGGAAACACTGAATGAAGGAGATTCCATAGTCAAAATTGCAAAACTTGAAAGCTTCTGAGTCAGGTATGAACATCTGAAAATGGAAGAAGATGAAAGGATTTATGCTTATATGGAAAGAGTAAATGAAATTGTTTTGGGTATTAAATTTTGTGGAGGAACCTTAAGTGAGGATGAAATTGTTTCAAAAATTTTAAGAGGATTGCCACCAGCACATAAAATAAAGATTACTGCTGTAAATGAGTTAAGAACAATGCCTAATACATCAGTAATTAGGGATACATTGATTGGGAAACTTTCAGCTTTTGAAATTGAGGAATCTGGTCCTGTTGCTACTATTAAGATAGATTTGGCCTTTAAAGCATCAACATCATCTACTCCATCATTTGACAAATCTGATTGGAAAGCCTTTTATGCAAGAGAAATTGAAGAAAGTAGGAAAGAAAATGAAGAACTTGAAGAACTTGAGGCACTATTTGCAAGGAAAATTCCTAAAGGACCAGTTGGAAGTAAGTATGAAGGTAAAGCACCCTTTAAATGTTTTAACTGCAATAAGATTGGTCATATGGCTTCAAGATGCCCTGATAGACATGCTAGACTAAGAGAAGAAGCTAGAAGAACATACAAGCCTAACCCTGAATATCAAAGATACAGATTTAAGAAGAATAAAGACAAATCTTGTTACATTGTTGATGAAGTTGTGATTGATGATTCTGTTGAAGATCCGTCAAACAATGGATGGGTTTTTGTTGCTATAACAGAACATCAATTGACACCTACTGCTCAATCGGCAGAACAAGCCCTGGTATCTAAAGTTGAAATAACGGATGAATGGATCATTGATTCAGGATGCTCACATCATATGATAGGAGACAAAGGTAAATTCTTGAACTTTCAAGAATACAATGGCAGTTTAGTAAGAATTGGAGATGACAAAGCTTGTTCAATCAAAGGTAAGGGTTCAATATCTCTTGATGGTAAGCACAACACTGATAATTTCTACTATGTTGAAGGTTTAAAGCATAATATTTTGAGTGTTGGTCAATTAGTTGAGAAAGGATTTCAATTACAACAAAAATGGGAAATGCAAAATCATGAATAGAACTGGTTTAGAAATTGCAACTGGTAACCAGACTAGAGGTAATATCTTTCATTTGAATAACAGTGAAAAGACATGCTTGATTGCACATATAGATGAAAGTTGGTTATGGCATAAGAGACTCTGTCATGTAAACTTTGATTGCATGGTAAAGATCAGTACTACTAAAGCAGATAGAGATTTACCTAAAATTATCAAACCTCAGAATACAGTATGTAAGGAATGTCAATTTGGAAAACAAGTTAGAGCTAGTTTCAAAAGTATTCCAAAAAAATCAAATAATTCTATTGATTTAATTCACACTGATTTATGTGGTCCAGCTAGAACTAAAAGCTTACAAGGTGATAGATATTTCATGCTAATCATTGATGACTATTCTAGAATGTGTTGGGTTACTTTTCTCAAAGAAAAATCAGAAGCACTTGGAAAGTTCAAACTGTTCAAAGCAATGGTTGAAAATGAAACCGGTAAGAAAATCAAATGTTTAAGATCAGATCAAGGAGGAGAATTCACATCTAAGGAATTTAATACATTCTATGAAGTGAATGGGATCAAAAGACAGCTATCAGCACCTCAGACACCACAACAAAATGGAGTTGTTGAAAGGAAAAACATAACTATCTTGGATGCAGCAAGAAGTATGTTATCTGAAGCAAACCTACCACATGTATATTGGAGAGAAGCAGTCAGTACATTGGTCTATACATTCAACAAAGTTCACATCAAAGGTGAAACTAGTAAGACCCCTCATGAACTATGGTTTGGTATTACTTCTACTCTTAAATATTTCGGAATATTTGGAAGTAAATGTTACATTAGAAGAGATTAGTACATTGGGAAATTTGATCCTAGAAGTGATGAAGGAATAATTTTAGGTTATTCATCTAAGAATAAAGCATATAGATGTTTTAACAAGAGATTATAGAAAATTCTTGAGAGTACAAATGTGAAAGTGATGAACAATTTAGAGGAACTTCAAGGTACATAGATTCTGAACCGGCAATAGAAATTTTAAATGAACCTACACTGAATCCACCGGTACAGAGTGAAGATCCAGTTACATCGGTATCATCTGAAAATTCCACTACGACTGAGGAAGAACAACAAACAAAGACACCCCAATATGTAAGACTGAATCATTCTGAAGATTAGATAATTAGAAACAAGCATAAAGGAGTTATGACTAGAGGAAGACTGGAAAATGAAGAGGTATGTCGTATTTCTCAAATTGAACCATCATCAGTTAATGAGGCATGTGAAGATAAATATTGGACTAAAGCTATGGAAGAAGAATTAGAACAAATTGAGAAAAACAATACTTGGACATTAGTTCCTCGACCTAAAGATAAAAATGTAATTGGAACCAAATGGGTATTCAGAAACAAGATTAATGAAGATGGTAAGGTTATCAGAAATAAAGAAAGATTAGTGTGTAAGGGATATTGTCAAAAAGAAGGAATTGACTATAATGAAACCTTTGCACCGGTAGCTAGAATTGAGGCAGTCAGATTATTCTTGACTTTTGCAGTACACAAGAACTACAAAGTTTATCAAATGGATATTAAATGTGCATTTCTGAATAGAGATCTTGAAGAGGAAGTTTATATTGAACAACCTGATGGATTTTCTTTGACAGATGACAAAGATATGGTTTGCAGGTTAAGGAAAGCTTTGTATGGATTGAAGCAAGCTCCAAGAGCTCGGTATGCAAGATCGGATAAGTATCTTTTGAAGATTGGTTTTTCTAAAGGTAATGTTGGTAGTAATTTATACTATAAAGTGACTAATGATGATATCTTGGCTATTGAAGTTTTTGTTGATGATATAGTTTTTGGAGGAGAAGATGGATTGTGTAAAAACTTTTCTATTAAAATGCAGCAAGAATTTGAAATGTCTTTAATTTTTGAAATAAGATTCTTTTTAGGACTGCAGATATCACTGACTGATAAAGGTATATTCTTAAGTCAATCAAAATACTTAAAGGAGTTACTCAAGAAATTTGGGATGGAAAACTCTAAACCGGTAAGCACACCTATGACTACAAATGACAAACTATCCTTAAGAGATGAATCTACACCTGTGAATCCCACTAGGTACAAATCCATGATAGGAGGTTTACTGTGTTTGACACAAACCAGACCTGATATCATGAATGCAGTATATATTGTTTCAAGATTTCAGAGTAATCCTAGAGAAAATCATGAATCGGCAGTAAAAAGAATTTTCTGGTACTTACAAGGCACCCCAAATCTTGGATTATGGTATCCTCGAGATGAAAAATTTGATCTATGTGCATACACAGATGCAAATTGGGCAGGAGAAATTGAAGATAGAAAAAGCACCACTGGCGGAGCATTTTTTCTTCGAAACAGATTAGTTTCTTGGTTGAGTAAGAAACAGAGTTGTACATCTTTATCAATAGCAGAATCAGAATATGTTGCAGTAGCAACTAACTGTACACAAGTACTATGGCTTAAACAAATGTTGAAAGACTTAAAGGTAAAATGCAAGGAACCTATAACTATCTATTGTGACAACACAACAACAATTGATATATCTAAGAATCCGGTATTACATTCTAAAACAAAACATGTTTCAATCAAATTGAATTTTCTAAGGGAAAAATTGAAGCAAAAGAAATAAAAATGGTTTATGTGAATACTAAAGAGCAGCTTGCAGATATTTTCACTAAACCTCTTCCTAAGGAGACTTTTGAATATCTTAGAGAACAACTTGGGGTCATACCCCCACTGGTAGACACTTAGAGAGTTGATGTTTGTCATCAACCGTCAGAATTAATAGAGAAATATTTTACTCTGGCTTTGATGAGGAAGATACTTCTCAGGGGGAGTAGTTGGTATATTGAAATTGATTGGTATTTTGTATCTGAACTTGTTTTGTTGTAACTTTGGCATTTGATGTCAAAGGGGGAGAGATATCTATGGAAAAACACATTATCTTTATTATCTTTTGGGGAGAGATTGGTATGGAAAGATTGGTATGGAAAACCTTTGGAAAACACAAGGAAAACCCATGTTGCTCCCAAGGGGAGATATTGTTGTTTAGGAGAGATTATTACTCTTTGTATCTGTATTTTGATTCCTAGTTATGATCTTTTTCGAGATTGTTGGTTTTTGGTATTTGGCATTTCTGTTTTGGCACTTTGATGGTTTTTCCATCTTGTGTTGCCATCAATGCCAAAGGGGGAGATTGTTGGTATTTTGGTATGGTTTTGTCATTGATGTCAACACCTACTAAAACACTAGCACTTTGGAGATCCAACAACATTTACCAGCAAGCAAGTAACTATTGCATAGTTACTGGTATATGGTACACCGATAGGAAATAATATCACCAACACTCAGAATGATATGGAAAACACTTGGTAATGTCGAAGACATTGTGTGGACATCTTTTCTTAATGAATTAATCTTTGGTATATTCATATTTGCATATTTGCTTTTACCGGCAAATAGGTCCAGGGTTATCGAGGGTTACACCGGTAGGTTTATCTTTTCTAGATCAACATGGCACGCTATGAAGATGATTAATTATTGTTGTAAATGCATTAAGCCAACATGTTCAATCAGTTATTGCATCGAATATTATATTGTTTGTAAAATGTTTTTATTGTAATATCTTGTAGAGCTAACCTACTAAAATTGGTTTTAGGTTATGGTATAAATGTAAGATCTTATTTGTAAGATCAAGGGGGGAATGCGAAAAAGGATAAGAGTGAAGGTATATGTGAGATTAAGTAGGGATATACATGAAGACATCATTTGAAGGTGAAGCAAGGTTTTTATGAAAACATATCAGAACTACACCGGTACTGAATCCAACATATGAAGATGTTATTTTGTGCAGTACATTTTTATTGGATTTAACCATCCAATTGTAGTCAGTGTGACTCCCATTTGTGATTGAGCAGTGAGCTCTAGGCGCTTGGCCTTTCTACATGTTCAGACCCCATTTATGTACACTTACTATCTGCAGTAGTATCATCTGATTGTGGGTAAGGTTTCCCACTGTGGTTTTTCCCCTTACAAGGTTTCTACGTACAAATATTGGTGTCATGTGTTGTGGATGACTTTGTCTTTTTCTTTCATGCTTTAATCTTTGCCGGTATTGCATTTATCTGTTAAATCTGTCCACCAGTATAACAGACTGGTTCACCAGTATTAAGCATTATGTTAGCTGAGTTGTTTTTGGTTTGCATTTATTGGACAACTGATTCACCCCCCCACCCTCTCAGTTGTCCCCGGGACCTAACATCCACAAATGTCAAACTTGAACATAAGATAGTAGAAACCTTAGGTTTCACTGAAATACTTAGTATCTTGGATTTCCCCAAGGATATCATAAGGATTGTGTTAAGTAGAGTACATTGTGAATTTTTCTGGTTAGACTCTATTTGCAAAATCACAAAAGAAGCAGTAAAAGTTGTAACAGGGTTACCCTCCATCAGCAACAAACCTGACAAAACTAAGAAGGTCTCAAATGACTTAGTGACAAACCTAACCAGTGCAACATTTGATAAAAGATCTCTAAGGGTAAACGATGTGAAGGATACAAATATCAGATTTATTAGTATGATCTTAGGTTATAAGGCTACACATGCAAATAGGTTAAACTCAATTTCTAGCCTATGCATTAAGAGTGGCTATGATATGGTAAATGATAATGCAAGGATAGACATATGCGAATGGCTCAAAGATGAGTTGATAGACAATTTGGGTAAAATCAAAAGAGACAAAAAGGGGACATTCAAATTTGGAAATTTACTTGTTTGTCTGATGCTATACATAACCAAACAAGTAACCAGTATTGGTGCTAGAGATTTTGGATTTTGGTGAGAAAGAAAGGGAGAAAAACATAAATGAGCATTTTCAAGCATTTAAAGCTCGAATGAAGAACAGAGTAAGGTTATCACAAGCTATTGTGGATAAGTATAAAAAAGAAATCTATTTTGTGATAAAGAAAGATGAAATTTGGATGGAGGTAGTTATCCCTAGAACCATCTTGGTAACTGAAATGGGCTATGAGATAGATGATAACATCATAGAAACTTATGCAAAATCCCTCCTTGAAGCTCCTAAGGAACCAGAAGAGAAGGTATTTGGTAGTGCAGAAACAATTCAGAGCACTATACAATCAAGGAAAAGAGTTAAGAAAGTAGAAGCAAAGGTTAGAAAAGGAACTCGACAGGCAAAGGCAATCAAGGAAAATGTGCTTAAACAAACTGGTATAACTGAGAGTGAGTTGGAAGCACTTCAACCAAAAACTCACCTTTCACTAGTTGGAACTTCTTCAGAAAGTGACATACTTGTTGTATTTAAGAGAGTGGAGAGGAAAAGAAAACCTTCACCAACATCTTCTCCTACACCAAAAAGGACAAGACAGAAGCAATAGGCAGTAAGGCCTCCGACAAAGAAGATGACTCCTAAGAAGAAGGTGAAACAAATTATTTCCCCCATTGACAAACTTCTTAGAAAAATTACATAGGATTGTAAGCTGCAGAATATCAATAACATGTACAATACACTATCAGCTGATGATAAGGAAAGCATAAAGAACAGTGTAATTCTAAACTTAGATATATACAAGAAATTTTTTATGCAAATTGTTGATGAAATTCCAAATGACTTGTATAGGAGATTGGAAGCTAGAAGATTATCTATTATTGAACTAGATAAAAAGATTAAAATTGAAAAATTACTTGCAGTGCATCCAGTTAACTCACTTGATGAAATAGACAAATTAATCAGTGAGGCCAACTAGAAAATATTCTCTACTGCTCACTGGCATGTAGCACTAATGGCTGGCAGAGTAACTGAAGTATCTGAGGAAACATCTGATGGAAGGGATATTTTCTTTGTGGAGAAAGAAAAAGAGGAAAAATTACTCAGACCTAAAACTATCAGACTATATCAGAAGGACAGAGACAAGGGTAAAGGCAAGGTAGGTGGTCCACCAAGTTTTAAAATAACTAACAATATGCCCCCACCTCCTTCAAACACTCCACTAATAGACACTACTGCAAATCAACGGACCACTAAGAGTATGGAGACTCTGGTAGAAGATACAAACCCTGAATCAGAAATTTTGTATATTATAAATGTAGATACTCCAGAAGTTAATGTCGTGGTTGATAGGGAGACCACTAAGGATAAGGAGAAATATGTGACCACTGAGTCACCGACTGCAGAGGTTGAGTTAAACACAAGAAAAACCTACACAAACTATGGAACCGACAACTGAAAGCTCAAAGAAACCGTCTGAGACAAATTTGGAGAAACCCAAACTGGTACAGGTTGAAGCATAGGTACAGACAAGACAGTGCCACCCGGCCAATCTAAAAAGCCTAAAACTTTGTTTATGGAAATGGAAACTCAGACTGACCTACCAGAGGTTGGAAAAAGAAAGGAAATAACTACAACCGGTAGCATGGCTATTGTAAAAACTGTTGGACAAAGATTTGGTAAAGCTATGACAGAATTTAAACCTACTAATGTAACTGAGGTCTTGTTAGATTCAGTAAAGAAGATCATGGAATGGAATGCACAAGCCTATAAGGCTATTGATGATACTATACCAATTCTTAAATTGATAGCACCAAAGTGCAGTGTTGAGAATAAAGATTCTTTAGGTCAACTAGACACATTGTCTAAGTTTATCACCGACAACCTTGTAACTATTGATAAATTGAATGAGGATACATTTAAGGAGATATTGATAAAGGAAAAAGAGAAATTATTTGATGATATTATTAAGAATAATAAGGAAGAAATGGACACCCTCTTACCGGAACTTGGAGAAATAATCTATGGCTTCAAGAAACTGTGCAAGGATACTTGTAAAACAAATGTCCTAACAGAGGATCTTGATAAGGAGATCAGAAAAATACAAGAAAAGATAAATAATATTGTTGACAATTTTATTGGAGCATCAGATTCATTTTTGGAGTTAGAGAAGAAAATTGCAGAGCAGGAAGAGAAAATCAGGAAATTGGAAAATGAAAAATAGGGAATAAAGGACAAGGCAAAGGACTTAAAATGCAGACTTAGTCCAAGACTAGAGTATCTTATTTCTTTGAGAAAAGAAATATCTAAGGCTTTGGTTCCTGGACTAAAGACATCGAAAGAGAAAATGCACATACTCACCAGTATAGTACAGAGAACACAAGAGGCAAGAAAAGACTGCAAAACATTCAATAATGGCATAAATTTAGCTTTGACAGATATCTTTCAGATTGTAACCCACCAGTTACAAGAATCCAGGCAGGACTCCACTGACACCGAATGACAACCTTTGTCATTGATGTCAAAGGGGGAGTAGTGGAATGAGAAAAATGATCAATGGGATGAAAAAAAATGATCAGAAAAAGGACATCATCTGCTCAGGGGGAGCATACAATTTTCGGAAAGACAATTTTGGCAGACTATTTTTGGATATCATTTTGGACACTTTTTCTCATGAGTTTTGCCATCAATGCCAAAGGGGGAGATTGTTGGCAAATGCAAACTCCAATGAGAAATTGTAGGTGATTGAAGGTTTTGTCATTGATGGCAACCTTGCAATCATATGATACTGACAAGACAGAATACCGACACTGACAATGATAAACTCTACACTGGCACACAAAACACTGACAGTGAAAGGAAGGATACCGACACCCTGGCCGACAAGAATTTTATTTATAATGTATTTTGTAATTAATTGTAATATCATTGTAAGCCAGCATGGTGAGTTGTAATATGACTCATATATGTATGAGATCATTTTGTAATAGGTAAGAGGTGTAATAGGATGCCATAAATGTAGACCTAATATGCAAATTATAGGTTAAGGGTTTATGTATGTAGCAGAGATTAAACCGGTATTGGATCTAGCATAGTAGATGCTAATTTGAAGTAGTACAAGACATTGGATTAATGTAATCCATTTTTGTAAGTCAGTGGGACTTCTTCTGTAATTGAGCAGTGAGCTCTAGGCACTTGGCCTTCCTGCATGTGCAAGCCCCTACTGTAAGAGTAATATTACCTTATTGGCCAGTAAGTGAATATTGTGGGTCACAAATCCCACCGAGGTTTTTCCCACACTGGGTTTCCTCATTAAAATACTGTGTTATGGTGTGCTTCTCATGTGGTTGTTGTTATTCTTGTTTACTGCATTATTTCTTGTTTACTGATACATAGTTTTAACATGCTTTTCATGTTTTAAATCAGGTAAATTTATTAACCGGTTAGATACTGATTCACCTCCCCTCTCAGTATCTTTGGGAATCCTAACAAATAATTGGATGAACTTTAATTGTTAGTCACCATAGGATCTTCCTCAAGTGGTTAATCTTTCTGTAGAGAGGACCAAAGATCTGATACCAATTTATAGACAATTCAAATAACTAGATGACAACTAAGAGGGGGGGGGTGAATCAGTTGTCATAGATTACCAGAACCATTACCAATTAAAACTTTAATATTGGAACCCAAAACATTGATACTAGAAAAGAAGTTAAAACAATTAAACATGAACAATACTCATAGAATAAATACCATCCACATGACACCAAGATTTATACGTGGAAAGCTTGGTAAATGGAAAAACCACAGTGGGAACCCTACCCATAGTTAGATAATACTTCTGCAGTAAGTATGTCATTTACAATTGAGGAGCCTACACTTGTAGGAAGCCCAAAAATCTAGAGTGCATTGCTCATCACAAAAGGAGCCTCATTGACTACACAAAAATCCAGAATACAACATGGAGAAGTGTTGAACTGTAAAAGATAGCATCTCATATGCCTGAGTACAGTTCCGATTACACTCGATACCGGAGGACTAAATCCTCTGACATAAACCCAATTCGATCTCAAATTATTTAGAGAATCCTCTATCTGAATGATATTACATAATTCGTACATTACATTCCTTGACCATGACCTCTAACATAACTACGATGATCTACAATGATATCTTACATTTATATATACAAACCCTCGACCATAAACAATTAGGCTGACCAATAGATAATAAATCAATTACGTAATTACAAACCACATCGGCCTTAAACCAAATATATAATATCCAACACATAATTCATCTCGAAAATGCATCAAGAAGTCCAATCCACACACTTTATTAAAGTCAGTCCATAACCTAGATCAACCAAGACCCAGTAAAGGTCCACACACTACAACAATGATCTCCATTCACCAAGTCTCAAACATGATCACCAACAACATCCTGAAACTCCACCAGAAGCTGCACCAACTCCACTTATGCAATTCATCAAAGATCTTCATCAAAATCTCTACCGGTGAAACCCTCGCCAAAACCAGAAACCAAGCTTCTAAGCAAATAGGATAGCATCCAATCACCAAACTAAAAGCAATTACTGAATATGAGCATGAGTATCATGAACAAGTGAATTCCATAACCAAATCATACCAGAGCCTATCGGATCATGCTAGATCCAAATCAACCATAAACCACTCAACATACTGGGACCAAAAGGGTGCTGGTAAATTATCCAAACAGCTAGTGTTGGCATCAATGACAAACATAAATGCAACACATAATCAATTTCACCAAATGGCCAATAGGTTCAACCATTCTAAAGACATACTTGCCTCAGAATAAAATGAAACAATCAGAAAACAAAAAATGAAAAACAAGAAAGACCATGAGCCATCCTGGCTGCTCTAAATCACTCAATGACATCCTTGAGCAGCATAGGATCATGATCAAAGATAAATCAGTGAAAAAAAAGATTCACAAATTCAAACAAGTCAAATAGCCATTCCGATCTTGTTGTCAAAAGTGATAATTTTTTTATTAAAGGACAATCATGTTTTCTAGTTTAAAGGAATGCAATACCTCATCTAAGATGGGACATAGTCTGGTTTTGAGTATACCACACCCTATATAAGACCCATGATAATATTTGATAAGGACTAATGATAATGATGTTGATTGATTTATAAGACAAGTTGACTAGTTTGAATGCTCGGTTGATTGAAAAGTTCATCTATTAATGCATGATTTGCAAAGCACGGTGTTGTAACATGTTATCTGTTGTTGTCTACACAAATTTTTGTCTATGTACAAATAAGACAGTTTATTGCTGAAATGAAATAAAAGTGATTATTTTTGGATTTTTAATGTTTTCCATTTTTAAGGGTTTTTTAATATATTTGATTTTTAGAGATTTTTTCAGGACATTTAATGGCTTTTTAAAATTATTTCGAGACATTTTTTGATGTTTTTAGATTATTTCAAGACATTTTTTGAATGTTTTTGGATTATTTTAGGACATTTTTCGATATTTTTGATTATTTCAAGATATTTTTTGAATATTTTTGGATTACTTCAGGATGGTTTTACAAATTTTTTGTTAGGATATTTTGCAATATTTTTATTGATTTTTTCAAGACTTTAATTGATTTTTAGTGATTTTTTTTCATGATTTTGCCCCCAGTGTCTAGCAAGGCAAGGAATATGATAAATGGATAGACAATCTTGCTAAAATGTAGCTAAATAGAGGGAAGACAAAGGCCATTTATTATGGAGACAACACAGTTGCAATTTCCAAGGGCTATCGCATGATAAGATACTGGATATGACAATGTAAAATAATGGTATGGAATGAGGGACATGCGAAGAGGTTTTTGAAATTATGTTTTGTATTTTAAGTCCGCAAGTCGAATCAAGATCAAGGGATGGAATTGAGTGTATGGATAGGATAAAAAAGAGAAAAAAATGGATATGGGACATGGATTGAAGGTTGTGATATGCTAAGGGATAGTGACGGAAGGTTGTAATAAGCCAAAGAATATGGATGAAAGGTTGTAATAAGCTAAAGGATAAAGACCAAAACCTATGATAGACTAAAAGTTGTGAATAGGATGCATGACATTCATCAAGATCCACACCCTTGTCAAGATCAAAGGTGGAAAAGGGAATATGGACACGAGGGTATGATAGGGGTATGACAAGGATGTTAAAGAATAATAGTATAATGAAGGATGATAGGATATGATAGTGTAAATGAAATGTGTCCCCAAAAATGGTATGCAAGAAGTTCATGGATTACGCATGATGCATGTTTTCCAGGTTTTCATAATGGTACTTTCCCAAGGTGACTATTTTCCAGGTTTTCACTAGAGGACGAAATATTTTTCTTTACTTTTTTTTCCTTTTTCATTTTTTTTCTTTTTTTTTTCGATAGTTTACTTTTTTTTTTTATGTTTTGACTTCTTGGAAGAAAATGGACACATGATAGGGGATGGAAGGACTCAAGAATCTTGTTGTTTGTATAGTAGCCTTGAAAAATGGACCATGTCTTTTAAAAGTATGCTCAAAGACGTTGGTAGGATAATGACATGGAAATGAGATGGGACTAAGGTAAAGATTTATGCAAAAGATTGGATTAGAGGGACGAAAGGATAATGGATAAGGTATTGGAATATTTGGGCTTGAGCAGATCAAAATGTAGGCAAGATCAACATTGGCACACACCTTGAGGGGTGATGGACTAATAGAGGAAAAGTGGATTTTAGATATTGAGATCTTAATGGAGTAATAGCTAGCTATTTTGGGACATAAGGACCCAAAATGGATGAAGGAGGTAATGGAGGAATAGATTTGAAAGGTTTGGATGGATGAATAGAAATTTTGGATGCCAAGTTGGATTTTTCTTTTTGTTCTTCAAGGAGTCGCTTAGCAACCCACATTGTTTTTGATTTTTCATGCTTTTGTTGTTCTTTGGAATGCATAGCTTGCACAAGGGATTTAGGAACCCATATATATTTTGAATTTGCTTTATTTTTCTTAGTGGGATTTTGTGGCCTTTTAGATTTTTCTTTTTCTTTTTGGATCATTTTTTGCTTTGTTTTGACATGTCAATTAGATTGAACATGTTGATCCTTGAATACACGTGGATTGTTGGACTTATCAATTTTATGCTTGGCATACAAATTTCTTGGAGAGGGAAAGGAATATATGGATGGATAATAATGACATGAAGGTCTTTTAAAGGGATGGAAGTTTCTAAAAAATGTTTGCCTTTGTTGACCTTGCATAAGGGATGAAGGGATATAAGGACCTAAAATGGATGGAAGGAATAAAGGAGAAGGCTTATATTTGGACTTAGGTTTGGTAGGGATACCAATATCTTGAGGAATGTCATTGAGGCCATGACCATTAATATTTTCTATGATATTGAGGGGTTCTTGCTTGTGATGGTTTACCCCTTTGTCTTTATACATATTTTGACTTATAAGATACTCTTCACTTTGGGAAGAAGATGTAATTCCAGTATGAGGTGGATGTAATATGAAAGGAATGATGGGATTAATAAATGGATTAGTATGGACCAAAGCGAAGGAACCAACTATGCAAGTAGGGGGTTCATTAACATCTTGCACCATGTTAGAATCATGAAAGGGATTAAGATCACAAGGGAGATCAAGATCATGAGGGATATTAGGATCAATGATAGGTTCTTCATGAGATGGAGTGGGAAGAATAATTGGATCATCAAAATAAATAAGGTCTTGGAGCATATAAAATTGGTCAGAAAATTGCAGGTGAATAAAATTGCAAGGTCGAAATAAAATTGAATAAAATTATAAGGTTGAAATAAGGTCATAAAATTGTGACCTTGCAATTTTCAATCACATTTGGGTCTTCACATTGGTGAAATGAGCACTAAGCCTGATTGGAGACCCAAGACGTGCTTACACTGCCTAAAGGCTGCATTTCCTTGCATCCCGCACTTCCCTCTACTGATTCATGTCCTGAATTAGGCAAAGACAGGGGCATGGTGCCCTTGTCCCCCATAGGACAAGGGCATGGTACCATTGTCCTTTCCCTATTTTTGGGCCCCCTTTGCATTTATCCTACATTGAGCTTGTCAATGGGAAGTGGGAAAATTTTCCATATGTCAGCCTATAACAAAAAATCAGTCAAATAATCCTAATTAATGAATATATAAGACACATTCTCCCTCCCATTTGCACAAGTTAAATAAGCATACATGAAGTGGAAATCGTGATCCTAAGCAAAATCAAGCGTTCAAGCATTCAAGTTTTCATTCAAGCATCCATTCAGCATCTTAAGTCTCCTTTCAAGGCTAGGTGTTGCATTCAAGTCAAGGACTCAACCATTAAAGTGGAGATCTCTTTTGACATTCAATTCTACATATCCTTTCAATCAACTCTATCAACATTTCAATTGCATCCTCCCTTGAGGTGATTTCTATTTCAGTCATTTACTTCCATTTACTTGCAATTATTTTTCATCATTTGGTTAAATCCAAAACCAGGGTTTGACCTAAAGGCAAACCCCCAATCCCAACAAATTTTCCTCTCTTTTCTATGTGTAGGTTGTAGGTGCACAACTGTATTTGCAGATTTGGACTTCATTTTTCGAGGCAGAAAAATCCTTTTCGGCATACAAATATTTTCAAAGAATCGCGTACACTTTCAACACGGTCCTAACAACTTTCAACCAAATTGGCAGGGTAGCTTCGTCTCTGCCTTTAATTGCAAATTCTAGGTGCACAACTTCATCCCATATTTCTATCTCTAGTTATAATCATTTCTTTATCGCTTTTATACTTAGTCTTAAATTGCATAATTCAACTTATCCATTCTAAGAGATTGGTTACTTTCACTTTTCAAACTCATTTCAATTCATTTAGTATTCAATATCTTCTATTGAGATTGGATCTAGTTAATTCCCCCCCTCTTTAAAATGTTATGAGTATGAGAGGTTGAGGAGAATCTTTTGTGAAACTTTCACTCCTCTTGAGGAGAGAAAAGCTTTCCTCTTGAATTCTTCATCACACCCTTTTTCACCCATTACATTTTGGTGAACCCGACGTCGTACATGCTTGACATTACAAATTATTTCATATTTTTCATTTATAAGTTTAATTTTCTTGGAAATTTACAAACTTGGTGGTCAAAACCCTAGTTTTCTAAAATTAAAATTGAACTTGTGTCTTGTAATAATTGTTATCTATTATTTTAGATCTGAAAATTGCATTGCTTTCTAGATTTAATTTCTTCATTGTCTTGTTCAATTTGCAAATTAAATTTATAAAATTAAGTGGTTAATTGTCAAAACCCTAATTTTTAAAAATCAACTTGAACTTGTGCAAAAATTGAATTCACATTTAATTTTCAGATTTAGAACTATTTTCAGATTTGTCCTCTTGTCTAATGTTCAAAATTTCAATTTCCCACCTTTGTCCAAAATTCAAAATTTGAAAATTCAGTGCTTAGGCCTTAAAACCCTAATTTTTAAATTTAATTGGATTTTGTGAAAATTTCAATCAATTTCAATCAGTTTCAGTTTTCTAAACATTATTCAAGGTGGCCCTATCCATTAGGTTCGACCTTTTTAAATTTACCATTCAATTTCTTATCTTTTTCAAAAACCCTAATAGGGTCATATTTTCACATTCAAACCTTAATTTTGCCTATCTAAACTTCATAAAATCAAATAATTTTTTGGGGTTAGCTTTAAAATCATCGTAACTTTCATCCTTGAAAATTTCCAAAAAAGTTGGGCGAACCAAGTGCGCTTTCAACCTGGTACTCGACTTTTTTCTTGAAATTTTGGGAGACTGTTATGACTATATTTAATTGCTTAAATACAAAAAAATTGTTGATTTTCTCAAATTTGATCACTCTAAAATAAAAAATACTTTCCAATTTCAAAATTACAACTTTCAAGGAAACATTTAAAATTAAGTGGTTAATTATAATCTGCTCCGATTTTGAAATTCTGAATTTTAAATTTGAAATTAAGTGGTATCCCATTAGCCCTAATTTTAAAATTTTAATTTTGTTTCCATCATAATTTTTCTTGGAAATCATGTTATTTCTCCTTTCAACAAAGTTGAAATTGTGTAATCATGATTTCCTTGAATTTTGCATTATTCAATTTTGCAAACTTTGTTCCTAAAATTCAAAATCAAAATTCCAAATTCAAATTTTCCCTCTAGTGCATGAGTTTTACCACTATATACCTACCTATACTATCTTTGTTAGATGAAGCATTAGAATTAATGATTCCCAACGTTTAATTACCGAGGAGATGGAGCCTAATTTGGGTGACTTCTTCAATGAAGATAATGCTAATTCTTCGCATCCTAATAATATCCCTATTTACCCAATTGAGATTCCAATAATTAAGAAGAAGATTTTACTAGAGTTTCCATAGATCAACTTTCAAAATCAGATAATCAATTTGACAACTTTCAACAATGGATGTCCCGAGAATACCCTAATAGTGAAGCTCTTCCATTAATTGAAGGTCTAAATCGCATGATTCAAAGTTCAATAAGAATGGAATTTATATATTACATGGCATTTCTTATATTGTTGATTCTAATGTCATGCCTATAAAGAGTTGTGTTGAGAAATTAGGTTATTCACAACCTTCTACACAAATCAATCATTCTATTCCTTTGACCACTCTAATGACTAGCATTTCTACCTTTACTTCAAACATCATGGCTACATCAACTCAAAATGTCATACCTACAACCATTAGTCATGGGGAAAATTCCTCTTCTTCAATCAATCCTTCATCCTTACCTATGCCTTCAATAAGTAATCCTCTTATCTCTCACACAATAAATGTGATGCAAGGGGGAAATCAATCTAATCATTCTATTCCTCATTTTAGTGTCTCATTTCCTACTCAATCATCTCCTATGCCTACTCACCATAGTGTTCCTCCACCATATTCTCAATCAATTCCTTCTTTCAACAACATCACACCACCTTTTCAATCAAACATGTCTAACATAAATTCTTTAATCGAAGCAACCATTAATAACCTTTCTCAAATTGTGTCATCATTGCAATAACAAATCGCTTCCATGATTCAATCCAAGTTTAGTGTTCCCACATTTGACATTGTGAGCCCACTTTCTCTTGATATTGTTAGAGTTGTCCCCCCTAAACATGTTGAATTCCCTCAATTGGAACTCTATAATGGAAAAGGTGATCCTTTAATACATGTCAAAACATTTCAAACTTTGTGTACTAACTTTGCTTATGATCAAATATTGGTTGCCAAATTATTTACTAGAACATTTAGAGATAAGGCCTTACAATGGTATTTCTCTTTGCCTTCTTATTCTATTACTTCTTTTCAACAATTAGCAAATGCTATTATTCAACAATTTCAAAACAAAATAGGTCCTGAAATCCCTTTGACTGATTTAATGCATTGTAAAAAAGGCGTTAAAGAAAAAGTGACTGATTTTATTGATTGATATAAGCATTAATGTTCTCAAATTTCTTTTTTCAATGCCTGATAATGATATTCAAAGAATTTTTATTTATAATTTTATAAAAATATAGTAGAGAAAAACTTTTCCTTTCTGAGTTTACTTCCTTTCCTCAGTTGTGTGTAACACTTCACAATTATCAACTGACTATAAGTCAATGGATAAATCCACTCCTATGGCTCCGAGTGATAAGGGTGATAGTTCTCAACAACCATTTTCAAAGTTCAAACCAAGTGAAGGCTTCATCAAATTTAATGACAACATCAAAAACAACAATATGAATGCTAGAATAGGTGTTCCTCCTATTTCTAAATTTTTCAAAAGAGAAAGACAATTTACTCCTTTGAATAAATATTTACATAGCATTATGTCTCAGTTGTTACAAAGAAATGTTATCAAACTTCCTTCAAAAGAACCAATTAACCCATCTAAGGAAGCCTCGCCTTACTTTGATAATAATTTTTTTTGTCAATTTCATCGTCAACCTGGTCATGATACTGAGAAATGTTTTGCATTAAAAAGTAATATTTTAGCATTTGATTGATAATAATACTATATCTATGGCTGGTGTGAATGATAAGGGAAACAAATCAGTAGCTCCTCCTAATCAAATATTAATATTTTTACTGATCCTTTACCTTCTCATACCTCTAACGTGATTGAGACTGAACATACTTATTTCTCTCCTTCTGATGTGACTACCACGATTCAAAATTTGGTTAATATGGTAGAGAAATAAGGAAAACCTAAGGATCTATGTATCACATTTGACCCTAGCGAGACCATTAGAGAACCTAATGGACCTCTATACATAGTTGCAAAGATTCAGGAAATACCTTGTCGTGGTGTGCTTAACAATTCCTCTTGCATTGTTTATGTAATTATTGAGAAGTATTTTTCACTTTACATTTGCATAAACCAATATATGATGATACTAATATGGTCATTAAGTTATTTGATGGATTATCTTGTCCTACCATTGGTTCTATCACACTTCCTATTGAGGTTCACACTAAATCTATGGATGTCAACTTTGTTATCATTCCTTCTTTCAAGCAATTCTATGTGAAGTTGGGCTACCCTTGGCTATCTTCCATGAAGGATATTTCTTCTCCAATCCATAAGTGTTTGAAATTTCCTCACAATGAAGAAATCATAACTGTTAATCATATCTTATTTCAACCAACCAAAAGAAGCCCAGGTGTTCCTATTGATTACTTTTGGCCTCAACGATTTCAATTTATTCCACCAAGAAGCGATGCTCTTTTTCAATATTATCAAAAGGGGAAGAAATATATGATACTATCCTTGAGACATCCTCAAACTCCAACACTTGATATTACCATCCTTCTTGAAGATGAAGTTCTTCCCTTGATAGATAGACCTAATCTTCCTCCTAAGAAATATTCCCAACCTATTCCTATGAATGAAACTATGCCTTCTTCTAAAAAGAACAACAATATTTCTTCTAAGGTTAGACCTATACTTTCTCCTCATGATGGACCTGGTCTACTTCCTACACCAAACATTCTTCCTTTATATGGTGTAGTTCCACCTCCTTTCTCTTATAGAGAGAAAAGAACTGCCTCTCCTCTTGTTCAACCTAAAAGACCTCAAACCAAACCTTCAACTACCAAAGATGAGAATATTCCTCCTTCAACAAATATTCTTCCTCCTTCTCAATCTTCTACTAAGACTCGATGAAATCATTGTGCGAGAGAGCACCAACAAAAGCATCATGCTCGAGCTCCTGAAGTTGTTCCTTAAAACATTCAATCTCCAAAAACTCCACCAGTTGACATGATTCCCTTTTCTCCTAAGCACAATGTTGAATCTACATCTCAAAATCATAAGTTGCAAAAACATGTGATGGTTTTACACATATCCATGTTCGCACTCCTCTCTCTATAAATCTTGATGAAGAAATAGGTGAAAATTTTATTCATGATGGTAATACAACTCCTAATGCTTTTGATAGTGACTATGAATATGTTGATGTTGACAAACATTTATCTACAGAGTTTTCAAAAGCCTTAGTCCTAGCTCCTAGAATCAAACAAGGTGACTTAGCACATGAGCATAGTCCTTGTTTGGATATTGTGATAGCTCCATCTTTTGTGCTCGATGTTTCTCCTCTGGCAATTTTCCCGCCTTCTCAAAATACTGATCAACATGATCGGGAGGTGAATATTGTGATAGACTAGCTAAATTAGCACCGTAGATCCTCTACCTCTCTCTCTTTTTTTGCTCTTTTGTGACCATTCTTCTATGTGTATCCTTGCTCTTCTATATTCCCTATTAATTTTTACTTGAAGACGATGCAAAGCATTGAGATCTCTCTTGGTCTTTTTCATGTTTACTCAAAAGACACATGTTCTCCCTTTCTTCCAAGGTAGTTTCCTTTCTTTGGGGAATGATGACTATTCTATGTACATATATATATGATATACATGAGTTATCATATAACATAATAACCCCAAGGAAAGAAAAACTACCTCCTGATTTGTGTTTGAGTTCATTATCCTTGGGTTTATTCCTCAATTGGGGGCTAAATCCTTGTGATAACATGCCCTCTCTTTCTCTCTTCGGTGTATCCTACCTTAAAGAAATCACTCCCGATAATGCATGTGTGATTGATTTAATGTGGGGGCATACACTCTGCTCATATTTTTTCTTCTTGATACTAAAAGCTACTTAGTAAACTTGGCTTTGATTTGTAATTATTGGTATCTTTTCTTTTCATGACTCATAGTGAGGGAAACCTTGCTACATGCAGTCATGGTACTTCCCTCTTGACCTTCCCTTTTACTTTGTTAATCAAAGTCATAAGATCCTTAGTTCACTGGGGGCTTGGTTCATCTTGCCTCCTTGACATGGTGAAAGTATTTTAATCTTGTTTCCTTATACTTTACCAATATTATTGGTGTACACTTATACTCCCGCTAAAGTGGGAGATAAATTTAGCATCATAAAATTGTAACCTTGCAATTTTCAACCACATTTGGGCCTTCACATTTGTGAAATGAATCCCTAAGCCTGATTGGAGACCCAAGACATGCGTACACTATTGGAAGCATGCATTTCCTTGCACCCCACACTTCCCTCTATTGATTTCTATCTTGAATTAGGGTAGGACAGGGCATGGTACCCTTTCTCCCCTAAGACAAGGGTGTGGCATCCCTATCCTTGCCCTATTTTTGGGCCCCCTTTGCATTTATCGTGTATTGAGCTTGTCAATGGGAAGTGGGAAAAGTTTCCCTATGTTGGCCTATAATGAAAAATTAGTCAAATAACCCTAATTCATGAATATATAAGATGCATTCTCCCTCCCATTTGCATGATTTCAATGAGCATACAAGAAGTGGAAATTATGATCCTAAGTGAAATCAATCATTCAAGCATTCAAGTTTCCATTCAAACATCCATTGAGAATCTCAAGTCTCCTTTCAAGGATAGGTGTTGCATTCAAGTCAAGGATTCAACCATTGAAGTGGAGATCTATTTTGACATTCAATTCTACATATCCTTTCAATTAACTCTATTAACATTTCAATTGCATCCTCCCTTGAGGTGAAATCTATTTTAGTCATTTACTTCCATTTACTTGCAAGTATTTTTCATCATTTGGTTTATTCCAAAACTGGGTTTGATATGAAGGCGAACCCCCAATCCCAACAACATTTCCTCTCTTTTTTGTTTGTAGGTTGTAGGTACACAACTGTATTTGCAAATTTAGACTTCATTTGTAGAGGCAAAAAAACCCTTTTCGGTGCGTGGATTTTTTGAAGGACCAAGTACAATTTCAACATGGTCATGACAACTTTCTCCCAAATTCGCAAGGGAGATTTGTCATAGACTTTTACTACTAATTCCAAGTGCACAACTTCATCCGACATTTCTATCTCAAGTTATAATCATTTCTTGGTCACTTTTACATTTATTCTTAAATCGCATAATTGAACTTATCCATTGTAAAAGAGGGGTTACTTTCACTTTCCAAATTAATTGTCAATTCCCTTAGTATTAAATATCTTCTATCGAGATTGGATCTAGTGAATTCCCTCCCTCTTTAAAATGTAATGAGTGTGAGAGGTTGAGGATAATCTTTTGTGAAAATTTCACTCCTCTTGAGGAGAGAAAAGATTTCCTCTTGAATTCTACATCGCACCCTTTTTCACCTAGTATAATATATATATACATACACACACACACACACACACACACACATATATATATATATATTAAAAAAAAAAATCTCTGTCATGATAAAAAGATGTCAAAGTATCATATGGCTACAAAATCACCCGAAGGTGTCTATATCATCATGCAAAACTAATACAAAATGGGATTTAAGAGAGATATGATGACGACTCTCCCTCAGAGCTGGCAGGGCTTGACAAAATCAGAGCCCCTGGAGGCCCAACCCCTAGATCATCTCGTATGCCCCCTCTTGTTGACCCTGCGCTTGATGGTGTTGGTGGACCCATGCCACCACCACTAGAGGTTGTCTTCTTATATGTACCTATCGTAATAGAGCAGGAGGATCTCTTATAGCTACCTACTTGAAAATGGGGAGGAACCGCTTCCATATATAGGTTCCTCTAGTATCCAATATCCTCACCTACCCGGAGATAGTAAGAAAAACATGACCTAGAGTCACTAGTTGTTATGGCCTGTGCTACCCTAAGTGACTCCTTTATAGTTCTGTATCATTGAATGGCCTCATATTGATCACCCTGCATTTTTGTGAGTTGTCACCTATTCGAGTCACCTCTCTATCAAGATCATCGAGCTCATTATCTACTACCTATGTTAGGTCTCAAAGCATGAGTAGATTTTCCTCCTCCTCATCCTCTCCCTCCTCCTATCTACTCTTCTTTGGGATATCTTGTACATGTGCTCTCTGTCCCTGTACCTGTCTCTTCTCACCTTGTACTTATGCCATTATTTGAGTAGGTACTTGTAATGGTTATCTCCCTCTCCCTGTGTGTGGCCTTGGTGGTTTGACTCCATCTATTAGACACTATTACTACTAGGATATGTTGTTATCATTGATGTCAACATATTCCTATGATTTAATGCAACCACCATTGCAGATTGGTTTATTGGGAACATGGTTTAGTGTATGGAATATTTCTAGTGTCATTACATCTTTCTATATTGGTTTGAGTGATCCAGGAATCTTAATTGATTATATCATGGTTTGCAGTTTGGTTTCTTTGATCAGTGCCTTGCAGAGTTCATTATTTCCTTTGGTATATTCTAGTGTGATCAGATCTTGAGTTGATATTTTGGGAGATTTTTTGGGATGTTCATGTGTATCTTCATTTCACATGGTTCATTATTTTGTGTTTTTAAAGGTTATCTTTCCTTGTGACAGTTTTTGTTGTTTAAGTGTTCTTGAGTTTCAGATGTTGATCAATGAAGATTTGATTAGTAATGTTAGTGCAGCTTGTTAGGTCCTAGAGACAACTGAGAGGGGGGGGTGAATCAGTTATCAAATAAATTTAAACCAAAAACAACTTAACCAATTTACTGCTTAATACTGGTGATCAGTTTTACTAGATAATTGCAATACTAGTAAGAATTAATGCATGAAACAAAAAGACAAAGTCATCCACAACACATAACACCAATATTTGTACGTGGAAACCCTATAAGGGGAAAAACCACAATGGGAAACCTTACCCACAATCAGATGATACTAATGCAAATAGTAAGTGTATACAAATGGGGTCTGCACCTGCAGAAAGGCCAAGTGCCTAGAGCTCACTACTCAAACACAAAATGGGAGTCACACGAACTAGAATTGGATGGTTAAATCCAATAAGAATGTACTGCACAAAATAGCATCTTCATATGTTGGATTCAGTACCGGTGTAGTTCTGATATGCTTTCATAAAAACCTATCTTAACCTTCAAATGATGTTTGTGTGTATAGCTCTGCTTATTCTCACATATACCTTTACACAATTCTTTCCGCATTCCACACTTGATCTTACAAATAAGATCTTACATTTATACCATAACCTAAGACCAATTTTAGTAGGTCGGCTCTACAAGATATTACAATAAAATCATTTTACAAACAAGACAATATCCGATTTAATAACCGATTGAACATGTCGGCTTAATGCATTTACAACAATAATAAATCATCTCCATAGCATGTCGCATTGATCTGTAAAAGATAAACCTGACGGTGCTTAACCTGGACCTATTTTCTAGTAACAACAAATATGCAAATACGAATATACCAATAAATAATTCTCCAAGATAAGATGGCCAAACAATGTCTTCGACATAACTAAGTGTTTTCCATGCCATTCCAAGTGTCAGTGATCATTATATCCTACCAGTGTACCATACACCATTGACTGTGCATAAGTCACTAGCTTGCTGGTCAATGTTGCTAAATCTCCAAAGTGCTAGAGTTTTAGTAGGTGTTGACATCAATGACAAAACCATACCAAAATACCAACAATCTCCTCCTTTGGCATTGATGGCAACACAAGATGGAAAAACCATCAAAGTGCCAAAATAGAAATGCCAAATACTAAAGTACCAACAATTACCAGAGTATGAGTAAACTCACCCAAAGTATCAATCTCTCCCTGAGAGTAACATGCTTTATATCATGTTTTTCCATACCAATCTCTCCTCTTTTGACATCAAATGCCAAAGTTACAACAAAACCAAGTTCATATGCAAAATACCAACCAGTTCAGTATACCAACTACTCCCCCTGAGAAGTAGCTTCCTCATCAAAGCCAGAGTAAAAGATTTCTCTATTAATTTTGTCAGTTGATAACAAATATCAACTCTCTAAGTATCTACCGGTGGGGGTATGACCCCAATCTATTCTCTAAGATATTCAAAAGTCTCCTTAGGTAGAGGTTTAGTGAAAATATCTGCAATCTACGTTTTAGTATTCACATAAACCAATTTTATTTGTTTTGCTTCAACATTTTCCCTTAGAAAATTTAGTTTGATGGAAACATGTTTTGTTTTAGAATGTAGTACCGGATTCTTAGATATATCAATTCCTCCAGTGTTATCACAATAGATAGTTATAGGTTCCTTGCATTTTACCTTTATGTCTTTCAACATTTGTTTAAGCCATAGTACCTAGGTACAGTTAGTTGTTGCTGCAACATACTATGATTCAGCTATTGATAAAGATGTACAACTTTGTTTCTTACTCAACCAAGAAACTAGTCTGCTTCCAAGAAAAAATGCTCTGTCGGTGGTGCTTTTTCTATCATCCACATCTTCTACCCAATTTGCATCTGTGTATGCACATAGTTCAAAGTTTTCATCTCTAGGATACCATAATCCAAGATTTGTAGTGCCTTGTAAGTACCAAAAAATCCTTTTTACTGCTGATTCATGATTTTATCTAGCATTACTCTGAAATCTTGAAACAATACATACCGCATTCATGATATCAGGTCTGGTTTGTGTCAAATATAGTAAACCTCCTATCATAGATTTGTACCTTATTGGATTAATAGGTGTAGATTCATCCCTTAAAGATAGTTTGCCATTTGTAGTCATAGGTGTGCTTACCGATTTATAATTCTCAATCCCAAAATTCTTTAACAATTCCTTTAAGTATTTGGATTTACTTAAGAATATACCTTTGTCAGTCTGTGAAATCTACAATACTAAAAAGAATCTTATTTCACCAATCATAGACATTTCAAATTCTTGTTGCATTTTAATAGAAAAGTCTTTACACAATCCATCTTCTCCTCCAAAGATTATATCATCAACAAAAATTTCTATACCCAAGATGTCATCATTAGTCACTTTATAGTATAGGTTGTTATCAACATTACCTTTAGAAAAACCAATTTTCAAAAGATACTTATCCAATCTTGCATACTAAGCTCTTGGGGCTTGTTTCAATCCATACAAAGCTTTCCTTAACCTGCAAACCATATCTTTGTCATCTGTCAAAGAAAATCCATCAGGTTGTTCAATTTAAACTTCCTCTTCAAGATCTCCATTTAGAAATTCATATTTAATATCCATTTGATATACTTTGTAGTTCTTATGTGTTGCAAAAGCCAAAAATAATCTGTCTGCCTCAATTCTAGCTACAGGTGCAAAAGTTTCATTATAATCAATTCCTTCTTTCTGAGAATATCCCTTACACACTAGTCTTGCTTTATTTATGATAACCTTTCCATCTTCATTAAGTTTTTTTCTAAATACCCATATGGTTCCAATTACATTTTTATCTTTAGGCTGGGGAACTAATGTCCAAGTGTTATTTTTCTCCATTTGTTCTAATTCTTCTTCCATAGCTTTTGTCCAATATTTATCTTCACATGCCTCATTTAATGATGATGGTTCAATTTGAGAAATAAGACATACCTCTTCATTTTCCAATCTTCCTCTTGTCATAACTCCTTTGTACTTATTTCCAATTATCTGATCTTCAGAATGATTCAATCTTACATACTGGGGTGTCTTTGTTTGCTATTGTTCCTTAGTCATAGTGGAATTTTCAGATGATACCGGTGTAACTAGATCTTCATTCTGAACCGGTGGGTTTAGTGTAGGTTCATTTGTTATAATTTCTATTGCTAGTTTAGAATCTTTATACCTTGAAGTTCCTCTAAATTGTTCATCAATCTTCACATTTGTACTCTCAACAATTTTCTGCAATCTTTTGTTAAAAAATCTATATGCTTTACTTTTAGATGAATAACCAAGAAATATTCTTTCATCAATTCTAGGATCAAATTTCTCAATATACTCATCTCTTCTAATATAACATTTGCTTCCAAATATTCTGAATTATTTAAGAGTAGGAGTAATACCAAACCATAGTTCATGAGGGGTCTTACCAGTTTCACCTTTGATGTCAACTTTGTTAAATGTATAGACCGTTGTAATTATTGTCTCTCTCCAATATACATGTGGTAGATTTTCTTTTGATAACATACTCCTGGCTGCATCCAAGATAGTTATGTTTTTCCTTTCAACAACTCCATTCTGTTGTGGTGTCCGAGGTGCTGATAGTTGTCTTCTGATTCCATTCACTTCATAGAATGCATTAAATTCCTTAGATGTAAATTCTCCTCCTTGATCTGATCTTAGACATTTGATTTTCTTACAGGTTTCATTTTCTACCATTGCTTTGAATGATTTAAACTTTCCAAGTGCTTCTGATTTTTCTCTAAGAAAATTAACCCAACACATTCTAGAATAGTCATCAATGATTAGCATGTAATATATATCACCTTGTAAGATTTTAGTTCTAACTGGACCACATAAATCAGTGTCAATTAAATCAAGAGCATTATTGGATTTTTCTGGAATACTTTTGAAACTAGGTCTAACTTGTTTTCCAAATTGACACTCCTTACATACTGTATTGTGAGGTTTTACAATTTTAGGTAAATATCTAATTGCCTTAGTAGTACTGATTTTCACCATGCAATCAAAGTTTACATGACAGAGTCTCTTATGCCATAGCCAATATTCATCGATATGTGCAATCAAGCATGTCTTTTCACTATTACTCAAATGAAAGATATTACCTCTAGTCTGATTACCAGTTGCAATTTCTAAACCAGTTCTATTCATGATTCTGCATTTTCCATTTTTGAATTGTAACTGAAATCCTTTCTCAACTAATTGACCAACACTCAAAACATTATGCTTTAAACCTTCAACATAGTAAACATTGTCAGTATTATGCTTACCATCAAGAGATATTGTACCCTTACCTTTGATCAAACAAGCTTTGTCATCTCCAAATCTCACTAAGCCTCCATTATATTCTTGAAAGCTCAAGAATTTACCTTTATCTCCTATCATATGTTGTGAGCATCCATTATCAATGATCCACTCATCCTTTACTTCAATCTTAGCTGACAAGGCCTGCTCTACTAGTTGGACTGTAGATATCAGTTGATCTTCTGTTATAGCAACAAAAACCCATCCATTGTCTGTTGGATCTTTATCATAATCATTGGTCACTCCTTCATCAGCAAGATAACAAGAGTTGTCTTTATTATTCTTAAATATGTATCTCTGATATTCAGGGTTAGGCTTGTATGTCCTTCTAGCTTCTTCTCTTAGTCTAGCATGTCTATCAGGGTATCTTGAAGCCATATGACCAATCTTATTATAGTTAAAACATTTAAAGGGTGCTTTACCTTCATACTTACTTCCAACTGGACCTTTAGGCATTTTCCTTGCAAATAGTGCTTCAAGTTCTTCGAGTTCTTCATTTTCTCTCCTATTTTCCTCTAGTTCTCTTGCATAAAAGGCTTTCCAATCAGATTTGTCAAATGATGATGCAGATGATGTTGATGCTTTAAAGGCTAAATCTATCTTTATAGTAGTAACAGGACCAAATTCCTCAATTTCAAAGGCTGAAAGTTTTCCAATCAATGTATCCCTAGTTACTGATGTACTAGGCATTGTTCTTAACTCATTTATAGCAGTAACCTTCATTTTATATGCTAGTGGCAATCCTCTTAAATCTTTTGAAACAATTTCATCTTCACTTAAGGTTTCTCCACAACATTTAATACCTAAAACAATTTCATTAACTCTTTCCATAAAAGCAGAAATCCTTTCATCTTCTTCCATTTTTTAGATTTTCATACCTGACCTGGAAGCTTTCAAGTTTTGCAATTTTGACTATGGAATCTCCTTCATTCAATGTTTCCAAATGATCCCAAATAGCTTTAGCAATTGATCTATCTGATAATCCCATGATTTTCTAGTCTATTAATGCGCTCAAAAGTGCTTCTCTTGCTTTGCAATCATTTTCTTCATCTTTAGTTAAGTTAGGTGGATAAGGTTGACTGGAAGTAGGAGCAGTATAGCCATTCTTTGTAACTTCCTATATGTCCTTTCCAATACAATTTAGATGTGTCTCCATTTTGATATTCCATATGCCCTAGTTGGTTCCATGAATTTTAGGACTGTCCTTCCTGAAATAGTTAGTAGACATTGGATCTCCTCAAGCTGTTAAAATTCTGCAAAAGAGGATTAGGCTCTGATACCAATTGTTAGGTCCCAGAGACAACTGAGAGGGGGGGGTGAATCAGTTGTTAAATAAACTTAAACCAAAAACAACTTAACTAATTTACTGCTTAATACTGGTGAACCAGTTTGTTATACCGGTGATTAGTTTTACCAGATAATTGCAATACCAGTAAGAATTAATGCATGAAACAAAAAGACAAAGTCATCCACAAAACATAACACCAATATTTGTACGTGGAAACCCTATAAGGGGAAAAACCATGATGGGAAACCTTACCCACAATCAGATGATACTACTGTAGATAGTAAGTGTATACAGATGGGGTCTGCACATGCAAAAAGGCCAAGCGCCTAGATCTCACTGCTCAAACACAAAATGGGAGTCACATTGACTATAATTAGATGGTTAAATCCAATAAGAATGTACTACACAAAATAGCATCTTCATATGATGGATTTAGTGCCGATGTAGTTTTGATATGCTTTCATAAAAACCTAGCTTCACCTTCAAATGATGTCTATGTGTATAGCTCTGCTTATTCTTGCATATACCTTTACACAATTCTTTTCTACATTCCACACTTGATCTTACAAATAAGATCTTACATTTATACCATAACCTAAGACCAATTTTAGTAGGTCGGCTCTACAAGATATTATAATAAAATCATTTTACAAACAAGACAATATCTGATGCAATAACTGATTGTTGGCATTTTTGATGTTTATGTTGTGATTGTCATTGATGGACATACACTTGTATTGAGATCCCCTTTATATGTATGAGCTCATGCTCAACCGGTATTTGTTCCAACCAGTATGTTGTATTCTAGTCTTTAGACTAGTAGTGATTTTGCAGAATGTGTTTCCCGGTCTGAAGCGGCATGTTGACCCCAAGTGGTTCGCAGATCACAAGAGGTACGAGGGTGCAAAGCGGCACAACACATTCTTACCAGTCTTCATTTTTGTCAAACCAGCAACCGGTTTTTTATATGAACCGGTAATACTCTGTGATGAGTTACCAATCGGCATTTTGTGATGAGTTACCAATCCACCGATTGTTTGACGGTGCCAACACATTAACGGTGATTCCTATGTCGTGTTACTAAGTATGTCTAGGTTCGTTGAACCTAGGAAATTGTAAAGAAATCCTATTAGACCGACATGAAGTCAAATTCCTTTAAAAGGGACATCATTTCTAGGGTTTTAGGTTGTTGCGAAAAGGGTTAATGTTGAGCTAGGGTTTAAGGTGGATGTTGAGTTGTTGGAAGAGCGATCTTATCTGAGAAGATCAAGTTGTAACTGAGAGAGAGATAGGGAAGACTGAAGTAATGCTAGAATGCATTAGCTGTGAGCAATACTAGATCTAACCAAGTAGCTTGTGCTATTAGATAGATCAAACACTTGTTTATTACTCACATCTTTAACAAGTCAGTAGCCCCTAACCGGGTAGGCCTAAAGCCTTTGTAAAATCCTCTAACAAGGTGGTTCACACATGTGAATCTAAAATCCTCTAACAAGGTAGTCTTTAATCGAACTTATCTCCTAACAGAGATTGAGGTTCCTAATAGGATCTGTTCTAGTGAAGAACATTGTAAGACCTTAACTAGTCTGACCTTAACTGGTTTGGTTTCTATTCTATAGATAGTGACTTATGAGTTCCATCTCACCATGGTTTTTCCTAGTTGGGTTTCCACGTCAAATATCTTGTGTTATGGTTGTATTGCTTTTGTGGGTGAATGTTTTATTCACATTTTTGTTTGTATGTGTGGTAACCGGTTTGATTGTTAGACTGCTTTACCGGTTTATCTTTATACTATGTAAGTGTTTTAGTGCAAATATTTTTGGCATACTAATTCACTCCCCCCCCTCTTAGTATTCATCAATTGGTATCAGAGCCAACCTTTCTATAAGTTTAACCACTTGGAAAGAGATATGGGGGAATACACATTGAGGGAACTTATTCAACGGCTCACTAAGTTTGAGCAAGCCTATGATGATCTTATGGTCAAATACAAGGCATCTGAAGCAAAAAGAAGAGAACATGCAGAAAAGTTGATGGAACTATCTAAAATTAGTTCTGAAGATGAAGATAACATGGAAGCTATGATTGCTGAAGTGAATAAGATGAATGATTCAAACTCCAATCTGAGAAAGGAGTTGGAAGGATTGACTATTTGGTTTAGTCAAGAGCTTGAGAACCGGAGAAAAGGTGAAGATCTGGTAAAAGATAGAGATCATGAGATCTCCAAGTTGAAACATGAGAGTAGTGCACTAACTGCTCGCCTTCATGAGAGTAGAATGGAAAAAGAAGACATGCAAGGAGAACTGAACATTGCCATCTCTAAAAATGCAAGTCTTATGGAGACAAACATTGCTATTTCCAAAGAACTCTTTGAGTCAAAGGAAATACTTGCTAAGTTTGGCAAAAGTACAGTCAAGTTACAGCAAAAGCTTGAGTCATCTAGACTGGCAAAGAATACCAATGGTCTTGGTTTTCCTGGACATGAGGAAGGAGAATCCTTAGGAACAAATGCTGAAGCATCAAAGAAGCAACCGACACTCAAAGGAAAAGGTAAGCAAAAATTCAAACCTATTTGCTTTAACTGTCTTAAAGAAGGACACACTGCCAATGTATGTAGGAGCAAAGCCTACAATAATTTTCCTTATTTTATCAACAATGTACCTAGATTCAATAAGTTAAATGGTCATTGTTATGCATGCAACAAGTCTGGGCATAGAGAATTTCAATGCAGGTCTGTAGTGGATAACACTGGAAGATATCCTTAGAGGACCCAAGGAACTGGTCTTGAATCTTTTATGAACCAGAACCACAGCTGGTTTAATGACTTCAATCATTAGTCAAGAAGCGGTGGTCATCAAGCGGCAACTGGATGGAGAGAAATTTGTATGATCTATCATGGTCATGGTCACATTGCTACAACATGCAGAAGGAAGAATGGAAACATGTACAATGGACCTTGGAGAGAACCTCGACTTGTTTGCTATCACTGCAGCAAACTGGGTCACATTGCAAGATTCTGTAGAAGAAGAAAAAGTATATCTAATGATATATCAGTCACTCAGGAAGGAGAAATAGATGTTAAAAAAGTTCAAGGAGACATGAAGAAAACATGGAAGAAGAAACCAACAATGTCGGAAGAGGAACTGGTTTCTGCACCTAGTGTGGAAATATCGAAACCGGCAAACTAAGCCTCAAAGGCTTAGGGGGAGCAAATGGCAAAATGCTTTCAAACCCCTGGTTAATACTGATAAAAGACCTTAACCGGTATGCTACACCTGTCACTTGGTAGAAGACCAGAAATGGTAAAAAGGTAAATTAGGGTTTACGCCCTAATATAGGAGCATTAATGATGGTAGGTGAGAGACATGTATAAATTCATTTTTCAAATCATTTCCCACTATCTGTTTTCGAGCGAAGAAAAGTTTTCAAGTGCAGAGAGAAGAAAAGGCAATTTGAGCATTAGATTTCAAGAAATTGGATAACTTTGAAAGAGATTCAAATCTAGTTTTCAAGCGGTAGTGGAGAACTCAAAGTGGTGATTTGTCATCCAACGGAGAGCGAAGTAAAGTAGAATCAGGAAGCCCTAAATTCGTGTTTGAAAGGTATTTTTCATGTTCTTGAAATAATCTTCAATGGCTTATACATCTCATACTAGTTCAAGCACATCCATTGAGTCAGAAAGTTTCATTCAGAGGAAGTCCAAGTATAATGCTTTGTCACAAGTTCCAGCTGGAGTCATAGTCGAAGAAGGAATTTCAGACTATATTGATTGCAAGATAGAAGACCTAGGGTCCTTAGTCATTCATACTCAATTAGGTCTATTTTACGAAAAGGATAAAAGGATCAAACCAGAGTTCAGTATCTTAGAGAAGAAGAAACTCCATAATGCAGTATATTTTCTGGAAGACTTCACAGATGATCACATCAGGATCATCTTGAGCAGAGTCCATGGTGACAAGATGTACCTGGAAAGAATGCATGATATCACGCCTGAGGCAATTCATCCAGTCACCGGTTTTTGCAACACAAGGGAAGTGCCAGCCCTAAGAATGGTAAGCAAAATGAAAATGACCAAGCTCACCAATTCGATAAGTGATTCACGAGGTATGACAGTTAATCCTATCAAGGATGAACTGGTAAAATATGCCTGCATGGTGATAGGCTACAGAACATTCTCAGCCAACAGGATTAATTCTGTATCTGCTGCAGCGGTAAATGCTGCTTACCAGATGATTATAGAGGATAAATCATTTGACTTATGCACCAGTATGCAGAGGCAACTCCTATTAAATCTTAAGGCAATTAAAAAGGACAATTCACTGAGATTTAAGTTTGGACAACTACTGGTAGGGTTGTTTTTCTATTTCCAAGGCTACTTTCCAGGTGTAGGAGATGTCCAATGGTCCCCTAACCAACCTGTACCCAAGTAGATAAAGGAAAGTGTGGAAGCCATTGGAATCGGCTACCCTAAGATACTAAACAAATACTTTGATGAGTTCAGAAGAAAGATGAGTTAGAGGGTATGAATCTCAGGTGACATAGTGAAGAAGTATGAAGATGACATCTATTTCACTATTCAGGTGGACAAATGTCTAATGGAGGCTGTTGAGCCTATGGGCTATGAGGTCATGTTTGACATGCTGGAAGGGTATGCTTCAACCCTTATTGCCTTGCCTCTTGATCCAAAGGCTAAGAGAACCGGAACCTACTTGGAGAGGATCGCACCGGTTGAAGAACCATCAGTGAAGAAGGGAAAAGAACCGGCAACCAAGAAAGCTAAGACAGTGCCTGCAGCATCAGCACTAGCTACCACTGAGACTCCAAGAGTGACCAAGTAGTCACCGGCAAAGAAGAAACTAGAGGTAACACCGGCAAAAGTCTTCGAAAGAAAGAGGAAGACTAAGGCAAATGAACCAGACTCCGAAGAAACTGAGTCTGATGAATAGCCAAAGAAGGCTAGACAGACCAAGAAGGTGAAGAAGAATGAACCGACAACATCCACACCGGTAAATATAGATATCTCCTCTTACAAACCTTTGACACATTGTCAAAGAACAGTAAAGAATATTAGGAGAAAGTTACTTCATGATTTAATTGATTATTATGATGAATTCAATAGTGAAGAAAAAGATGAAGTACTGTAGGAAATCATTCTTTATTTATGCAAAAATGACCGGTCACCATCAAAGATTAAATCTCAGACACCGGATTCATTATTTAAAGCATTGGATAACAAATGGTGCATTGCCATTGAAAACGAACAAGAGATTAGGGAGAAATTTTTTGCATAGTACTTCCTCGAACTCTCAAATTCAGAATTATTTGATGTATTGGATCAAAATAAAGGTCTCTTCTTCACAAGGAGAAGAAGACTCTAGTTGTTGGAAGGGAGAGTTGATGATGTAGAAAAGGATACACATCAACACATGGCCCATGCTAGCAGCTTTCACAAATCTCAAATGGCCAACCTCCAAGCAGAAAAGGAACCGGTTATTTCCAAACCGGATGAGGTTTTTGATGAGGAAGGAAACTTGGTGGAGGAACCAATCGACACCATAGATGTTGATGCCCTGGATATAGAAGATGTCACTTAGGACATACCTTATGAGGGAACTAAATAGGGGCAATAGGCCGATCGGGGTGGTGAACAAGCTATGGACACATAGCAAGCGGCAAAAGAACAAGAAGAGAAAAAGAAGAAGGATGAATATGAGAAACAGGAAAAAGAGGAAGAGAAGAGAAAAGAGGAAGAGGAGAAAAGAAAAGATGAAGAGAAGAAGAAGCAAGAAGAAGAAAGGAAGAAGAAAGAAGAAGAGGACAAGGAAGAAAAGAAGAAGAAGGAAGAAGAAGAAAAGAGAAAGAAGGAAGAGGAAGAAAAGAAGAAGAAAGAAGAGGAGAAGAAGAAGAAGAAGGGAGAGGAAGAGAAGAAAAAGGAAGAGGAAGAGAAGAAGAAAAAGGAAGAGGAAGAGAAGAAGAAGAGGGAAGAAGAAGAAAAGGAAGAGCAGAAGAGGAGAGCAGAGGAGAAGAAAAAGGTAGAAGAAGACAAGGAAGAAGAGAAGAGAAGAGAAGCGGGAAAGAAGAAAGCTGAAGAAGCCAAGGAACAAGAAGTGGCAAAAAGCTCTTAGGTGGAGACTCCGAAGGCAACCAGAAGTCAACCCTCACTGGTTGATCTCTCTAGTTCTATTAATCTCCAATCTGCAAGTGAGTTGGAGCTTATGCAAAGCATCAAGGTTGCTCAAGAGCGCCTTGAGATCATTCGCAAGAAAAAGGAACAGGACATCATTCAGGCAGCTGTAGACACACTTACCAATTTAATCCCTGGTATTAATCTTCCTGACACTGATTCATCACTAGCACAACTCAAACTTCTATGTACTTTAGTGGATGATTAGGTGCAGGGTCTAGAAGAAGTAGCAGAGGCCAATGTAAAGAAAGAGCACCAAAAGGCTCTTAATGTTGCTCTCGTGAAGAAATTAAATGAGCTTAGGACTGAACTGTTAAAGGATCAAAAGGACATAAGGAGTGCCTTGGATGAGGGAAACTTTCTACTTAGCAAAATATATCAACCTCATCTATTCTGTGATGATGTGCTAGCCAAGAAGCAATAGCTTCAAATGGACTTACAGTCCTACTTAAGCACATTCAAGACTCCTTACGACTCCTTTGCAGCATATGGGCAAACCGTTCACCGGTTCCAAATCCAGTCAGCCAAGATAGAGCAAGAGATCAGCACAAGGTCTAGGGATTTGCAGGAGCTTCAACTTGTATTACTTCCACAACTGCAAATTCTCCAGAAATGCTATCTGAACCTGGATGCCCTGACAGTCACACAAGAACTGAGCACAATAGATGCCATGGAGGAACAGGTAGACAGAAAAGGAAGTGGCGACCTCCCTACTTGAGTCCTGGTCTCTTTCCATGAAACAATTTTTGCAGGACTATAAAGCGGTTTTTGACAAGTATTATTCATTATTGTCATAAACTCTTTTATATATATATGGAAATAGGTTTTTTAGCTGTACTTTGTCATTGTTGGCAAAGGGGGAGAAGTATATGGTTTTAAAATTTTGAAATTTTGATATATGTTGTGATATATGCTATATGCTCTGATAATTATGCTCTGAAAGAAAAATTGCTATACACTCTGTTGATTAAGGGATAGTGTATATGCTTAGGGGGAGCAATTTTCTCAAATGGCAAGTTTTTGTTGTAAAACACTTAGATGTCAATATTTTATTTTCCTAAGTGTTGCCATCAATGCCAAAGGGGGAGATTGTTGGCATTTTTGATGTTTATGTTGTGATTGTCATTGATGGACATACACTTGTATTGAGATCCCCTTTATATGTATGAGGTCATGCTCAACTGGTATTTGTTCCAACCGGTATGTTGTATTCTAGTCTTTAGACTAGTAGTGATTTTGCAGAATGTGTTTCCCGGTCTGAAGCGGCATGTCAACCCCAAGTGGTTCACAGATCACAAGAAGTACGAGGGTGCAAAGCGGCACAACACATTCTTACCTGTCTTCATTTTTGTCAAACCGGCAACCGGTATTTTGTATGAACCAGTAATACTCTGTGATGAGTTACCAACTAGCATTTTGTGATGAGTTACCAATCCACTGATTGTTTGACGGTGCCGACACATTAATGGTGATTCCTGTGTCGTGTTACTAAGTATGTCTAGGTTCATTGAACCTAGGAAATTGTAAAGAAATCCTATTGGACCGACATGAAATCAGATTCCTTTAAAAGGGACATCATGTCTAGGGTTTTAGGTTGTTGCGAAAAGGGTTAATGTTGAGCTAGGGTTTAAGGTGGATGTTGAGTTGTTGGAAGAGCAATCTTATCTGAGAAGATCAAGTTGTAACTAAGAGAGAGATAGAGAAGACTAAAGTAATGCTGGAATGCATTAGCTGTGAGCAATACTGGATCTAACCAAGTAGCTTGTGCTATTAGATAGATCAAACACGTGTTGATTACTAACATCTTTAACAAGTCAGCAGCCCCTAACCGGGTAGGCCTCAAAGCCTTTGTAAAATCCTCTAACAAGGTGGTTCACACATGTGAATCTAAAATCCTCTAACAAGGTAGTCTTTAATCGGACTTATCTCCTAACAGAGATTGAGGTTCCTAACAGGATCTATTCTGGTGAAGAACATTGTAAGACCTTAACTGGTCTGGTTTCTATTCTGCAGATAGTGACTTGTGAGTTCCATCTCACCGTGGTTTTTCCCAGTTGGGTTTCCACATCAAATATCTTGTGTTATGGTTGTATTGCTTTTGTGGGTGAATGTTTTATTCGCATTTTGGTTTGTATGTGTGGTAACCAGTTTGATTGTCAAACTGCTTTACCGGTTTATCTTTAGACTGTGTAAGTGTTTTAGTGCAAATATTTTTGGCATACTAATTCACCCCCCCTCTTAGTATTCATCACTTCATATGCTAGATTTAGTACCGGTGTAGTTTTGATATGCTTTCATAAAAACCTAGCTTCACCTTCAAATGATGTCTATGTGTATAGCTCTACTTATTCTTGCATATACCTTTACACAATTCTTTTTTGCATTCCACACTTGATCTTACAAATAAGATATTACATCTATACCATAACCTAAGACCAATTTTAGTAGGTCGGCTCTACAAGATATTATAATAAAATCATTTTACAAACAAGACAATATCTGATGCAATAACTGATTGAACATGTCGGCTTAATGCATTTACAAAAATAATAAATCATCTCCATAGCATGTCATATTGATCTAAAAAAGATAAACCTGCCGGTGCATAACCTGGACCTATTTGCCAGTAACAACAAATATGCAAATATGAATATACCAATAAATAATTCTCCAAGATAAGATGTCTAAACAATATCTTCAACATAACCAAGTGGTTTCCATGCCATTCCAAGTGTTAGTGATCATTATATCATGTCGTTGTACCATATACTAGTGACTGTTCATAAGTCACTAGCTTGCTAGTTAATGTTGCTGAATCTCCAAAGTGCTAGAGTTTTAGTAGGTTGTGACATCAATGAAAAAACCATACCAAAATACCAACACAACTCTTGTTGATGATTATAAAGTGCTTGTTGATGTTTCCTAATTATGTCATTATTGTTTTGATGGTTTGCATTGATCGTTGTGCAATTTTTTGGTAATTTTGTTGAACCGGTGATGTTCTTTGTGTTATGCGGTATTCTTGGTGGTGTAGCATGTTGGGGTGGATCTTGGTGATATTTTTGGTGGTGTTTCATGTTTGATCATTTGATTTAGGTCCATGTTATGTCATGTATAGCATTATATTGGTCTGGTGGTTGATCTTTGTATTGTGTGATGTAATTTTGTAATTGTAAGTTAAGGGTTTGGCCAACCTTATAGTCAAGTTTGATGAATTGTATAAATAGGTGATATAGTCATGTAATTCAAGTATCAAGGTTGTTCTTACATTATTAGAGAGTGGTGTATGTACAAATAAAGGGATTCATCTTTCAATGTGGTGTATTGAGAAGAGAATTCTTAAGCTTAACCGGAACTGTCATCAAGCATTAGCAGATACTATTATTGCAGCTCACTCATTCCAGATTGTATTTTGAATCTTGTAGTAAGTCAGTGAGACTTCCTTGAGGGTTGTAGCCTTCTGGGTTATTGTATCTTGAGCTATGAGTTCTAGGCAGTGTGCTTGAATGTTGGTGCAATCCCCATTGTAATTATTTTCACATACTACTATAGAGTATCATCTTATTGTGGGTAGGTTCCCACCGTGTTTTTTCCCTTTATCGGGTTTTCCTCATCAAAATTTTGGTGTTGTGTGTTGTGGTATCAATTTTCTTATCTTTGTTGTTGTTGCACTCTATTATATTTTCTTTTAAGCTTAAGTTTGATAATCTGATGAAAATTGATTCATCCCCCATCTCAATTTTCTTTTATTCTTGTTTCCAACAATTGGTATTAGAGCTAGATCCTCTGAAAGAAGCTTAACCACTTCAGGAGATCTAGAATGGAAAATGGAGGTGTTATCTTTAAGAAGGCGAGTTTGAGATTTGATGGAAGTAATTATGCTATATGGAAGAACTAGATGGAGGTACACTTGAGATGTCTTGGAGAGGATTACTAGAAGATTACAAAATATGTCTATTATGTTCCTCAGAATGGACTGATTATTTTTGTTAACATCAAGGATGTTGAAAATAACATTAGAGCTAAGGAATCATTGTTGAGTGAACTAACTAATTTAGAAATGACTAATGGAATGGGACTTTAGATTGTACATAAGATGTGGGAGAATATCGAGCCCCTGTATGAAGGAGATAAACAAGTCAAAGTTGCTAATTTGTAGAGTTTGAAAGGGAAGTGTGAGATACTAAAGATGGGAGAACATGAGAACATACACTCCTTTATGGATATGGTGAATGAACTTTTCTTAGGTATCAGATGTGTCAGTGAAACCCTTGAAGAAAATTAAATTGTTGCTAAGGTACCGAGATCATTGCCTCCTTCTTATAAACATAAGCTAGTTACTATTGATGAGATCCAAAGTGTGACTACTATGACAAGAGATATGTTTGTTGGAAAGATTGTTGCATTTTAACTTAGTGAATTTGGTGAATCACATGAAAGTTTGAGACAACATTTAGAGAGTTTGTATCTAGAAAGAAGAAGTATGATCCTACTAAATGCAAAATATCTAGATATGAAAGAGAGAGAAGAGAGGTAGAAGAGAAAGAAAAAGAGTTGGATGATCTTGAAGAATTGATTGCTCGAAGATTGCCTCTGAATTAAGGTACAACTCCCTCCAGTAAATATTCATTCAACTCCAAATTGCATACAATCAATAGAATGCTTTTCACCAAAAAGCACTTAAAGGCAATTGCATACACCAGTCAATACAAAATGAATGCAAGAACTGATCCATATATAACTTTTTATATAAAGCCGACAGACTTCATACGAACACTAAAACAAAATGAAAATCTTATAAAGATGAAATTTGCCAATAGTTTTCTGCACACATAGAAAGTATAATAGCCCCTTCTTTCAAATAGATTTACACAGAAATCAAACTTCAAATATCAAACACACAGATTTGAAACCGAAAATAGTTGTTAACAAGATTTTGCGTTCATCGATGGTCATCCACTTTCTACATACAAAAAATGTTTTAAGCCAATCTTAAAGATAGTCTTTTCAAAAACTTAGTGAACCCATTCAAGGTCATTACAAAACATATTTATAGGTCACAAAACCCAATAGTTCCTTTTAATCAAAGTAAAATTAACTCATAAGAGTTAAAAGAAAGCAAGCCTAACTGTATAACCAAAACTAAGGAAAATAACTAGACTCGCTGGCAAACAACTGCCAGTAGTGCTAGTCATGACATCTGTTCAATTTCGGTGTGATCGATCGGATTGGTGTCTTGAACATACACCATCACCACCTTCGTCGTGCTTCACTCTCGATGCACTTTTGAAAACTCATGGATTACAGTTACGTGTGGCAAACTGATATGAATTATTCTCTGCTTCCAGAACTCCTTCTTTCTCTGCACCATCTACACTTTATCTCTATGGGAATCTAGGTGATCGAGACAAACAGTGAGCATTGATTCCACTTTAGAGATCCTTGTAAAGTCTTCCATGGACAAGGATTTATCCATCTCGATTTTTTTGATGTGTCGACTAAACTGGTTAATTATCTTCATAGTGTCTTCTAGGGTTTTGCTATCTTCTTTAAGTAATTGGACATCCATGCAGTGTAAGTCCTTCTATATGGTCGCCCTTAACGCCGTTAATTCACCACGTAGATTGGCCGACTCATTATAAAATTGTTCAATAATTTGGTTGTGCCACTCAATAATCTCCTTATAGCTAAACATTACATCTTCATTTAATCCCGACACTTGTTTCTCAGCAAGAAATTTCATCAGACCATAACGCTAAATATTACGCATCTATTTTGAAATCACAACCCACTTAGGTTTCTCCTTTGTCCACGAGACCAAGTCAGAGTACAATGCTTTGGTGACCTCATTGGAATCTTTGAAAATATAGACCAAATCCGTTATGTAATTAGTTGCCTGATGCATGATCGAGGTGAGCCATTCTAAGAAAACATTGGGAATCATCCTGTTTCATTGAACTTCATCCAAGAATTTTTGATTGCTAGGTGATTTTGGACTAAATGGTCCTGAATGTTAGGACAATGGTAATGGGCTATTCTGCAAAGCATGAATAAACTAGGCCATTTGTGTTAAACTTTGTTTCAACTTAGCCTTGTCTCTCTCATCGTTCCAAGTACGAGAGATAATTCGTCTAGTCAAAGTCTCTAGATGCTTCACATCTACGGCTTTGGTTCCGACCCCCAAAGCAATTCATTCAACAACGTAGTCTACTTCTGAAGCCATAGTAGTATCTTTGTTGGACTATGGTCTAGCAATGTCTGTAGTCCAATGCTTCGTTCTCTCATCAAAATCATTCATAGCCTCTATTTTTTACTTTTTGGACTTTGTAGACCTTCCTAGACATTTACTCACAGCATCCTCCATTGATACTGAAATCGGAACCACATTCCTTTTCCTAGTGATCGAATCACTTAACCATTTTGGTGCTAGAGTCAATTCTTTTGAAGGCATGGGTGGAAATCTTCCTGAGGATGGTGGTGTGGCATGGTCTATATGAGACTGGATTTCGAGTGTCCCTGGGTCCTGGAAAATAGTATATATGTCAATTGAAACCTTGTCTACTTTGGAAACAGGGGAAGTCATCTTGCACAGTGTTTCCTCTGTGTCCAAATCCAAATGAGATGAGAAACTGATGACTAGAAACTCTTCTTGGACCTTGACCTAGTCACTTGACCAGAAATAGAAAGCTTAACCCTGATGTTAGGTTTCCTGCATCAGAAACAGGAATCTTAGTCAAAACAGAAGTTTTACTTGCGGTACTCCTCTTTCCACTTTTGCTTCTTGAACTAGTTGCTCATGTTGGATGAAATTGGCAACTCCTAAGCCAATTTTCCATCCTGTGAATTACACTGAAGGTGCGTGTCTGAATACTATCCCCCATCTTCTTTCTCCAAACCACTTCTGGAAGAGGTTCATCATGGACCCACTTCATAAACTCTGAATCAAGTATGTCTTCATCATCGGTGGTGACACCCAAGGTATCCATTGGCAATTTCATGTCATGAATTTCTTTCAAAGTTAATCTGGACCAACTCCTTCTCCATACTTCAAATTCATCCTGGCAACCCTCCCAATAATCCTCCAACCGAGGAACATACTGATCAGGTACCATCTTCTTCACATACTGAGCAATGAAACCCTTACTATCAAAGTTATCCCTTTTCACAAAGGTCTTCAAATGAAACCTTTTGAATTCCAGTTCAAGATTCAGTGCATCATAGACTGACCTACAACTACAATGGCCTAAATCAATGGGAAAAATCCCACTTGTGTCGGAGTCCTCACCATAATCTTTTGTGACATAAGCAAGATGTCTAGAAACTTCTTTCAAAATGCAGGAGTGTGAAACATACCTAGGTAGTCTAAAGGGTTCACCTTTAAATCCTCCAACTCTTTGGTAAGTGAAGTGGCTGAACTATATAAAGAAACTACCATATATGTTAAAAAGCTCAACTGCTTCTGCAGACATTCTTCTATGCAAGTTACCCTATAATTCAAAGGTCAGCCTTCCAACAAAAACATCATTCCAAAAGAGATAATCATTAACATGCCCTTTGAAAGTTAGATTAGGATGATATTCATAAATTCTCATGCCTTGAACCCATTTTACATGAGACAACCCAGACCATTCTCTCACACGGGCAAGCATATATAACAGATAGGATGACATATAAAATTAGGCATTCCCAGATAATTACTCAAACCTTCATGTAACCTCTCCACAATGACAGTTCCCCAGTCGATGAACCAACTTCTATCTAGAGTGACCTGGATGAAGAAATACATCCAGCCCTTCCAGTAAAAAGAGTGGAAATTACCCTTGACCCTTCTCAATAGTATTACCAAGTCTCGGATTGCAGGAATTAAATGTTCACGCGGTAGAGGTCTCGATAGCCTCGAGCCCCCTTTTTGGAATCTTAGGAGCCAATTCCATGCAATAACAGTTCTATAATACTACTTTTTCTTAGAGAAAATTTCGTAGGATTTACCAATGGTCCAATCTTCATAGGGTTCCCAGTGTGGAATACCCATGGCTACCATTACTATCTGTCTATTAATGGACAATAATACTTCACCATCATTTTTCCTTATGCATCTATTACCCTTGTCATAATGATTCATACATTCTAAGACTAACTCAGGGCAAGGATCAGCTATGGGAAAGGTGGCTACTTCTAATAATCTGCTTTGTGCTACATCTCTCATTATGGGGTCTACGATTGAATTCCTTACTCTTTCTAGAAAAACATCTAAATCTAGTTGAACTAACATTGTATCACCTAACTCTGGTAAAGAGCTTACAAGGGAAGATGAGCTCATCAATTTGGGCAAAATAGGCCTCATGTTTAGTTCGTGGTTTTCCCCAATTAATCCCAGGCAAAGAAGGAAAGTAGAAACATAAACAAGAAGCTAATAGAATACCCAGATCTTTAAAACAAACTGCAGTAATTTAGTAAGTTGTTGAACATTCCTTCCTTTGTCCTCTGTAAACCTCTATTTCAGCCTATTTCTCCCACTTTGAAAACTCCTCAAAATCTTTTCAAGAAAATAATAATCCCAATGAGACAACTACTAAGTTTTAAAGTGGAGAAAATATTACCCATCATTACTAAAAGTTGCCTTCATTACTCTTCGTTCGTGTGAACTTACTTTGAAATGATTGTGCTGAAGCATGCCTTAAATGTTAAGTCACTTCACTTCTGACACATCGGATCCTCACACATACTTGCCATAAATGGCAGATTTTAAATAATTGAAGAAAGAATATTCCTCCCCTCGACGGCCATTTATCATGTTCTAAAAGTCTGTGTCGTCACCACATGGCAAGTCACATGTCTTCCAAGAAACCTATACATAAAACTCTAACCCTTGCGAAACCATTGCAACAAAACACTAACATGACAAATCTTGAACTTTGAACCTTGAACCAAAAAGGTTCAAGTTCAAGGTTCAGAGAATGCAAAATGTCGACAAGGACTAGTAAAACTGAAAATTGCGTGGGAGGAAAAACATTCAAAACAACGCTCGTTGAACTTTGAACCTTGAACCAAAAATGTTCAAGTTCAAGGTTCAAGTTCAACACAGTGAAACTTAACAATGACCGAATTACATGAGCAAAATTTTAAACAAATTTCTTGACCAATGAATTAGATAAGCATTACTTGAAACAAGGATGCATATGGAATGGAAAATTTGTATGGGCCCAATAGTGGCTCTGCATGGGGACTGGGACTTGTAAAGTACCTAGCAATGAATCACAAGATCTCTGGTTTCATAGCATAACTGACTAAGGTTCAACTCACAACAAAAACGGACACACCTAGACTAACATAACACAAAAAAAAAAGTATGTACAAAATAATAGGGGATGCCTGTATACAATTGATACAATTTTAAGTCTTGCCCATTATAAGATAGGGGAAGTTCAAAACTATCCTGCTAAGCAAGTTTAAAATAATTGGGCCCCTTTACTTCATGAATCACATAAGGCCCCTTCCATAGCAATTCAAATTTGCCATGAGAACCTTTCGGTTCCCTCCTTTTATCCCATAATAACACCAGGTCCCCTTTCATGAACTTTTTGGGCCTTGCTCTCTGATCAAAAATATTTTTAACCCTCATCTGATGTTTTGTAATCTTGTAAACCAGCTTCTCCCTTTCTTCTTCGATCTTGGTTAAGTACATGATTCATTTTTCAAGAGAGCTCTAGAAAAATGTATCTTCTATCACTGTCTGTAGTCTAGAAGCCGCTAATTCCAAAGGAAGAGAGAGTTGTTTGCCAATACCATATACCAGCTCAAATGGTGACATTCCTATGGCTCATTTTGGTGAAGTTTGATCCACCCATAGTGCTTCATGTAGCTTCTTATGCCAATCCCTGAAATTTTCACTAACTAGCTTTCTCATGATGTTGATCAAGTTCTTGTTACTTGATTCTTCCTAGCCGTTACCCTGCAGATAATAATTAGAAGCATGTGCCAAAGAAATTTCGTGATCATAGCAAAATAAGCTCAAACTTGGATGAAGAGAAATTTGATGCATTATCTGTGACTATTTTATGAGGGACTCCAAACCTGACAAGAATATTCTCCTGAAGGAATGTACACACAATTTCTGAGGTAGTTTTCTTTATGAGGATAGCTTCCACCCACTTAGTGAAATAATCTATTGCTGTTAATATGCGAGTGTGCCCCACACTGGAAATGGGGTTCAAAGGACCAATAAAATCTAGTCCCCACTGCTTAAATGGTTCTTCAATTACCACGGGCCTCAAAGGCAAGGTGGCCAACTGGGGTTTACCTATAAACAACTTGCATTTCTCACACCTCGCCACCCAGGCGTATGCATCTTGGAACATCCCTGGCCAATAGTAATAGTTTCTCAAGATTTTGTATGCAGTAACCATAGAGGAAAAGTGGCCCCTGCATGCTTCATTATGGAAAGTTTTCAATAGAGCTTCTTAGTGTGTTTTATCCACACATCAGAGGAAAGTGCCATCTAAATATTTCTTGTACAATATGTTATTAAAGATAACGTACTTTGTAGCTTTCAACCTCAAATTCCTTTTTTCCCTAGGAGAAAGATGATCTGGACAGTCTCCATACATAAGATAATATGCCACATTGGTGAACCAAGAATCTTGATGATCAACAAACATGGTTAAAGGTAAACTATCCTCCTCTTTGGACTCATTCTCCACCATCAATCTACAGAGGCCTTGTCCTCTGACTAGTTTAGTGGGCTTGATATCTAAATTGAATTCTTGTATCTTGGAGACCCAAGATGCTCTATTGTTGATGCCAACATCTTGTTGAGTTAAAACAACCTTTACTACAGAATTGGGAGCAAAAACAATTGCATGTGAGTGAAGTATATAATACCTGAACTCCTTCACGACTTTTACCACCGCATAAGCCTACTTCTCTATCTATGAGTACTTCAACTCATGTTTCTTCAGGGGAATACTCATAAAGGAAATTGGCACCTCCTCATTATCTTCACCTTTTTGTACCAAAATCCCAGACATAGTATGTTCTGATGCATAACAATAAATAATAAAGTCCTTATTAAAGTTTGGGTTTTCTAGGATAGGCACATGTGCAATTGCCTTCTTAATCTCTTCGAAAGCTTTTCTACTAGATTCATTCCACTTAAAGGCTACCTTTTCACTCATCATATTCACAATGTATTTGGTAGGTTCAACAAAATCAGGAATAAAATGTCTTAAGAAGTTCACCTGTCTAAAGAAGGACCTCACTCCATTTCTATTTGAGGGGAGACTAAGCTGTTGTATTGCCTTTACGCTCTATGGATCAACTTTTACTCCCTCCTGCGAAATGATATGTCCTAAAAGTTTTTCTTCCGTGACACCAAAAATAGACTTTTTTAGGGTTTAAGGATACCCCATGCTCTCTACATCTCACTAGAACCTTTCTCAAATCCCGCACATGATGCTTCCTTTTTTTGGAGAAAATAGTTAAATCATCTAAATACACCATAATAATCTTATCCCTCAAATGTCCAAAGGAAAGATCCATCGCCCTTTGAAAAGTTGCTCCTGCGTTAATCAACCTGAAAGGCATCTTGTTATATGCAAAGGTACCCTAGGGAGTTATAAAGGTTGTCTTGTGTTTATCCTGCTCCACGACACTAATCTGATTATACCCAGAGAAACCATCCAACATAGACATTATCTCCAACCTGGAAATAGTTTGTAAAATATGATCCATCGCAAGCAGGGGATAATTATCTTTTAGACTTGCTTGATTTAAGTTTCTAAAATCAACACAGATTCGTATCTCACCGTTTTTCTTCCAAACAGGAACTATGTTCGCAATCCAGGTAGAATGATGTAGAGGATAAATAATTCAGGCATTCAACATCTTGTCAACCTCATGAAAAATTGCTTCTGCTACCTTTGGATTAAAATTTCTCAACTATTGCCAAAATGGATTAACACCTAGTTTCAAAGGAATTTGATGTTGAAACTTACCATCCCCAAAGTTCTTCAAATCATCATAACTCCATGCAAAAACATCTTTAAACTCAACCAGCAAATCAATGAACTTCCTTCTTTCCACTTCAGAACAACATTTTCCCAAATTAACAAATTTAGGATCCTCATTGGTACCAATGTTAATTTTCTCATACTCCCCAGAGCTTTGAACTACATGAGCTTCCTTATCTCTTTGCTTAACATATCCATCTTTCCTGTCAAAAAGACATTCAAGAGAAACTAAACTCTTTGGAATTTTATTCCCTTTTAACTGCAACATCCCATCATGTACTTCTTCTAGTGTATCGGGAGAAAACTCTTTACAACTCATCTCTGATCCCTCATAAAATGAGGATGTAAAAATATCAGCACATTGTAGAAAGTTTTGAATCTATTTATCATTTTCAAACACCTGCCAGGATTCAGAATTATTTGGCACACTACGTCTATAAACTAGTTCAACCCTGTAAGTGTCGATTGTGAAATCTAGGTGTGGAACCAGTAAGGCTACATATACCAGCAAAGAATCTGCCTTCAAATTAAACTCCCTAGGAATGACTTCAATTGAAAAAGTATCGAAGGCTTCAATCTCATCCCAAACATGCTTCCTATAGTGTCTCAATCTCTCATTTTTTACTGCAAATAAGCCCCTCACCTGCTTAACAATAAGTTCTACATCATCTCTCACCTTCAACATTTTGATTTGCAACCTCTTTGCTTAAGCCAGTCCTAATAGCAAGGCCTCATATTCGGTCATATTATTCATGTTTTGGAATTCCAACTTGAAAGAATAAGGAATGACCTTTCCACTGGGAGGTATCAAAATGACCCCAACCCCTGATCTAGAAGATGAACTCCCATCAAATTCCATAGACCAAATTTCATTAGACCTGCCTGCATCCAGTAACATATTCTTGTCCAGAGGTTTAGCCGATATCATGTCATTGCCAAAGACATAATCTTGATACAAAATTTGAGCTTTCGGATCATCTAAGGGAAAGACTGTGTACTTAGCCTTTGTTTCAGGGTGCAAAAGGACTCTTTGTTTTCCAACTATGATCACCGCTTGAGACTAATCCATCCTAATTTCCCCTCCCATGTCTTTACAAAAAGTGCGACTCAACAACATACCATAGCTAGAAGGAATGTCAGCCACTAGGATTGTCAACTTGATTCTCTTGGCAGGATGTTCTACTAAGGCAGCTTGCACATCTTTAATTTGCCCTAATAAAGGAATCTGCTTGGAATCCATGGAGTAACATTTGCCAAAGGTCTTTGTTAGGGTTAAACCTAAAGCTTTTGCTACAACTGAAGGCATGACATTATCGGATGCTCCCGAATCAATTATGCAATTACTCAACTTATGCCCGTTAATATATAGGGACACATAGAAAGGTTCTGGTTTATTTTCAAGGTTGGGTTCGAGCAGATCATCTTGTAGAGGAACAGTCCCTGATGAGCCCGCAGGAGTTACTAGAGCAGGACTAACATTAGCATGTGTTGGGGAATCAATACTCATGGGCATCTGGGTTTCACTTGCTAAGGCATGGGAATTATCCCCTTTGACAAATTCAACCAATCTATCTAGTTCTTTCGGGTTTCATTTCAAATACTCAGTCGGAGAAATCTGAACACAAGATGTCTTGCAAAACTCAATGATATCAAAAGTGTTAGTAAAAGAATCAGAACTTGAAGGAGAAACTCCTGGAACCATTTTTGACATACCTCCATGATAGGTCAAGATTTCTTTTCCTTTCTCAATACGATGTACAAGTGTTACAACATCTTGAGATTTCAAATTCTATTGAGTTCTTGTAAGAATTGCATATGAGGAATCTTCCAAAGAGACCAACATGTTTCCTCCCCTTTTTGAGTCGAAGACATATTCCATATAATGAATTTCAGAGTCACCAAGCATACTTTGGGAACCTCCTTCATCCGCTTCTAAGATTGTTTCTCCTTTACTGATCATTTGCAAAAAATGAACCATCTCTGGACACAAAGAACCATCATGTTCATCAGTTAAATGAAACACACAAGAATTTGCCTTGATGGGTGGTGCTTCAATAGCAAGTCTTTGCTGAACAGGGGTTAATTCTAATTGTCTTCCTCCACCTCCTCCCTGTTGATTAGGATATCTCCTAGGAACATCTTGATATGGTTGGGAATAGGAAGTACTTGCTTTAGGAGTCTGCCTCTTTAGGGCAATTACATCATTCATTAACTGTTGAATAACAAGATTTGAGGAAGTAGTGGGTTGGGCATTAGATGTTTGTACTTCGTGTTTCCATTTACCCGTAAAGATCAAATCATCATCTAATTCAATTGTGAGGGTTTTAGCGGCATTCAAATTTGTAACCCTTTGCCTTCAAATCAAGAAACTTAGTTCAGAGGGCATAGAGTTAATAAAAAAACATGTGAGATTATCATTTGAAGGTTTTTGGTTGACTAGAATCTTGTGTAGAATCTTATCAAATCTTGCTACGAAGTCCCTCATGAATTCAGGAAGTTCCTTTTTCAACTTGGATAACTGAGCTAGGAGGGAGTGTTCATCTTCAGCTACCTTGAATCTAGCTTTGAATCTTGTCTTCAAATCCTGCCAAGTCGTTATCACACTATTTGGCAAATGATAAAACCAATCAGCCGCCACTCCTGTCAATGTCTGGATAAATAGCCTGATAGCCACATCTTCATGTTGAACCGCTATTACTCCATAGGCTACACTAAAAACATTCAAATGCTCATCTACGGTGACCATCCCATCCCCACTAAATTTGGGCAAATGAACTCTAGTAGCTTTTGGCAAGGGATTAAGGTTCAAACCTAGGTTCAATGGGCCTACAGCTACCCCCCATGGGTTGTTGGCCACCACTGGGAGTATAATATTAAGAGTAGGATTAAATGAAATTGGTAAGGCAACACCATGCAGAACCAATGCTTGACAAACTGGAGACGCAGGTGATGACAACAAAGGAGGTGGAGGTCTACTCCTTTCCCTTCATTGGGGCGAGATGGTGGATTGGAAATTTAAATTCTGCAATTCTTCAAAGATGAGATCATAAACCCCCCCCTCCTCTGGGATCTAGTATATGACCTAGAGTTTAGTTTGGAACAATCAGGGCAACAAACGTCTGGGAATCTGGAATTGATTATCAGGGGCATGGATAAAGAAAACCCTAGGAACTACTACTATTTCAAAGACTAACACAAGTTGATCTGATTGTCTTTCTATTTTGCTAAAAAGAGCACTTATTCTATCATATTCTGCTCGACTTCTTCTATGCCTCCAGGCTAGAGTATCCAGCTCTGAGGTAATGTTACTTTGTTCCTCTTGTACCCAATTTAGATTTGGTTGCAACACAGGAAAAAACCCTTCAAGAGGCAATACCATTTATGAAGAACAGAGTACACTATAATGACGATTTGGTTTTAAAACCAATTATTCTCTTCGCTCCCCAGCAGAGTCGCCAAAAATCTATTGGTAAATAGATTTGTCTTTCCTTATTTGTTTAATCTTCAAGCACTACGGGTTATAGAAAGGCTGACAAACTTTCTACCAAATAGTTGGAAAATCATTATATTGATTAACCTTTGAATTAAGGTACAACTCCCTCTAGTAAATATTCGTTCGGCTCTAAATTACATACAATCAATAGAATGCTTTTCACCAGAAAGCACTTAAAGGCAATTGCATACACCAGTCAATACAAAATGAATGCAAGAACTGATCCATATATAACTTTTTATATAAAGCCGATAGACTTCGTATGAACACTAAAATAAAATGAAAAGCTTATAAAGATGAAATTTGCCAATAGTTTTCGACACACATAGAAAGTATAGCAACCCCTTCTTCGAAATAGATTTACACAGAAATCAAACTTCAAATATCAAACACACAAATTTGAAACCGAAAATAGCTATTAACAAGATTTTGCATTCATTGATGGTCATCCACTTTCTACATACACAAAATGTTTTTAGCCAATCTTAAAGATAGTCTTTTCAAAAACTTAGTGAACCCATTCAAAGTCATTACAAAACATATTTATAGGTCACCAGACCCAATAGTTCCTTTTAACCAAAGTAAAATTAACTCATAAGAGTTAATAGAAATCAAGCCTAACTATATAACCGAAAATAAGGAAAATAACTAGACTCACTGGCAAACAACTGCCAACAGTGCTAGTCATGCCGTTTGTTCAGTTCTGGTGTGATCGCTCGGGTTGGTGTCTTGAATAGACACCATCACCGCCTTCACCGCGCTCCACTCTCAATGCACTTTTGAAAACTCCTAGATTACAGTTACATGTGGGAAACTGATATGAATTACTCTCTGCTTCCAGAGCTCCTTCTTTCTCTTCACCATCTGTACTTTATCTTTGTGGGAATCTAGGTGATCAAGATAAACAGTGAGCATTGATTCCACTTTAGAGATCCTTGTAAAGTCTTCCATAGACAAGGATTTCTCCATCATGATTTGTCTGATGTGGCTGCTAAACTAGTTAATCATCTCCATAGTGTCTTCCACGGTTTCTCTATCTTCTTTAAGTAATTGGACATCCATGCAGTGCAAGTCCTTCTGCATGGTCGCGCTTAAGGCCGTTAATTCATCATGCAGACTGGCCAACTCATTATAACCCTATTCAATAATTTGGTTGTGCCACTCAATACTCTCCTTACAAATAAACATTACATCTTCATTTAATCTTGACACTTGATTCTCAGCAAGAAAGTTCATCAGACCATAATGCTGAATATCATGCATCTGTTTTGAAATCACAGCCCACTTAGATTTCTCCTTCTGCCATGAGACCAAGTCAAAGTCCAATGCTTTGGTGACCTCATCGGCATCTTTGAAAATCTAGACCAAATTCATTATGTAATTAGTTGCCTGATGCATGATCGAGGTGAGCCATTCTAAAAAAACCTGGGCAATCATCTTGTTTCATTGAACTTCATCCAAGAATTTTTTATTGCTAGGTGATTTTGGACTAAATGGTCCTGAATGTTGGGACAATGGTAACGGTCTATTCTGCAAAGCATGAATATACTGGGCCATTTGCGTTAAACTTTGTTTCAACTCAGCCTTGTCTCTCTCGTCCTTCCAAGTACGAGAGATAATTTGTTTAGTCAAAGTCTCTGGATGCTTCACATCTACGACTCTGGTTCCGACCCCCAAAGCACTTCGTTCAACAACATAGTCTACTTCTGAAGCCATAGTAGCATCTTTGTTGGACTCAGGTCTAGCAATGTCTGCAGTCCAATGCTTCGTGATCTCGTCAAAATCAATCATACCATCTGTTTTTAATTTTTTGGGCTTTGTAGACCTTCCTAGACATTTACTCACAGTGTCCTCCATTGATACTAAAATTGGAACCATATTCCTTTTCCTGGTGATTGAATCACTTAACCATTTTGGTGCTAGAGTCAATTCTTTTGAAGGCATGGGAGGAAATCCTGCCGAAGATGGTGGTGTGGCATGGTCTATATGAGACTAGATTTCGAGTGTCCCTGGGTCCTGGAAAATAGTATCTATGTCAATTGAAACCTTGTCTGCTTTGGAAACAAGGGATGTCATCTTCCACAGTGTTTCCTCTGTGTCCAAATCCAGAATGAGATGAGAAGTCGATGGCTGGAAACTCTTCTTGGACCTTGACCTGGTCACTTGACCAGCAATAGAAAGCTCAACCTCTATGTCAAGTTTCTCTTCTTTAATCCTTGCCTATGCTTTTCCTACATCAGAAATGGGAATGTTAGTCAAAACAGAAGTTTTACTTGTGGTACTCCTCTTTCCACTTTTGCTTCTTGAACTGGTTGCTCGTGTTGGATGAAATTGGCAACTCCTAAGCCAATTTTTTTTCCTGCAAATTACACTGAAGGTGCATGTCTGAATACTATCCCCCATCTTCTTGCTCCAATCCACTTCTGGAAGAGGTTCATCATGAACCTACTTCATAAACTTTGAATCAAGTATGTCTTCATCATCGGTGGTGACACTCGAGGTATCCATTGGCAATTTCATGTCATGAATTTGTTTCAAAGTTAATCTCGACCAACTCATTCTCCGTACTTCAAATTCATCCTGGCAACTCTCCCAATAATCCTCCAACTGAGGAACATGCTGATTAGGTACCATCTTCTTCACATACTGAGCAATGAAACCCTTACTATCAAAGTTATCCCTTTTCACAAAGGTCTTCAAATGAAACCTTTTAAATTTGAGTTCAAGATTCAGTGCATCAAAGACTGACCTACATCAACAATGGCCTAAATCAATGGGAAATATCCCACTTGTGTTGGATTCCTCACCATAATCTTTTGCAAAATAAGCAACCTATGTAGAAACTTTGATCAAAATGCAAGAGTCTGAAACATACCTAGGTAGTCTAAAGGGTTCACCTTTAAATCACCCAACTCTTAGGTAAGTGAAGTGGCTGAACTATATAAAGAAACTTCCATATATGTTAACAAGCTCAACTGCTTCTATAGACATTCTTCTATGCAAGTTACCCTGTAATTCAAAGGTCAGCCTTCCAACAAAAACATCATTCCAATAGAGATAATCGTCAACATGCTCTTTCAAAGTCAGATTAGAATGATACTCATAAATTCTCATGCCTTGAACCCATTTTACATGAGACAACCCAGACCATTCTCTCACATAGGCAAGCACATATAACAGATAGGATAACATATAAAAATTAGGCATTCCCAGATAATTACTCAAACCTTCATGTAACCTTTTGCAATGATAGTTCCCTAGTCGATGAACCGACTTCTATCCAGAGTGACCTAGATGAAGAAATACATCCAGTCCTCCCAGTAAAAAGAGTGGGAATTACCCTTTACCCTACTCAACAGTATTACCAAGTCTCAGATTGCAAGAATTAAATGTTCACGGGTTAGAGGTCGTGACAGCCTCGAGCCCCCTTTTTGGAATCTTAGGAGCCAATTCTGTGCAATGGCAGTTCTATAATACTACTTTTTCTTAGAGAAAATTCCATAGGATTTACCAATGGTCCAATCTTCATAGGGTTCCTGGTGTGGAATACCCATGGCTACCATTACTATTTGTCTATCAATGGACAATAAGACTTCACCATCATTTTTCCTTATGCATCTATTACCCTTGTCATAATGATTCATACATTCTAAGACTAACTCAGGGCAAGTAGCAGCTATGGGAAAGGCGGCTGCTTCTAATAATCTGCTTTGTGCTACATCTCTCATCATGGGGTCTACGGCTGAATTCCTTACTCTTTCTAGAAAAATGTCTAAATCCAGCTGAGCTAACACTGTATCACCTCACTTTGGTTAAGAGCTTACAAGGGAAGATGAGCTCATCAATTTGGGAAAAATAGGCCTCATTTTTAGTTCATTGTTTTCCCCAATTAATCCCAGGCAAGAAGGAAATTGGAAACAGAAACAAGTAGCTAACAAAATACCTAGATCTTTAAAACAAACTGCAGTAATTTAGTAAGTTGTTGAGCATACCTTCCTCTATCCTCTATAAACCTCTATCACATCCAATTTCTCCCGCTTTGAAAAATCCTTCTCAAAATCTTCTCAAGAAAATAATAATCTCAACAAGACAACTACTTAGTTTTAAAGCCGAGAAAATCTTACCCATCATTACTAAAAGCTGCCTTCATTACTCTTCATTCATGTGACCTTACTTTGAAATGATTGCGCTAAAGCACACCTTAAATGTTAAGTCACTTCACTTCTGACACAACAGATCCTCACACATACTTGGCATAAATGACATATTTCAAATCATTGAAGAAAAAATATTCCTCCCCTCGGCGGCCGTTTATCATGTTCTAAAAGTCTGCACCATCACCATGTGGCAAGTCACATGTCTTCCAAGAAACCTATACATAAAACTCTAACCCTTGCGAAACCATCGCAACACAACACTAACATGACAAATCTTGAACTTTGAACCTTGAACCAAAAAGGTTCAAGTTCAAGGTTCAGAGAATGCTAAATGCCGACAAGGACTAGTAAAAATGAAAATCGCGCGGGAGGAAAAACATTCAAAACAATGCTCGTTGAACTTTGAACCTTGAACCAAAAAGGTTCAAGTTCAAGGTTCAAGTTCAACGTAGTGAAGCTTAACAATGACCGAATTACATGAGAAATTTTTTAAAAAATTTCTTGACCAATGAATTAGATAAGCATTACTTCAAACAAGGACGCGTATGGAGTGGAAATTTTATATGGGCCCAACACTAACCACTGTGGTATCTTCCACTTTACCACCAACACTTTTGATCTTAGTGACTATCTCCTTGATCCTCTAACCATACTATTGAATATTCTCACCTTCAGCCATTCACATGTCATCAAATTTACCTCTTAGATTCTCTTCTTTGGCAATCTTCACATGATCATCACCGCTATAGATGTCCTCAATTTTCTTTCACACATCATAATCAGTCTCCAAACCATGGACATCAACATACTTTGAATTAGACAAGGAGCTGATAATGGCCTCCAATGCTTGATTATTCTCTTGTTGCGCCTTCTTTGGATCATCAAACAAAATCCCACTAGGAGAGGTATACCTGGTAACAACATGTTCCCAATATTGACTTTCTAGAATATTGATATTGATCTTCATCCTATCATTTCATATTCTATAATTCTCCCTATTGAACTTTGGACCTTCTTTCTTCATCATGTTCTTCTAGATCTTTACCTCAAGTTGTTAGGCTTAGACACTAGAGGACCTGAAATGCTCTGATACCAATTGATGATATGATGAATCAATAAGGATCTGGACAATTACTAAGAGGGGGGGGTGAATCAGTAGATAGAAAATTGACTAAACTTTCACCAAACTCAAAAACAATCTCTAAACTAACTAGTTCAAACATTGAACTACAAATTGCAAATGCACTGTCGAGTTTACTGGTTCAGTGGCATAACAAACCAATAGAATAACATATCTAAAAGTCTCAAACCATTTTGTTAGGATAACCGGTGAAAAACTAAGAGGGGGGGGGGGGGTTGAATCAGTTGTTAACAGTTATAACATTTAATCCACAATACAACCTTAAAATGGAGAACATAAACATTCAAATACCAGTAAAGCATAAACAGATGCTGGTAGTGATAGATACTAGTAAATAATGTAAATTAACAATTAAACAAACAATCAATGCAAAGAAACCCTACCATATAACACCATGATTTGTACGTGTAAAACCCAGAAAGGGAAAAACCATGATGGGAAGCCTACCCATAGTCAGATGATACTTCTTCATAAAGTATGTGATACAATGAAGGGCTTGCACCTGCATGAACGCACACTACCTAGAGCATACTGCTAATTACGAAAGAGTCTCATTGACTATAGATGTTAAAACCACCTCAAGATAAATGGACAACAATATAATAAAGTGAACTACCAGAGATAGCATCTACCATGCCTAATTACAGTCCTAGTTAAGCTCAATACTAGAGGCCTTTAACCTCTTTCTTAATCCTAATTGGATCACTTATGATCGACTTGATCCTTCACATATGATATTACAATTCATGACCATGATACACCTTTTATTTCTACACCATGATCTACAATGAGATCTTACATTCATTTATACCAACCCTAAGACCTAAACCAATTAGGTCAGCCACCTAAAATATATTACAATAAGATCATTACATAATTCCATATTACCATGATATGCCATCTCAGCTTAAGACCAAAACAACAATAAAAAATCCATAAATCCTCCCGAAACATCCCGACAACATGTAGAGTACATGTTATCATGATACCGGTCCATAACCTAGATAGGCACTCGATCTATTCTAGGTCCACCATGCCAAAGCAATGTCTTCAATCTATTGAAGCATGATCAAAGAACATCTTTAGTATCCTAAAATCCATCTAGAAGCCGCACCAACACCACTTATACATCCTGTCATGATTCCCCAATGAAAAATCTGTTGGTAAAGCTTTAAACCAATGTTGGTAAGGGTTTATAAGAGTGTATGATAGTATCCAATAATAAGCCAATACCAACTGACCAAAAAATGCTTCAGAAGCATGTATCACATGTAACCAATCACATTCCATAGATCCAAACATGTCGGAAGTGTCGAGCAGATAATCTCTTTTGCTAGTAACACTAGATCTTCTACCGGTAACCAAAACTTGTTTGTCAGTCACCATCCATAACAGCTAGTGTTGACATCAATGGCAAAACATCAATGCAACACATAATCAATTCATCGACAATGCCAACAATCTCCCCCTTTGGCATTGATGACAACACTAGATGTAAAAAACATCTAAGTACCAAGAAGTGCAAAAAAAGTCTCCCCCTATGGGAGACAACCAACAATCTATGTGAATAATATATGTGTAAAGTTCTGAATAAATATCTCCCCCTAATGTATACAACTCATTTTTATTTATTTTCACATCAATGTCTCTCCCCCTTTGACATCAATGCCAGAAATATAACAAAAATATCAAAGCATTAATGTAAACCTCCAAGCAGACTACTCCCTTGAGTAGTAGAACCACTCATCAGTGCTGAAATGAATAATATTTCTGATAATAAATGCCCGATTGATGACAAACTGCATCAATCAAGTCTTTGTTGAAGGGGCAGAAACCCCTACCCTGTCTCTCAAATACTCAAATGATTCCTTAGACAATAATTTAGTGAATATGTCTACAATCTATTCTTTAGTGTTCACATTAACTAATTTGACTTCCTTTTCTTCTACCTTGTCCTTCAAAAATTTGTATTTTATTGATATATGCTTAGTCTTAGAGTGAAATACTAGATTTTTAGACATATCAATAGCTACAAAGTTATCATAGTAGATAACTACCGGTTCACTAAAATTTACCTTGATATCTTTCAATATTTGTTTCATCCACAAGACTTGAGTGCAATTAGTTACTACTACAACATACTCGGCTTCTGCAGTAGATAAAGAAATGCTTGACTATAATTTTCTAATCCATGAAATGAGTTTCTTTCCAAGAAAGAAAGCTCCACTAAAAGTGCTCTTCATGTCATCAGTATCACTTTCCCAATCTGAGTCAGTATATACACATAAAGTGAAATCATCATTTTTGGAATACCATAGGCCATATTTTGTTGTTCCTTGCAAATATTAGAATATTCTTTTTACAACACATTCATGATTTTATTTAGGATTACTTTGATATCTTGAAATAATACTTAATGCATTCATAATCTCTGGTCTAGTTTGAGTTAGATATAATAGACCACCAATCATATATTTATACCTTGTTAGATATACTAGTGTAGAAGTATCCTTGATAGATAATTTCTCACTCGTCACTATAGGAATACTTACTAGTTTGGAATTATCCATACCAAACTTTTTCAATAATTCCCTCAGATACTTAGTTTGATAGATAAAAATGCCTTTGTCAGTTTGAGTAATCTGCAAACATAAGAAAAAATTCATCTCAGTAATCATGGACATTTCAAATTCATTCTTCTTGTTGTTAGAAAATTCCATGCACAATTTATCTTCTCCTCCAAAAATGATATCATCAACAAATACTTCAATAATCAGAATATCATCATCAATGATCTTCTAATATAAATTACTATTAGCACTGCCTTTACTAAAACTAAGCTTCAAAATATATTTATCCAACCTTGCATACTAATCTCTAGGAGCTTGTTTCAAACCATATAAAGCTTTCCTCAATCTGCAAACCACATCTTTATCATCTGCCAATGAAAATCCACCAGGATTCTCAATGTATACTTCTTCCTCAATCTCACCATTCAAAAATGCATATTTAACATCCATTTGATAAACCTTATAGTTCTTATAAGCTGCATAGGCAAGAAATAGTCTAACAACTTCAATTCTAGCTACAGGTGCAAATGTCTCACCATAATCAATTCCTTCCATTTGAGAATATCCTTCATAAATAAATCTAGCCTTGTTTCTTACAACTTGACCATTCTTATTTAGTTTATTCCTAAAAACCCATTTACTTCCAATAAAATTCTTATTTTTTAGGTCGGGGAACTAAAGTCCAAGTTTCATTCTTCTCTATTTGATCTAATTCATCTTCCATAACCTTTAACCAATGTTTATCCTTACAAGATTCAATAATAGTTGTTGGTTCAATTTTAGAAATAAGACATACCTCTTCATTAGCCAGTTTCCTTCTAGTCATAACTCCCTTGTTATTATCTCCAATGATTTGATCTTAAGAATGATTTAATCTTACATACCTTGGTGTCTTTTTAACTTCAGGTTCACTACTATGATCATCAGTCATAGTTGAATTTTCTAATAATGCTGGTGTAACTATCCCAACTTCCTGTACTAGTTGGGGCATTGTTAGTTAAGTTATGATCATTTCCACTACTGGTTCCCTATCGTATGATATAGAATGATTTCTATATTGTTCATCCACTTTCACATTATCACTCTCAACAATTTTATGTAATCTTTTATTATAACATCTATATGATTTTCTCTAAATTGAGTATCCAAGAAATATCTCTTCATCACATCTGGGACCAAACTTTCCAATTGAATCATCTCTTTTGATATAACATTTACTTCCAAAAATTATAAAATATTTAATAGTAGGTGTATGTCCAAACCATAGTTCATAAGGGGTCTTACTAGTTTCACCTTTGATGTGAACTTTGTTGAATGTGTAGACTGTTGTACTCAGAGCTTCTCTCTAGTAGATATGAGGCAATTTGGCTTCCATCATCATAGATCTTGCTACATCCAAAATGGTTATGTTCTTTCTTTCTACTACTCCATTTTTCTGAGGAGTCCTAGGTGTAGATAGATGTCTCCTCATTCCATTTGTCTCACAATAACTGTTAAATTTATGAGAAGTGAACTCACCTCCTTGATATGATCTTAGACATTTGATTTTCAATCTAGTTTCAGTTTCAACCTTTGCTTTAAAGATCTTAAATTTCTCAAAAGCTTCAGACTTCTCCCTTAGAAAAGTCACCCACATCATTCTAGAATAGTCATCAATAATCAACATGAAATACCTATCACCTTGAAATCTTCTAGTCCTTGTTGGACCACATAAGTCAGTATGAATCAAATCAAGTACATCATTAGATTTGTCATGTAGGCTCTTAAAAGAACTTCTAACTTGCTTACCCAATTGACATTCCTTACATACCAGATTATGAGGCTTCATAATCTTAGGTATATCTCTAACTGCCTTAGTTGAATTGATCTTAACAATACAATCAAAATTAACATGACACAACCTCTTATGTCATAACCAACTCTCATCAATATGAGCACTTAAGCATGTCTTATTACTAGTTTTCAAGTGGAAGATATTACTTCTTGTCTGAATACCGGTTGCAATCTCCAAACTAGTCTTCTTAATGATTTTGCATTTTCTATCTTTAAACCGAAGTTGGAAACCCTTATCAACCAATTGACCAACACTAAAAATATTATACTTTAAACCTTCTACATAATAGACTTATCAGTATTATGCTTTCCATCCAAAGAAATAATACCTCTACCTTTCATCATAAATGTCTTGCCATCTTCAATTCTGACTTGACCACCATTGTATTCTTGTAGGGATAAAAATTTCCTTTTATCTCTAGTCATATGATGTGAAAATCCACTATCAATTACCCATTCATCCTTATCTTCAACTTTTGCTGTCAGTGCCTTTTCTTCATTCTTGTTATCTAATTCCGGTTCATCTTCCTTCAAAGCATAGAACACCCATTCCTTTCCATTGCCGGATCCACTAGCAGAGTCTTCTATTGGTTCATCTCCAGAGTCATCAATTATTCCTTCCTCATCTGCTACATAGCATTGTTTACTTCTCTTGAATCTATATCTATCTAGTTAGGCTTAAAAGATTTCTTAACTCTTTCCTCAAACCTTGCATTCCTTTCAGGATATCTCGATGCAAAATGACCAATCTTATTACATGCAAAACATTTAAAAGGTGCTTTTCCTTCATACTTATTTCCAGTTGGTCCTTTAGGTACTCTTCTAGCAAATATGGTTTCAAGTTGCTCAAGTTCTTCATCTTCTTTCCTCATGTCTTCCAATTATTTTGCATATAGGGTTTTCCAATCACTTTTGCTAGTAGATGATGATGTTGATGATGCATGAAAAGCAGGTTTAGACTTTACAGCTCTAGAAGATCCAAATTCTTCAAGCGCAAAAGGAGATAATTTCTCAATCAGAATGTCTCTGTTAACTGAAGTGTTTTCCATTATTCTTAACTCATTAATTGTAGTTGCCTTCATCTTGTGAGCCGGTGGAAGGGATCACAAGACTTTGGAAACTATTTCATCTTCACTTATAAATCCTCCACTACATTGAATTCCCATAATAATCTCATTTACTCTTTCCATAAATTCAACAATTCTCTCATTATCTTCAATTTTGAAGTTTTCATATCTTACCCGGTAACCATCAAGTTTAGCAATTTTGATAGTAGGGTCACCTTCATTCAAAGTTTGCAAATTGTCCCACATAGCCTTTGTTGATGATTTATCAATCAATTCCATGATCTACTGATCAGTAAGTGCACACAAGAGGGATTATCTAGCTCTGCAATCATTTTTAATACTCTTATCCAAGTCTGCAGGAGTAGGATTTCCAGATGTTGGATCATAAGGTGTGTATCCCTTCTTAGTGATCTCCCAAATATCCTTTCCAATACATCTAAGATAAGTCTCCATTCAAATTTTCCATATCCCATAATTGTTTCCATCAATCTTAGGGATTTCTCTTCTGAAAATAGTTGCCGGTGGATTAGAAGTGTTAGTTGCCATAGGATCTACCTCAAGCGATTAAGCTTTTGCAAAAGAGGACCAAAGCTCTGATACCAATTATTAGGATAAACAATGAACAATTGAGAGGGGGAGGTGAATTATTTTTTAACAATTATCACATTTAATCCACAATAAAATGTTAAACTGGAGCACATAAACATTCAAATACCAGTAAATTAGAAACAGATGCTGGTAGACATAGATACCGGTAAACAATGTAACTCAACAACTAAACAGATAATCAATGCAAAGAAACCATACCATATAACACCATGATTTGTACATGGAAAACCTAGAAAGGGAAAAACCATGGTGGGAAGCCTACCCACACTCAGATGATACTTCTGCAGAAAGTATGTGATGCACTGAGGGGCCTGCACATATAAGAAGGCACACTGCCTAGAGAGTACTACTCATTACAAAAGAGTCTCACTGACTACAGAGGTTAAAACAACCTCAAGATAAATGGACAACAATCCAATAAAGTGAACTGCCAGAGATAGCATCTACCATGCTTGATTGCAGTCCCGGTTAAGCTCAATATCAGAGGCCTTTGACCTCTTCCTTAATCCCAATTCGATCACCTACGATTGACCTAATCCTTTGCATAAGATATTACAATTCATGACCATGATACACCTTTTATTTCCACACCATGATCTACAATGAGATCTTACATTTATTTATACCAACCCTAAGACCTAAACCAATTAGGTTGGCCACCTAAAAGACATTACAATAAGATCATTAAATAATTCCATATTACAATGATATGCCATGTCAGATTAAGACCGAAACAACAATGACAAATCCATAAATCCTCCTAAAACATCCTAGTAATGTGTAGAGTACATGTTATCATGATGTCGGTCCATAACCTAGATAGGCACCGGGCCTATTCTAGGTCCACCATGCCAAAGAAATGTCTTCAAGCAGTTGAAGCATTATTAAAGAATATCTTTAGCATCCTGAAATCCATCTAGAAGCCACACCGACACCACTTTTGAATCTTGTCATGATTCCTTAGTGAAAGCTCCGCCAATAAATCCTTAAACCAATGCCAGTAAGGGTTTACAAGGGTGTATGATATTTTCCAATATCAAGCCAATACCAACTAACTAAAACATGCTCTAGAAGCATGTATCACATGTAACCAATCAAATTCCATAGATTCAAACATGCCAAAAGTGTCCAATAGATAATCTCTTTTGCTGGTAACACTAGATCTTCTATGGGTAACCAAAACTTGTCTTCCAGTCACCATTCATAACAGCTAGTGTTGACATCAATGACAAAACATCAATGCAACACATAATCAATTCATCCATAATGCCAACAAATTTAACCAACACATCATAATACTTTACTAACATAATTAATAGCTCTTTATAGATCATATCCAGTCATCTTATCATATCTAAGTGGGTTTATTAGTTAAGAAAAATAACCATATCAAAACATAACCACAAAAATGATTCACCACTTGACACAATGATTTTTGACATTGAAATCCAAATGGGAAAAACCATGGTGGGGATGAATACCCATAAGTATTTTGAACTTTTCTGAAGTTCACCCTATTAGGAGCCAAGCCTATTAAATTTTTCACAAAATGTCCTGTAAGGAACACATCCAGTTAAGTACCACCCAGTTAAGGGATTGACTATAATGACCTATTAGAAGCATACCTTGTTAGGAGTAACCTCAATAGAGGATTTGAAATCCAAGCTAATGGATCACCTGGTTAGAGGATTTAGATAATACTAAGCTTGTCAAAGCTTACCCAATTAAGGGATTTAACTATTGTAATTGTTAGAGAACAACATAGGTTTATTGATCTGGTAAATATCACTACTCTACTTGATCATATCCTTTTCATGCTCCTATCTACCTTCAGACATACTGCGGATACTCCTTCCAGTTCAACAATCAATCACACTAACACTTAGCCAATATTGCCAACACTACAACAAAACAACTCATCGACCTTATAAGAAAAACAATAGGTCGATAACACATCACAAACCTAAGATCTCATAGAGATTACAAACAAATTTGGTTAAAAAATGACCATTAGATCACATAGAAATCATTAGCACATTGTACAAGATAGCCTCGACCACTCCTTGATCACCGCTCATCGATTCCTATAACTCATCACATGGTTTCCACTTCATGCAATGTACTTTCTCATTCCCAAGATAAAACCATTATCTCTACATTCCAAAAACCACTTGAAACTCATCACATGCATCATGCAAACATGGCATAATCATCACCTATTACTATTTGATCACAAATCAACACAATCGATTCACCAAGTTCCATCAGGTAGGGTTTGGCATATCAACAGGTAGGGTTACCGGTTGATCTCACTACTCCAATAGTAATACTGGTTTCCATCACTTGCACAACTACCAGTTACATAACAAATTCACTACTGGTTACAATTGACATCAATGACAATACTTAAACTTTATTAATGCAATCTTCATACAAATGTCAACACTCACTACCTTATAGATGATTACAATTGATTATATTAATGAATGAACTGAAGAATAGCATTTGCATATGCCAAATAGCAGTCCTAGTTAGGCCCTGTTGACTTATGCAACTATTTTGTCTCTCTACTCTGTTTTCTTGCACTGTCAAATACTGGAGCACCAAAAATTTCAATTAAATTCACCAAACTTCGCACATTAACTCATAAAAAATTCTCACACTCATATCATTCACCAAAATTCTTAACCAAATTGATCTTATATATCTCCATCAATAAAATAAATAAACTACCATGTTGGCTTCCAAAAACCACACAACAGGCAACATGTAACCTTGACTTGGCTCAATCCATCCACAAAATCATATGCGGACCTAAACAAAATGATAATAAGCTTCCCACAAGTTGGCCCAATCTCCTCAAAAACAAAATCAATAATTAAAATCAACCCAATAATTCTGCAATACATGTTGAACCAGAATAGCTCTATTCTTCTGAAATTACCAAATACCAGACCTCCAATATCGCTCATGAATCAACACCAGATATCGGGATTATGGAATAATGTGCCTCTAACCTCAAATCATCTGCTTCTATCATCGTAACCAAAATCAAGATATGTAGACTGAAATCATACTTTATCAGTAACTATGTTCCACCTTACAGACTTATGCCTCATGAACAATGCAGCTTCTCGTAAATCAAATCTACATGAACCAGATTTGATTTCTTGACTAAGTTGCCATCAATGACAAGCCCTAATCATCTCTCATGCATCAATCTTCATCAGAATAGTGTCTCTTGCCAACAATATATGAATACACACATGAATTCATACACATACGCATGCATACACATACAAACATATATATACACATACACATACACATACACATACACATATGCATACACATACCTACACACATGCATTCATACATATACACATACATATATACATACATGCACATACACATACACATACACATACATATATACATACATCTACACATACATGTATATAGAATGAACATACATACACACATATTATATATGTAAACATACATGTACATATACATACACATACACATACACATGTACATACACATACACATACACAGACACATGCACATACACACACATCCACATACACACACATACACATACACATACACATACACATACACATTCACATACACATATAGACATATATACACATATATACATACATATACACATGCACACACATATGTTTACACACATACATGTACATACACACATACACATACACATACACATACACATACACATACACATACACACACACACACACACAAACACACACACACACACATACACACACATACACATACACATACACATACACATACACATACACATACATATGTATACACATACACATACATAAACATACATAGACACATGCATGCATACACATACACATACACATACACATACACATACACATACACATACACATACACATACATATGCACACATACATACACATACATACATACATACACACACATACATACAGACAAACAAACACACACATACACATACATACATAGATGCATGCATGCATACACATAAACATACACATGCATACATATACACACATATATATACATACAGACATACATACATATAGACAAACACGCACATACACATACACACACATAGACATACACATACATACATACTCACACATACATGCATACTTATGTTGGTAAATGCACACTCCAATGAGACATTGTCGGTGATTGAAGGTTTTGTCATTGATGGCAACCTTACAATCTTATGACACCAGCAAGGCAAATTTACTAGCACTAGCAAGGTCAGACTCTACACTGGCACACAGACCACCGACACTGGCAATTGAAGGAAGTATACCGGCACAGAGGCTGACAAGAATTTCGTTTGTAATTTATTTTGTTAATTATTGTAAAATCATTATAAGCTGACTTGGCAAGTTGTAAAATGACTCATATATATAAGAGATCATTGTAGAACATTTAAGTGATAGATGGAAGGAAGAAATTAGGCGAAATAAGGCAGACCTATTATGCAAATTATAGGTTAAGGGTTTATGTATGAAGTAGAGCTATAAACCGGTATTGGATCTGGCATAGTAGATGCTATTTCAAAGCAATACAAGACATTGGCTTTATATAATCCATTTTGTAAGTCAGTGAGACTTCCCATTTTGTAATTGAATAGTGAGCTCTAGGCACTTGGTCTTCCTGCATGTGCAGGCCCCTATTGTAGTAGTAATATTCTCTTATTGGCTAGTAAGTGAATATTGTGGGTCACAAATCCCACCGAGGTTTTTCCCACACCGGGTTTCCTCGTTAAACTACTGTGTTATGGTTTTTTTTTCATGTGGTTGTTGTTATCTCTGTTTATTGCATTATTTCTTGTTTACCAATACACAATATTAATATGATTTACATGTTTTAAGTTAAGAAAATCATTTAACTGGTTAGATACTGATTCACTCCCCCCTCCTCTAAGTATATGTGGGAATCGTAACAATTAGTATCAGAGCTTGGTCCTCTATTTTCAGAAGCCTAACAGCTTGACGAAGATCTTGACATGGGTAGAAATGAAAAACTTGATGAAGCAATTAGAAGCAGCTCTCTCAGACTATGATACAGAAAAGTTGAAAAATATCAAACTTGAGGATGATCTAAAGGCTACACAGGATATTATTCAAGCACTTCAAGAAAATCTTACCATTGCAAGAAACAAGAGAAGAGAACTTTGTGAAAAGATGCAAAATGAGAATGATGAAAAGGAAACTCTTAGTGACCATATAAACAAGTTGAAACAAGAAAATATGACAACAAAGAATGAGATGCAGGATATGACTATGAGATTTTGTAAGGAAATTGAAGATAGAAAGAAGAATGAAGAAGATTTGACTAGAAGACTAAGTGATACTGCAAATGAGAACACAAGACTTAGCTATGAAAATGATTTGTTGAAGACAGATCTGATGCATACACACAATGACTCAAATGAACTTATGAGATAGAAAGAAATCTTAGAAAGAGAACTAGATACTGCAAATCAACACAAAGAAAAATTCAAGAAAAGCTCAGAAGAACTTGGTGACTTGTTGAAGAATCAGAAACCTAATGGTGACACTTGTGGACTTGGCTTTGAAGCTGGTGAAAGCTCCGATACTACAAACACACAGGATCATGGCAAACCGGTAAGACAACCTACTGCTTATAAATTTAATGGTAAATGCTTTAACTATAACAAGTATGGTCATAGAGAAAATCAATGTAGATCTAGAAATTATCAGAATACCAATACACCCACCAGTCGATGTTCAAAATGCAACAAAGTTGATCATAATTCAGAAAATTGCAGAATGAATGTGAGATGTTATGTTTGTGGAAGATTTGGACATCTATCTAATCAATACAGAACACAAACCGGCATAGGATATGGGAAAGCTATTCAGAAAAATAATGTGACTTGTTATGCTTGTAACAAGATTGGACATACTGCAAAATTTTGTAGAAGCAAGTCCTCACCGGTAAATAACAAAGGTCCTAGTTTGAAAGGTAAAGAAAAAGTTGAAGAAGTAAAGCAGGAATTCTCAAAACAATGGATCAGGAAATCAGAACTAAATGTTGATAGGAATAATCCTCCACTGGTAGAGCAGAGTAACACTCCACCGGCAGGAGACTCTTCATCTAATTGAAGAAATTTTTTTAAGGGTTTGGCAATCAAATGTGAAACATGCTATTATTCCCTTGGTTGATGTTAAGAAGTTGAAATTACTTCTATGCCGACAGATAAGTTAAGTGATTACTTAACCAACAAGCATTAAATGTGGTGGTTGGCAAAATTAAAATTATAAATATGTGTTTTGGCTCCAATTTTATTTTACCGAACGTTCAAACATTCAAAGAGTGCAAAAATTCCTGAGCAAATGCATTTTGAGCAAAGAAGTGAAGCAATTTGGCAAGCAATCATTCCTAAGGTAGATAAAGTTATTTATAATCATGGCTTCTTCATCTGTTCCTGAATTCATAGCAAACCCTACTGTAGTCGAAGTGATTAAATGCCCTAGACCCGTATTTCAGTTAGCTCTTGAAATTGCTAAGAAGGATGATAATATTGGTGCATTTTCTCAAATCCCCAAGGGAGTAGTTTTTGTTGAAGACCCTAGAATGTACATTCATTGTCACATAGAAGAACTAGGTGATGAGGAAATCAAGAGCATGTACAAATCAGTAATTTGTTTCCAGTAATGTGAAACCTGAACACAAAATAGTTGAAACCCTAGGATTCACTGAAATTCTAAGTATTCTAGATTTCCCTAAGGAAGTTATAAGGATAGTTCTAAGCAGGGTACATGGTGCATTCTTCTGGTTGGATTCAGTTCACAAAATCACTAAAGAGGCAGTAAAGGCTGTGACAGGGTTACCTTCCACCGGTAACAGACCTGATAAAACAAAGAAGGTCTCAAATGACATAGTGATTAACCTAATAGGTGCAACATCTGATAAGAGATCTTTAAGAGTAAATGACGTAACAGACATAAATGTTAGATTCATTAGCATGATTTTAGGCTACAAAACCACACATGCAAATAGGTTAAATTCAGTCTCTAGCCTATGCATAAAGAGTGCCTATGATATGATTAAAAATAATGCAAAAATAGATGTGTGTGAATAGTTGAAAGATGAACTCATTGACAATCTTAGAAAGATAAAGAAAGACAAAAAGGGGACATTTAGATTTGGAAACCTACTTGTCTATTTAATGCTACACATAACAAAACAAGTGCCCGGTATCGCTAATAAAAATCTTGGTTTTGATATACCAGTAGGCAAACAACTGTTAAATTTACTAAATAACATGGGAGAGAACAGAGAAAATAACATAGATGAGTACTTTTAGGCATTAAAGGCCCAGATGAAGACAAGAATCAGGTTATCACAAGCAATTGTAAATAAGTATAAGGATGAAATCTATTTTGTTATTAAAAAGGATGAGATTTGGATGGAGGCAGTTATCCCAATAACCATTTGGGTTACTGAAATGGGTTATGAAACTAATGACCACATAATTGAAACATATGCAAAAGCCCTCCTAGAAGCACCCAAGGAACCTGAAGAAGAGGTATTTGGCAGTGTTGAAACTATTGAAAATCAAATTCAATCTAAGAAAAGGGTAAAGAAGGTAGAAGCAACAATAAGAAGAGGATCTAGACAAGTTAAAGCTATCAAAAAAGATGTACTTAAACAAACTGGTATCACTGAAGATGAGTTAGAAGCACTACAACCAGAAACTCACCTTTCACTGGTAGCAACTTCTTCAGAAAGTGATATGTCGGCTGCATTTAAAAGAGTTGTGAGGAAAAGAGAACCTTCACCAGTATCTACACCTTCTCCTAGATGAACCAGATAGAAACAACATGCAGTAAGGTCCCTAGCTAAGAAGATAACTCCAAAGAAGAAGAAGTTAACACCCAAGAAGAAGACTCAAGAAAACATTGCTCCAATTGACAAACTACTAGATGAAATAATAGAGGATGGAAAGCTAAAAAACATCAATAAATTATATGATTCATTATCAGCTGATGACAAGGAAAAAGTTGAAAATAGTGTAATCCTACACTTGAACATTTACAAGAACTTTCTAATGAAAGTTGTAGATGAATTACCGATAGAACTATTTAAAAGACTTGAAGCTAGAAGGCAAGCTGTTGTAGAGCTTGATAAGAAAATAAAAATTGAAAAACTACTTGTTGTTTATCCTGTAAACTCACCAAAAGAGATAGATGATCTAATCTCTGAGGCTAACTGGTTAGTATTCTCAACTGCACACCGACATATAGCACTTATGGCTGGTAGAGTGAATGAGGTAGCAGAGGAAACTGCTAATGCATGGGACATATTCCTTGTAGAGAAGGAAAAGCAAGAAGAATATAGAAACCCTAAACCCATCAAAGTATATCAAAAGGATAAGGATAAGGGAAAAGGAAAGGTTGGTGGACCACCTAGCATAAAAATAACAAATAATCTATCCCCACCGCCTCTAGATACTCCACTGGTAGTTACTACTGACAATCAACCGGCTAGTGAGAGTATGGACAAACCACAAGAGGACACAAATCCCAATTCTAAGGTGTTATATACAGTTGACATTGACACTCAGAAAGTCAATGTTGTGGTAGATAAGGATTCAACTGGGAAAACAGATATGGCTACTGAGCCACCAGTAACAGATGGTATAGAACGTAAACCAACAGATGATAACACTGAGCAATAGGCTAAGCAATAGACAAAGCAATAGGCTCCATCACAGCAATAGGCTCCATCACAGCAACAGGTTCACACAGAGACAGTGCCACTGGCAATAGCTGAGCAATCCAAACCTTTTCTTAAGGAAATGGAAACACAAATTGACCTACCAGAGGTCACCACAAGCAAGGATATTGCTCCCACTGGGGGGATATAGAGTGTTGGCTCTTCAAATGCAGAATTTAAACCAACTAATGTGACAGAAGTTCTTTTGGATTCTATCAAGAAGATAACTGAATGTAGCTCACAAGCATACAAAGCAATAGATGACACCATTCCAATTTTGAAAAAGATAACACCTAAATGTAATACAGATAATAAAGATTCTTTGAGTCAACTTGACACTTTGTCTAAGTATATTACTCACAACACTGTGATAGTTGAACAAATAAAAGAGGAAGCATTCAAGGAGAGATTAGAGAAGGAAAAACACAAATTCTTTGAGGAAGAAATAAAGAAGTGTACAAGGAAATTTGACACACTTCTACCAGAACTATGTAGTACATTGAAGGAATTCAAAACTTTGTACAAGGATACATGTAAAACTAACTTTTTGACAATAGATATAGATCGAAAGATCAGCAAGATACAAGAAGAAATAAATCAACTAGCTGACAATTTCATTAATTCATCTAATTCATTATCAGTTTTTGAGCAGAAGATAACAGGTTTTGAGGAAGAACTATTAAAGTTGGAAAGAGAAAAATAAAGAATAAAAGGTAAGACTAAAGATCTTAAATGGAGACTAAGTCCAAAATTGGACTACCTCGCCTCCTTAAGGAAAGATATATCTAATGCTTTGATTCAAGGACAGAAAACACTGGTATAGTTCAGAGGATAGAGGCCGCAATAAAAGATAGCAAAATGTTCATTGAAAGCCTGAATTTGGTTTTGGCAGATCTTTTTCAGATTGTAACCAGCCGGTTAAAAGGATGAAACATGAAACCATACTCAATTGACACCTTGACAACCTTTGTCATTGATGCCAAAGGGGGAGTACTGGAATGAGAAAAACAATCAGTAAATTACTCATCAACTCAAGGGGAGTACACATTCTTTTGGTACACAACTTTTGGTAAGACAATTCCGACAGAGTCCTTTTGGATGACAATTTTTGGATTTTTCTCATGAGTGTTGCCATCAATGCCAAAGGGGGAGATTGTTGGCAAATGCACACTCCAATGAGACATTGTAGGTGATTGAAGGTTTTTTCATTGATGGCAACCTTACAATCCTATGACACTGGAAAGGCAAATTTACTAGCACTAGCAAGGTCAGACTCTATATCGACACACAGACCACCGACACCGATAGTGAAAGGAAGTATACCAACACAGAGGCTGACAAGAATTTTGTTTGTAATTTATTTTGTTAATAATTATAAAATAATTATAAGCCGACTTGGCAAGTTGTAAAATGACTCATATATATAAGAGATCATTGTAGAACATTTAAGTGATAGATGGAAGGAAGAAATTAGGTGAAATTGTTGGCATATGCACACTCTAATGAGACATTGTATGTGATTGAAGGTTTTGTCATTGATGGCAACCTTGCAATCTTATGGCACCGGCAAAGACATTATACTGGCATCAGCAGATCACACTCAACACTGGCACTCCGGACACCAGCACTGACACAAAAGAAAAGAAGTATACCGGCACAGAGGCCGACAGGATTTTGTTATACAATATTTTGTTTATTATTGTAAGCCAACTTGGAAAATTGTAAAATGACTCTTATATATAAAGGAGATCATTGTAGACATTTGTAGGAGTGATGTAGAAGTAAAAAGGAAAATATTAGGCAGACCTAATGTGCGAAATATAGGTCAAAGGGTATATGTAAAGAACAGAGCAGGAACCGGTACTGAATCTGGCATTGAAGATGCTATTGTAAAGTAGTACAAGATATTGGATTTGTATAATCCTTATTGTAAGTCAACGAGACTTCCCATTAAGCAGTGAGCTCTAGGTAGTTGGCCTTCCTGCATGTGCAGGCCCCTATTGTAAGTAATATTCTCTTATTGGCCAGTGAGTGAATATTGTGGGTCACAAATCCCACCAAGGTTTTTCCCACATAGGGTTTCCTAGCTAAAATCCTATGTTATGGTGTACTTTTCATGTGGATGTTCTTGATTCTATTTATTGCATTATTTCTTGCATACTGGTACACTGTTATATTATGTTCTGCATGTTTTAAGTTAAGAAATACTAGTTACCAGTTAGATACTGATTCACCCCCCCCCCCCCTCTCAGTATCTGTGGGACCCCTAACAATTGGTATCAAAGCCTGGTCCTCTATTTTCAGAAGCCTAACAGCTTGAGGAAAATCTTGACACTGGTAAAGATGGAAAATCTAATGAAGAAACTTGAAGGAGCTCTTATAGACTATGATGCAGAGAAATTGAAAAATATCAAAATAGAAGATGATTTAAGAGCAACTCAGGATATCATTCAAGCACTTCAAGAAAATTTTACTATTGCAAGAAATAAGAGAAGAGAACTTTGTGAAAAATTTCAAAATGAGAATGATGAAAAGGAATCACTTAATGATATGATAAGCAAGTTGAAACAAGAGATCATGACGACAAAAAATGAAATGCAGGATATGACTATGAGATTTTACAAAGAGATTGAGGATAGGAAGAAGAATGAAGAAGAATTGACCAGAAGACTAAGTGATGCAACAAATGAGAACACAAGACTTAGCTATGAAAATGACATGTTGAAGACAGATCTGATGCATACTCAGAATGACTCAAATGAACTGATGAGACAAAAAGAAATCTTAGGAAGAGAACTAGAAACTGCAAATCAACACAAAGAAAAAATCAAGAAAAGCTCAGAGGAACTTGGCACCTTGCTGAAGAATCAAAAACCTAAAGGTGACACTTCTGGAATTGGCTTTGAAGTTGGTGAAAGCTCTGGTACTGCAAATACTCAGGATCACAGCAAACCGGTAAGACAACCTAATGCTTATAAATTCAATGGAAAATGCTTTAACTGTAATAAGTATGGTCATAGAGAAAATGAATGTAGATCTAGAAATTATCAGAATATCAACACACCCACCGGTCAATGCTCTAAATGCAACAAAGAAGGTCACAACTCTGAAAACTGCAGAATGAATGTGAGATGTTATGTTTGTGGAAGATTTGGACATTTATCAAATCAATGCAAAACACAAACTAGCATAGGTTATGGGAAAGCTATTCAGAAAAATAATGTAACTTGTTACGCATGTAACAAGATTAGGCATATTGCTAAATTTTGTAGAAGTAAAGGAACATCGGTAGACAACAAAAGTGCTAGCTTGAAAGGTAAAGAAAAAGTTGAAGAGGTTAAGTAAGAATTCTCAAAACAATGGATTAGAAAAGCTGATCTAAATATTGGGAATACTCCTCCACCGGTAGAACAAACCAATGCTTCACCAGCAGAACAAAGTGATGCTTCACCAAAAGGACAGAGCAGTGCTCCACCAGCAGGAAGTTCTTCATCTAATTGAAGAAAATTTCCTTGAGGGTTTGGCAATCTATTGATACATGTGATAATTATTCCCTCGGTTAGAGATAAGAAGTTGAAAATTACTTATTACCGGCAAAAAATGTTAAGTGAATACTTAACCGGCATGCAATTAATGTGGTAGATGGTGAAAAGACACTATAAAGTTAAGGTTTTGGCTCCATTTCATTTCACTGAGATTTCAAATTTTCAGAGATGCGAAGACTTCGAGCTAAGGCATTTCAAGCAAGAAGCAAGCACACTCCAAGAAATCATCCATCCAAGGCAGTAAAAGGTATTTAATCATGGGATCCACCTCTGCAATTGAATACATAGAAAACCCTACTGTTGTTGAAGTAATAAAAAGACCTAGGCCCGTATTTCAGTTAGTTCCCAAGATAGCAAAGAAGGATGATACCTTAGGTGCTTTTTCTCAAATTCCTAAGGGAGTTGTATATGTTGAAGACCCCAGAATGTACATCCACTACAACATTGAAGAGTTAAGAGATGAGGAAATTAAAACCATGTATAAAACTATGATATGTGATAATACTGGCAATGTAAAGGATGAACACAAAATCATTGAGACCCAAGGATTTACAAAAATCCTTAGCATTCCTGAATTTCCAAAGGATGTGATTAGGATAGTTTTAAGTAGGGCACATGAAGAGTTTTTCTGGTTAGATGCAATCCATAAGATCACCAAAGAAGCTGTGAAAGCTGTGACAGGGTTACCAACCACCGGTAAGAGACCAGATAAAACCAATAAAGTTTCCAATGACCTAGCTATAAACCTAACTGGTGCAACATTTGACAAAAGGTCTCTAAGGGTTAATGATGTAACAGATATCAATGTGAGATTCATCAGTATGATATTAGGTTATAAAGCTACTCATGCTAATAGACTTAATTCAGTTTCAAGTTTATGCATTAAGAGTGCTTATGACATGGTAACAGATAATGCAAAAATTGACATATGTGAATGGTTAAAGGATGAATTAATTAACAATCTTGGAAAGATCAAGAAGGACAAGAAAGGAACTTTTAGATTTGGAAATTTGTTAGTATGCCTAATGTTACACATAACAAAACAGGTTCCTGGTATAGGTTACAAAGAACCTGGATATGACATACCGGTAGGAAAACAATTGATTGAACTATTTAATAACATGGGTGAGAACAAGAAAAACAATATTAATGACCTATTCAAGCATTAAAAGCTAAAATGAAGAAAAGAGTAAGGTTATCTCAGAAAATTGTAGACAAATACAAAGATGATATATGCTTTGTCATCAAGAAAGATGAAATTTGGATGGAAGCGGTCATCCCAAGGATAGTTTGGGTAACCGAGATGGGATATGAAACAGATGATCACATAGTTGAAACATATGCCAAAGCACTTCTGGAAGCCCCTAGAGAGCCAAAGGAAGAAGTATTTGGTAGTGCAGAGAATATTGAAAGACAAATTCAATCAAAGAATAGGGTGAAAAAGGTTGAGGCAGTTGTAAGGAAAGGGTTCAGACAAGCAAAAGCCATTAAAAGAAGATGTATTGAAGAAAACCGGCATAACAGAGGATGAGTTAGCAGCTTCACAACCTGAAACTCACCTATCACCAGTAGGTACTTCTTCAAGAAGTGACATGCCTGCAACTTTTAAAAGAGTTGTAAGGAAAATAGATCCCTCACCGGCAAGAACACCTTCACCTAGGAGAACAAGGCAAAAGCAACAAGCTATGAGATCTCCGGTAAGAAAGGCCACACCAAAGGAGAAACTGACACCCAAGAAGAAGAGGACAAACAGAGACTTGGCCCCTCTTGATGTACTGCTGAATGAAATCATAGAGGAAGGTAAATTGAAGAACATAGAGAAAATTTATGACACTCTAATAGCTAATGAGAAAGAACAAGTTGAAAATAGTGTTATATTGCACATGGATATGTATAAGAAATTTTTGATGGAAGTAGTCAATGAAATTCCTGATGAATTATTCAAAAGACTAGAGGCAAGAAGATAGGCAGTGATAGAATTGGATAAGAAAAAAAAGATTGAGAAATTACTTGATGTATATCCGGTAAACTCTCCACAAGAAATTGATGATTTAATTGCTCAAGCAAACCAATCAGTATTCTCTACTGCACACTGACATATTTCACTAATGGCAAGAAGAGTTAATGAGGTGACAGAGGAAACAAAAGATGGATGGGATATATTCCTGGTTGAGAAAGAAAAAGAAGAAGAGTATAGGAACCTTAAACCTATAAAGGTTTATCAGAAAGACAAAGACAAAGGGAAAGGAAAAGTTGGTGGACCACCAAGCATCAAAGTTAAAGACAACTTACCCCCACCTTCTTTAAATACTCCACTGGTGAAAACAACAACTACTGAAGATCAACTGTCAGCTGAGAGTATGGATGTAGAGGATAATAATCCTAATTCTGAAGTCCTATACATTGTGGATGTTGATACTCAGAAGATCAACATAGTAGTAGACAAGGATACAACTGATAAGTCAGATATGGCTAATGAGCCTCCGGTAGCAGGGGAAACTGAGAAACCGGCATAAGATAAAGAGAAAAAGGCAGAGACTGAGTCACAAACTAAGGCAATACAACATACAGAGAAACAAACAGAGCTAAAGGCTCTAGAACAACAACAACCGGAACAGGTACATAAGGAAACAATGCCACCGATAACTAGTGAAGTAGGAAAACCAGTGCTTAAAGAAATGCAGACACAAACTAACCTACTAGAGGTCAATACAAGCTTGGTTATTTCCACCGGTACTCAGATTGTTCGATCATCATCAGCATATAAATCAACAAATGTGACTGCTCGGTGTTATTAGATTCTATCAAGAAAATAACTGACTGCAACTCACAAGCTTACAAAGCAATTGATGATTCCATACCAATTTTGAAGGTAATAGCTCCCAACTATAATATAGATAACAAATATTCTTTAGGACAATTGGATACATTGTGTAAGTATATCTCAAAAAACATTGAGAAAATAAAGGAAGAGTTAGTGAAGGATAAGGTAGAAATTGAAAAACAGAAATTCTTTGATGAGGAAATAAAGAAGTGTAATAGATATTTTGACACACTTCTACAGGAACTATGTAATTTGTTGAAAGAATACAAAAATTTGTATAAAGATACCTATAAAACAAACTTTTTGATTGTAGATATTGACAAGAAAATGAGCAAGGTACAGGATGAGATAAATAAACTTGTAGACAACTTTGTCAACTCACCTGATACACTATCAGTTTTTGAAGAGAAGATAGCAAATTTTGAGGAAGAACTACTCAAATTGGGAAAAGAGACAGAAATAATAAGAAATAAGGCAAAACATTTGAGATCTAAACTAAGTCCAAGATTGGACTATCTAGCATCTCTGTGGAAGGAAATTTCTGAGGCATTAACACAGGGAAGCAAAACATCGGCAGAGCATTTGCAGCATCTCACCGGTACAGTGAAGAGAACTGAGACAACAATAAAGGATAGTAAGAAGTTTATGGATAGTATAAACTTGATTTTGGGAGATCTTTTTTAGATTATAACTACCTAGCTACAAGGTTGAGGTTATGGATAGATGAAACTACAAACTCTACTGACATCTTGACAACCTTTGTCATTGATGCCAAAGGGGGAGTAGTGGGATGAGAAAATTAAAAACACAGGAATCATATGCTCAGGGGGAGCTCTCACATTTTTGGTAACATTTTTGGACTACAAATTTTTGGATACTTTTTGAAATTTCTCATGAGTGTTGCTGTCAATGCCAAAGGGGGAGATTGTTGGCATATGCACACTCCAATGAGACATTGTATGTGATTGAAACTTTTTTCATTGATGGCAACCTTGCAATCCTATGGCATTGGCAAAGACATTATACTGCCATCAGCAGATCACACTCAACACCGACACTTAGGACACCGACACTAGCACAGAAGAAAAGAAGTATACCGGCACAGAGGCCGACAGAATTTTGTTATACAATATTTTGTTTATTATTGTAAGCTGACTTGGAAAATTGTAAAATGACTCTCATATATAAAGTAGATCATTGTAGACATTTGTAGGAGTGATGTAGAAGTAAAAAGGAAAATATTAGGTAGACCTAATGTGTGAAATATAGGTCAAAGGGTATATGTAAAGAACAGAGCAGGAACCGGTACTGAATCTGGCATTGAAGATGCTATTGTAAAGCAGTACAAGATATTGGATTTGTATAATCCTTATTGTAATTCAGTGAGACTTCCCATTGAGCAGTGAGCTCTAGGCAGTTGGCCTTCCTACATGTGCAGGCCCCTATTGTAAGTAATATTCTCTTATTGGCCAATGAGTGAATATTGTGGGTCAAAAATCCCACCGAGGTTTTTCCCACACCAGGTTTCCTCATTAAAATCCTGTGTTATTGTGTACTTTTCATGTGGATGTTCTTGATTCTATTTATTGCATTATTTCTTGCATACCGGTACACTGTTATATTATGTTCTGCATGTTTTAAGTTAAGAAATACTAATTACCGGTTAGATACTGATTCACCCCCCCCCCTCCCCCCCCCCCCCCTCACAGTATCTATGGGACCCCTAATAAGGCAGACCTATTATGTGAATTATAGGTTAAGGGTTTATGTATGAAGTAGAGCTATAAACCGATACTGGATCTGGTATAGTAGATGCTATTTTGAAGTAGTACAAGACATTGTATTTATATAATCCATTTTGTAAGTCAGTGAGAGTTCCCATTTTTTAATTGAATAGTGAGCTCTAGGCACTTGGCCTTGCAGGCCCCTATTGTAGCAGTAAGATTCTCTTATTGGCCAGTAAGTGAATATTGTGGGTCACAAATCCCACCGAGGTTTTTCCCACACCGGGTTTCCTCATTAAACTACTGTGTTATGGTGTGTTTTTCATGTGGTTGTTGTTATCTCTATTTATTGCATTATTTCTTGTTTACTAGTACATAGTATTAATATGCTTTACATGTTTTAAGTTAAGAAAATCATTTAACCAATTAGATACTGATTCACCCCGCCTCTCAGTATCTATGGGAATCCTAATAGCCTATACACACACATATACATGTACTCACACATATACATACACACACATACATACATATGATGAATACTAAGAGGGGGGGTGAATTAGTATGCCTAAAAACTTAACCAAACTCTTAAATAATTTTTCAGCACACCGGTGTAGTAGTTTAAACAACAAGCCGGTTAAAATATAAACAAGCCAAATAACAAATAGAGCATTCACCCATAGAAGGACAATCACCATAACACAAGATATTTTGACGTGGAAACCCAAATGGGAAAAACCACAGTGAGAAAAACTCACAAGTCAACTATTTGTAGAATAGTAACCAGACCAGTTAAGGCCTTACAATGTTCTTCACTAGAACAGATCTTGTTAGGAATCTGGATCTCTGTTTGGAGATAAGTTTTGTTAAAGACTACCCTGTTAAAGGATTTTAGATCGACAACTATGAACCACCTTGTTAGAGGATTTACAATAGGCTTGGATGGGCCTACCTGGTTAAGGGTTTCACAATTGTCGAAGAGATTAGTAATCAACAAGTGAATGCTCTAGAAAGTAGCACAAAATGCTTGATTAGATCCTTGATAGTTCTTTGTTACTGCATTGCAGCATTACTTCAGTCTTCTCTCTTTTGCACTCACAATCTTTGTAGTGAGATACCTATTTTGCATAGACCTAATATGCTCTAGAATACTTGCACATATCAACTCCTCCAAAACCCTAGACATGATGTCCTCATATAGGAATCTGATTTCATGTCGGTCCAATAGGATTAGACTACAATTTCCTAGGTATAGTGCATCTAGACATATTTGGTAACACGACACAGAAACACCACTAAAGTGTCAATGGATGATAACCCATCACACTTTACAATTATACCTGTTTAACACAGTATATCGATTATCGATAAGTGAATAAAGACTGGAAAACTGGAACATAATGTTACGATCAAAAAGAGTAACTGCCGCTAGGGGTCCTCGTTCCGCTTGAGGTTTTCATACTACTATGACTGGTAAGCATCTTCGGCAAAACACCAATAGTCTTCTACAAACAAAGACTATACATACAATGGCATATAATACCGGTGTGAACAACACAACACATATTGCTGGTGGAGAATAACTTATACATAAAATAAGTGTGTGTCCATCAATGATAATCACAACTTAAACATTATCAACATACCAATAATCTCCCCCTTTAACATTGATGGCAACAATTAGGAAAATTTTGACATCTAAGTGCTTACAAAACAAAAATAGATACCATAACAAAATTACTCCCCCTAAGCATACACACTACTCCCTTTGCAAAAATTACAATATGTGCATGAAATTTTCAATACTATTCCCCCTTTGCCAACAATGACAAAGTAATGCAAACACTCCCTTTTTCACCGAAATTTACCAAATTTATATTGCATAACATAACAACAGAGTATATGTTCATGACAATAAAGAGTAAAAGTTTTGAAAAAGTTTTTTAGAAAATTCTTCATGTCTGAAGACCATGAATCAAGAAGTGAGGCAGCAATTTCACTCTCGGTCTTCATCTTGAAGGCTAATTCTTCCATTTTATCGATAGTGCTCATCTCCTGTGTTATAGTAATAGCTTCCAAGTTAATGAAGCACTTCTGAAGAACCTTCAATTTTGGTAATAGAAGCAACTGGAGATCCTCCAGATCTTTGATTCAATCTTTTCAATATGATGCTGGTGAGTGTGAACAGTCTGTCCATACATTGTGAACGAATCATATGGAAATTTTAAGTTGCCGATATACTTCTTTAATTCCAATTAGAGTTGACTTTTCTTTTTCAGAGCATCATCACAAAATAGGTGAGGTTGACAGATTTTTCTCAAGAGTACGTTACCTTCACCCATAGTTAAACTTATATCATCCTTCTACTTAAGTAGTTTTTCTCTGTCTACATCCATTTGCTTTACTAATGAAGCTTTTAGAGGTTTTTCATGCTTCTTCTCTACAGAAACCTAGGCAACATCTTCTAAATATTGCACTTGATCATCTACTACTGTACAAAGAAGTTTTAACTTAGCCAACGAGGAATTGGTACTAGGAAGGTTAGTACTGGGGATTAGATTGGAAAGAGTGTCAACAACAAATTGAATGACATCCTGTTCTTTCTTTTTCCTTAGTTCTTCCAATCTAACCTGAGCTAGTTGAATGCTCCTCAGTAGCTCACTTTCATCAACCAATTGAGTAAGACAAGCAAGAGTCAAATCGGTGTGATCGGTGGGATCAACTTGCTTAGCTTGATCTTCGGTTACCTTAGGAGTCTATCCTCCTTCCTTTGACTTGATCTCCTCTTGTCTTTTCTTCTCCTCTTCTTCTTTTTCCTGGGCTACCTTGGCAGCCTTCTCTTTCTCCTCTTCCACTCTCTTCTTCTCTTCTTCTTTCTTCCACTCTGCTTCCCTCTTTTTCTCTTCTTCCTTTTTCTTCTCATCTTCCTTCTTCCTCTCTTCTTCCTTCTTCTTCTCATCTTCCTTCTTCTTCTCATCTTCCTTCTTCTTCTCTTCTTCCTTCTCTGCTCTCTCTTTCTCTTGTCTCACTTTCTTTGCTTTCTCTTTCTCTTGTTTTTATTTCTTCTCTATCTCTTTTGGTAGTTTCTCTTTCTCTTCTTTTTCTTTTGGGTATGTGCAGGATCATGGTGTGCCAAAACAAGCCCTTAAGTGGCAATGAAATTTCAAAAAATCAGAGTTATGCAACTTGACATGAAAAATTGAATAAGTTATGAACATTATTTTAAAAATATGTAAGAAGAGAATCTATAGAAAATTTAATGTAGTTTCTAAGCTACTAGTTGTTTTTTGAAAAAAAAAATCCTATTTGATGAAAATTTTAAATATCAATGCAGTGGTACAAAAATTTCAAAAAAAAGATAAGAAGTAGGTGTATGTCTGACCACCCTAATCATAATCAAATACTAATATTTTTTTATAAGATTTATAATACAAGTATTAGACTCATGTAAGGACGTGACATATATTTTTTTTATATTTATTTATAAAGTAAATAATTATTTATGATTTTTTTACTACAACTTTTCAGAAATTCAGAAACTCCTACATCTGACCACCCTAACTTGGTCAAAAACTTATGAAATTCAATTTTTTTAAATTTTTCCCTATAGTAGACAAAGCATAGGATGTGGCACATGTTTCAGATTTAAAAAATGTTATGTGGTTTGAAAGTTATGAGTATTTTTCAATTAGTCTATCAATTAGGACTTTTGTTGGAATTCAATTAGAAAATAAATAATAATTATTTATAAAAGTCAAAATAAGACAAGTCTTATATTGTTGGAAAGCTAAGAATGTCCTTAATAAACCCTTTTTATTTTATCAATTTTGGCTATTACAAAAGTCGTCAGTCACCAGTGTAAAGTCTGGAAAATCAAGGAATACTGAAAAACACATTTTTTCAGTTGACTTTCCAAGCTTGTCACTTCCAAGCCAAATCACAAAGCAAACCCGAACCAAAATTTGCGGGGAAAAATTTATGTTTTAAAATTGGATATTGGATAAAATCGGATATTCGATTTTTGAAAAAATAAAAAAATACATTTTAGTAAATTGGGCATAACTTTTGCATTTATATTGAAATTTTGATTTTTTATAGGTGTTGGAAAGATAATTAAGAGCTCTATGATATGGAATAGGTATATTTTCAATTATTTTTTTAACAATAATTATAATTCATTTAAATTCATCCTTTATTTTTAAAACATAAAAAACTCATCACTTTTTCATATGATTTCCCTATTGCTTGAATTTTTGTAACAATCATCTCAAAATAAACTAAATAAGTAATTAATTAATATTAGAAAATTTATGAATTTTATTGAGTTCGATAAATTTTGATAAACCATGTTATCTATGTTTGTTCCTTTCTCCACCTCTCTCTCCTAAACCTATCACTCCACCTATTTGTTTCTTCCTCCTTTTTTGTCCATATTTATACATCTCTCTCTAGACCTATATTTCTAACTATGAATGAATACCTCATTAAATCTTTCAAGCTCTACAAGGTGCTTATATTTCCACCTCTTCATAATTTCCTCCTCTATGTCACTCTCTCTTCCCTAAGATCTAGACTAGTCTCTCTGCATTTCTTTCTCATCTCTAGCAACAAAATTCAGAGGGGACAAGGAGAGGCATAGGGAAGTATCAAAAAAGGAGAGGGGGAGAGAGGTGAGAAGGAGTGATTAATTGGGGGGAAGAGAGAGTGAGAGAGAGAGAGCTATAGGTAATTAGGTGGAAGGCAAAGAGAAAGAGGGAGGGGGTGATTAGGGTGAAGAGAGAATGAGAGGGAGAGTTTGAGATTATTAGGGGGTGGGAGGAGAGGGGGAGAGGGGAAAGTATCAACAAAGAGAGATGGGGACAGAGGTGAAGAAAGACATAGAGAGTAATTAGAGGGTGGGTAGAGGGGGAGAGGGAAGTATATATAAACCCATAGGAGGAGAGAGGTGATTGAGGGTAATTGAGGAAAATAAATAATGTGAGAGAGAATATGGTGTCCTAAAGGGTCATATGGTGTCTCATGAACATTTAGGATACCATATGACACCTTAGGACACCATATGATGTTGTTATAAGTCTTATGGTGTTCAAAGGGGTCATATGGTGTTCTATGAGCCTTTAGGACACCATATGGTGTCATTAGGGGTCTATGTTGTGTTAAGGGGTCATATGGTATGGTGTTCTAAGGGGTCATATGGTGTTCTATGAGCCTTTAGGACACCATATGGTGTCATTAGGGGTCTATGTTGTGTTAAGGGGTCATATGGTATGGTGTTCTAAGGGGTCATATGGTGTCATTAGGGGTCTATGTTGTGTTAAGGGGTCATATGGTATCCTATGACCCCTTAGGACACCATATGACCCCTTAGGTATTTTTAGGGGTCATATTATGTCCGAAAAGGTCATATGGTGTCGTTGGGGGTTGTATGGTGTGCTAAGGGGTCATATTGTGTCTTAAGGGGTCACAAGACATTGTATGACCCCTTAGACACCATATGATCCATTAGGTTTTGTTAGGGCTCATACTATGTCCTAAGAGGTCATATGGTGTCTCATGATCATTTATGACACTATATAACCCCTTAGAACATCATATGGTGTCGTTATGGGTCTTATGGTGTCCTAAGGGGTCATATGGTGTTCTATAACCCCTTAGGACACCATATGACCCCTTAGGACAGTATATGACCCCTTAGGATACCATACGATACCTTGGGACACCATATGATGTCGCAAGGAGTTGTATGGTGTCCTAAGGGGTCATATGGTGTCCTATGAACCCTTGGGACACTATATGACCCATTAGGTGTCATCAGAGGTCTTATTGTGTCCTAATGGGTCATATGGTGTTCTATGACCCCTTAGGACACCATATGCTTGGGAGACTATATGGTGTTATAGGTTGTATGGTGTCCTATGACACCTTAGGACACCATATGACCCTTTAGGATACCATATGGTGTTTTTATGTGTCGTATGGTGTCCTATGACCCCTTAGGTGTCATTAGGGTTTATTTTATGTCCTAAGGGGTCGTATTATGTCCTAAGGGGTCATACAGTGTCCTATGACCCCTTAGGACACTATATGACATTGTTAGGGGTCATATTATGTCCTAAGGGATCATATTATGTCTTATGACCCCTTAGGACACCACATGGTGTTGTTATGGGTCGTATGGTGTTCTATGGGGTCATATGGTGTTCTATGACCCCTTAGGACACCATTTTTATGTTGTTATGGGTCGTATGGTCTCCTAAGGGGTCATATGGTGTCCTATGACCCCTTAGGACACCATATGGTTTCATTATGTGTCGTATGGTTTCCTAAGGGGTCATATGGTGTTCTATGACCCCTTAGGACACCATATGGTGTCATTAAGGGTCGTATGGTATGCTAAGGGGTCATATGGTATCCTATGATCCTTTATAACACTATATGACCCCTTAGGTATCGTTAGATGTCATTTTGTGTTTTTAGGGGTCATATGATATCCTATGACCCCTTAGGATACAATATGACCCCTTAGGTATTGTTAGGGGTCATATTGTGTCCTAACGGGTCATATAGTGTCCTATGACCCCTTAGGACACCATATGGTGTCGTTTGGGATTGTATGGTGTGCTAAGGGGTCATATTGTGTCCTAAAGATTCCTAGGACACCATATAACCTCTCAGGACACCATATGACCCCTTAGATATTGTTAGGGGTCATATTGTTTCCTAAGGGGTCATATGGTGTCTCATGACACCATATGACCCCTTAGGACACCATAGTGTGTCGTTATGGGTCTTCTTGTGTTCTAAGGGGTCATATGGTGTTCTAAGGGGTCACATGGTTTTATATGACCCCTTAGGATACCATATGATGCCTTAGGACACCATATGGTGTCATAAAGGTTCATATGGTGTTCTAAGGGGTCAACTGGTGTTCTATGGGGTCATATGGTTTTGTATGACCCCTTAGGACACTATATAACATCATTAGGGGTCATATTATGTCCTAAGGGGTCATATTATGTCTTATGACCCCTTAGGACACCACATGGTGTCATTATGTGTCGTATGGTGTTCTAAGGGGTCATATGGTGTTCTATGACCCTCTAGGACATCATATTATGTTGTTATGGGTCGTATGGTCTCCTAAGGGGTCATATAGTGTCCTATGACCCCTTAGGACACCATATGACCCATTAGGAGACCATATGGTGTAATTATGTGTCGTATGGTATCCTAAGGGGTCATATGGTGTTATATGAGCCCTTAGGACACCATATGATCCCTTAGGACACAATATAGTGTCGTTAGGGGTTGTATGGATTTCTAAGGGGTCATATGGTGTCCTATGACCCCTTAGCAAACAATATGACCCCTTAGTACACCATATAGTATCCTTAGGGGTCATATGGTGTCCTATGACCCTTTACGTGTTGTTAGGGGTCATATTATGTCCTAACAAGTTATATGGTGTCCTACAACCCCTTAGGAAACCATATGGTGTCGTTAGGGGTTGTATAGTGTGCTAAGGGGTCATATTATGTTCTAAAGGTTCCTAGGACATCATATAACCCCTTAGGACACCAAATGAACCCTTAGGTATTGTTAGGGGTCATATTGTGTCCTAAGGAGTCATATGGTGTTTCATTACACCATATGACCCCTTAGGATACCATATCATGTGGTTATGGGTCTTCTTGTGTTCTAAGGGGTCATATGGTGTACTATGACCCCTTAGGACACCATATAGTGTCATTATGCATCGTATGGTATCCTAAGGGGTCATATGGTGTTCTCTAACCCCTTAGGACACCATATGGTATCATTAGGGGTCATATGGTGTGCTAAGGGGTCAAATGGTGTCCTAAGACCCCTTAAGACACCACATGGTGTCGTTACGGGTCGTATGGTATTCTAAGGGGTCATATGGTGTTCTATGACCCTCTAAGACACCATATTATGTTGTTATGGGTTGTATGGTCCTCTAAGGGGTCATATGGTGTCCTATGACCCCTTAGGACACCATATAGTGTCATTATGCCTCGTATGGTGTCCTAAGGGGTCATATGGTGTTCTATGACCCCTTAGGACACCATATGTCTCATTAGGAAAGCATATGGTGTCATTAGGGGTCATATGGTGTGCTAAGGGGTCAAATGCTGTCCTATGATCCCTTAGAACACCATATAACCCCTTAGGTATCATTAGGTGCCATTTTGTGTTGTTAGGGGTCATATGGTGTCCTATGACCCCTTAGGACACAATATGATCCCTTAAGACACCATATAGTGTCGTTAGGGGTCATATGGTGTCCTATGACCCCTTACAACACAATATGACCCCTTAGGTAATATTAGGGGTGATATTGTGTCCTAACAGGTCATATGGTGTCCTACAACCCCTTAGGACACCATATGGTGTCGTTAGGGGTTGTATGGTGTGCTAAGGGTTCATATTATGTCCTAAAGGTTCCTAAGACATCATATAACCCTTTAGGATACCATATGACCCCTTAGGTATTGTTAGTAGTCATATTGTGTCCTAGGGGGTCATATGGTGTCTCCTGACACCATATGACCCCTTAGGACACCATATCATGTTGTTATGGGTCTTCTTGTGTTATAAGGGGTCATATGGTGTTATATGACCCCCTAGGTGTTGTTAGGGGTCATATTGTGTCCTAACGGGTTATATGGTGCCCAATGACCCCTTAAGACACCATATTGTGTCATTAGGGTTTGTATGGTGTGCTAAGGGGTCATATTGTTTCCTAAAGGTTCCTAGGACATCATATAACTGTTGGTATTTTGGTATGGTTTTGTCATTGATGTCAACACCTACTAAATACACCTACTTTGGAGATCCAACAACATTCACTAGCAAACAGTAAACTGTGCAACAGTTACCGGTATATGATTAACTGGCAGGATATAATGTTCACTAGTACCTACAATGACATGGAAGACACTTGGTAATGTCGAAGACATCATGTGGACACTTTATTTTGAAGTAATAATCATTGGTATATTCTTATTTGCATATTTGCTTTTACCGACAAATAGGTCCAGGTTATCTAGGGTTACACCGATAGGTTTATCTTTTCCAGATCAGCATGGCACACTATGAAGATGATTTATTATTGTTGTAAATGCATTAAGCCGACATGTTCAATTGGTTATTGCATCAGATATTGTATTGCTTGTAAAATGTTTTTATTGTAATATCTTGTAGAGTCGACCTACTAAAATTGGTCTTAGGGTATGGTATAAATGTAAGATCTTATTTGTAAGATCAAGTGTGGAATGCGAAAAAAAAGATTCAAGTAAAAGTATATGCGAGATAAAGCAGAGGCATACATGAAGATATCATTTGAAGGTGAAGTTAGGTTTTTGTAGAAGCATATCAGCATTACACCTGTACTGAATTCAGCATATGAAGATGCAATTTTGTGCAGTACATTCTTATTGGATTTAACCATCCAACTATAGTCAATGTGACTCTCGTTTGTGATTGGGCAGTGAGCTCTAGGCTGTTGGCCTTTCTGCATGTGTAGACCCCTCTTGTACACTTACTATCCACAGTAGTATCATCTGATTATGGGTAAGGTTTCCCACCGTGGTTTTTCCCTTGCAGGGTTTCCACGTACAAATATTGGTGTCATGTGTTGTGGATGACTTTTTGCTTATGTTTCATGCATTAATTCTTACCGGTATAGCAATTTACTGTTAACACTATCTACCGACATACTTAACTGATTTACTGGTATTATGCATTAATTTGGTTAATAAGTTTTTGGTTTGAATTTATGTGACAACTGATTCACCCTCCCCTCTCAGTTGTCTCCGGGACCTACAATTGGTATCAGAGCTTAGTCCTCTTTTTGCAGAAGTTTAACAACTTGAGGAGATCCAATGTCTACTAATTATTTCAGAAAGGATAGTCCTAAACTTGATGGAACCAACTATGGGATATGGAAAATCAGAATGGAGACACATCTGAATTGCATTGGTAAAGACATCTCGAAAGTTACTAAGAATGGTTATACTGCTGCTATAGCTAGTCAGACTGCTCCCACTACTTTAGCTAAAGATGAAGAAAATGATTGCAAAGCAAGAGAAGCACTCTTGAGCGCATTATCAGATCAACAAATAAAGGGATTATCAGATAGGTCCACTGCAAAAGCTATTTGGGATCATTTGGAAACACTGAATGAAGGGGATTCCACAGTCAAAATTGCAAAAATTGAAAGCTTTTGAGTCAGGTATGAACATCTGAAAATGGAAGAAGATGAAAGGATTTCTACTTTTATGGAAAGAGTAAATGAAATTGTTTTAGGTATCAAATGTTGTGGAGGAACCTTGAGTGAAGATGAGATTGTTTCAAAAATCTTAAAAGGTTTACCACCAGCATATAAAATGAAGGTTACTGCTATAAATGAGTTGAGAACAATGCCTAATACATCAGTAACCAGCGATACATTGATTGGAAAACTTTCAGCTTTTGAAATTGAAGAATTTGGTCATGTTACTACTATAAAAACTGATTTGGCCTTCAAAGCATCAACATCATCTACTCCATCCTTTGAGAAATCAGATTGGAGAGCCTTTTATGCAAGAGAATTTGAAGAAACCAGGAAGGAGAATGAAGAGCTTGAAGAACTTGAAGCACTATTTGCAAGAAAAATGCCAAAAAACCCAATTGGAAGTAAGTATGAAGGTAAAGCACCCTTTAAATGTTTTAACTGCAATAAGATTGGTCATATGGCTTCAAGATGCTCTGATAGACATGCTAGACTAAGAGAAGAAGCTAGAAGAACATACAAACCTAATCCTGAATATCAGAGATATAGATTTAAAAAAAACAAAGATAAATCTTGTTACATTGCTGATGAAGGTGTGACTAATGATTCTAATGAGGATCCAGCAGATAATGGATGGGTCTTTGTTGCTATAATAGAAGATCAACCGGTACCTATTGCTCAATTGGTAGAACAAGCCCTAGCAGCTAAAGTTGAATCAAAGGATGAATGGATTATTGACTCTGGATGCTCACATCACATGACTGGAGACAAAGGTAAATTCTTGAACTTTCAAGAATACAATGGAGGTTTAGTAAGATTCGGAGATGACAAAGCCTGTTCAATCAAAGGCAAGGGTTCAATATCTCTTGATGGTAAACATAACACTGACAATGTCTACTATGTTGAAGGATTAAAACATAATCTTTTAAGTGTTGGTCAATTAGTTGAAAAAGGTTTTCAGTTACAATATAAAAATGGAAAATGCAAAATCATGAATAGAACTGGTTTGGAAATTGCAACCGGTAATCAGACTAGAGGTAATATCTTTCATTTGAATAACAGTGAAAAGGCATGCTTAATTGCACATATAGATGAAAGTTGGTTATGGCATAAAAGACTATGTCATTTAAATTTTGATTGCATGGTAAAAATAAGTACTTCTAAGGCTGTTAGAGATCCACCTAAAATTGTAAAACCTCAAAATACAATTTGCAAGGAATGTCAATTTGGAAAATAAGTTAGAGCTAGTTTCAAAAGTATTCTAGAAAAATCCAATAATGCCCTTGATTTAATTCATACTGATTTATGTGGTCCAGCTAGAACTAAAAGCTTACAAGGTGATAGATATTTCATGCTAATTATTGATGATTATTCTAGAATGTGTTGGGTTACTTTTCTTAGAGAAAAATCAGAAGCACTTGGGAAGTTCAAACTATTCAAAGCAATGGTTGAAAATGAAACCAGTAAGAAAATTAAATGTTTAAGATCAGATCAAGGAGGAGAATTCACATATAAATATTTTAATACATTCTGTGAAGTAAATGGAATGAAAAGACAGTTATTAGCACCTCAGACACCACAACAGAATGGAGTTGTTGAAAGAAAAAATAGAACTATTTTGGATGCAGCAAGAAGTATGTTATCAGAAGCAAATCTACCACATGTGTACTGGAGAGAGGCAGTAAGCACTACTGTCTATACATTCAACAAAGTTCACATCAAAGGTGAAACTGGTAAGACCCCTCATGAACTATGGTTTGGTAATACTCCTACTCTTAAGTATTTCAGAATTTTTGGAAGTAAATGTTATATTAGAAGAGATGAGTATATTGGAAAGTTTGATCCTAGAAGTGATCAAGGAATATTTCTTGGTTATTCATCTAAGAGTAAAGCATATAGATGTTTTAATAAAAGATTACAGAAAATTATTGAGAGTACAAATGTAAAGATTGATGAACAATTCAGAGGAACTTCAAGGTATATAGACTCTGAACAGGAAACAAAAATTATGACAAATGGACCTACAATAAATCCACCAGTATAGAATGATGATCCAGTTACTCTGGTATCATCAGAGGATTCCACAGTAATTAAAGAACAACAATAGACTAAGACACCCCGGTATGTAAGACTAAATCATTCTGAAGATCAGATAATTGGAAGCAAATTTAAAGAAGTCATGACAAGAGGAAGATTAGCAAATGAAGAGGTATGTCTTATTTCTCAAATTGAACCATTATCTATCAATGAGGCATGTGAAGATAAATTTTGGATTAAAGCTATGGAAGAAGAATTAGGACAAATTGAGAAAAATAATACTTGGAGATTAGTTCCCCGGCCTAAAAGTAAAAATGTAATTGGAACCAAATGGGTATTTAGAAACAAACTCAATGAAGATGGTAAGGTTGTTATAAATAAAGCAAGACTAGTGTGTAAGGGATATTCTCAGAAAGATGGAGTTGATTACAATGAAACCTTTGCACCGATAGCCAGAATTGAGGCAGTTAGATTATTCTTGGCTTTTTCAGCTCACAAGGATTACAAAGTTTATCAAATGGATATTAAATGTGCATTTTTGAATGGAGATCTTGAAGAGGAAGTCTGTATTGAACAACCTGATGGATTTTCCTTGACAGATGAAAATGATATGGTTTGCAGATTAAGAAAAGCTCTGTATGGATTAAAACAAGCTCCAAGAGCTTGGTATGCAAGATTGGATAAGTATCTTTTAAAGATTGGTTTTACTGAAGGAAATGCAGATAGCAATTTATATTACAAAGTAACTAACGATGACATATTGATTATTGAAGTATTTTTTGATGATGTAATCTTTGGAGGAGAAGATGAATTATGCCAAGAATTTTCTCTTGAAATGCAGCAAGAATTTGAAATGTCTATGATTGGAGAAATAAAATTCTTTTTAGGATTGCAGATTTTACAGACTGATAAAGGCATATTTTTGAGTCAATCTAAGTACTTGAAAGAAATACTTAAGAAATTTGGGATGGAGAACTCTAAACCAGTAAGCACACCTATGACTACAAATGACAAATTATCTCAAAGGGATGAATCTACACCTGTTAATCCAACTAGATACAAATATATGATAGGAGGTTTACTATATTTGACACAAACCAGACTTGATATTATGAATGCAGTATGTATAGTTTCTAGATTTTAGAGTAATCCTAGGGAAAATCATGAATCAACAGTAAAAAGGATATTTCGGTACTTACAAGGCACAACAAATCTTGGATTATGGTATCCTAAAGATGAAAATTTTGATCTATATGCATACACAGATGCAAATTGGGCAGGAGATGTGGATGATAGAAAAAGAATCACTGGAGGAGCATTCTTTCTTGGAAAGAGATTAGTTTCTTAGTTAAGTAAGAAACAGAGTTGTACATCTTTATCAACAGCAGAATCAGAATATGTTGCAGCAGCAACAAACTGTACACAGGTACTTTGGCTTAAGCAAATGTTGAAAGACATAAAGGTAAAATGCAAGGAACCTATTACTATATTGTGTGATAACACTGCAGCAATTGATATATCTAAGAATCCAGTATTACATTCTAAAACAAAACATGTTTCTATCAAACTGAATTTTCTAAGGGAAAAAAGTTGAAGAAAAGGAGATAAAATTGGTTTATGTGAATACTAAAGAACAACTTGTAGATATTTTCACAAAACCTTTGCCTAAGGAAACTTTTGAGTATCTCAGAGATCAGCTCAGAGTCATACCTCCACTGGTAGAGACTTAGACAGTTGATGATTATCATCAACCGATAGAATTAAATGGACAAATATTTTATTCCGATATTTGATGAGGAAGATACTTCTCAGGGGGAGTAGTTGGTATTTTTATATGGACTTAAATTTTGTAGCTTTGGCATTTGATGTCAAAGGGGGAGAGATATATGGAAAAACACATTATCAATTGAGGAGAGATATCTATGGTGAAAATTGGTACATTATAACATAAAATAACTCATGTTTCTTCCAGGGGGAGAGATTGTCACTTTGAGGAGATTGTTGGTTTTACACTTGGCATTTCTGTTTTGGCACTTTGATGGTTTTTCCATCTTGTGTTGCCATCAATGCCAAAGGGGGAGATTGTTGGTATTTTGGTATGGTTTTGTCATTGATGTCAACACCTACTAAATACACCTACTTTGGAGATCTAGCAACATTCACCGGCAAACAGTAAACTGTGCAACAGTTACCGATATATGATTAACTGGTAGGATATAATGTTCGCCGGTACCTACAATGACATGGAAGACACTTGGTAATGTCAAAGACATCATGTGGACACTTTATTTTGAAGTAATAATCATTGGTATATTCTTATTTGCATATTTGCTTTTACTGGCAAATAGGTCTAGGTTCTCTAGGGTTACACCGGTAGGTTTATCTTTTCCAGATCAGCATGACATGCTATGAAGATGATTTATTATTGTTGTAAATGCATTAAGCCGACATGTTCAATCGGTTATTGCATCGGATATTGTATTGCTTGTAAAATGTTTTTATTGTAATATCTTGTAGAGCTGACCTACTAAAATTGGTCTTAGGGTATGGTATAAATGTAAGATCTTATTTGTAAGATCAAGTGTGGAATGCAAAAAAAAAGATTCAAGTAAAAGTATATGCGAGATAAAGCAGAGGCATACACAAAGACATCATTTGAAGGTGAAGTTAGGTTTTTGTAGAAGCATATCAGCATTACACTAGTACTGAATTCAGCATATGAAGATGCAATTTTGTGCAGTACATTCTTATTGGATTTAACCATCCAACTATAGTCAATGTGACTCCCATTTGTAATTGAGCAGTGAGCTCTAGGTTGTTGGCCTTTCTGCATGTGCAGACCCCTCTTGTACACTTACTATCTGCAGTAGTATCATCTGATTGTGGGTAAGGTTTCCCACCATGTTTTTTCCCTTACAGGGTTTCCACATACAAATATTGGTGTCATGTGTTATGGATGACTTTGTGCTTATGTTTCATGCATTAATTCTTACCGGTATAGAAATTTACTGTTAACACTATCTACTGGCATACTTAACTAATTTACCGGTTTTAAGCATTAAGTTGGTTAATAAGTTTTTGGTTTGAATTTATGAGACAAATGATTCACCCCCCCTCTCAGTTGTCTCTGGGACCTACAATAACCCCCAGGACACCATATGACCCCTTAGGTATTGTTAGGGGTCATATTATTTCCTAAGGGGTCATATGGTGTCTCATGACACCATATGACCCCTTAGGACACCATATCATGTCATTATGGGTCTTCTTGTGTTCTAAGGGGTCATATGGTGTTATATGACCCCTTGGGATACCATATGACCCCTTAGGACACTATATGGTGTTGTAAAGGGTGGTATGATGTCATATGGTGTCCTAAGAGGTCATATGGTGTCCTATGACCCATTGGGACACTATATGACATCGTTAGGGTTCATATTATGTCCTAAGGGGTAATATTGTGTCTTATGACTCCTTAAGACACTAGATGGTGTCGTTATGGGTCGTATGATATTCTAAGGGGTCATATGGTGTTCTATGACCCTCTAGGACACCATATTATGTTGTTATGGGTCATATGGTGTCCTATGACCCCTTAGGACACAATATAGTATTAGTATGCATCGTATGGTACCCTAAGGGATCATATGGCATTCTATGACCCCTTAAGAGACCACATGGTGTCATTAGGGGTCGTATGGTATGCTAAGGGGTCATATGGTGTCCTATGACCCCTTATAACACCATATGGCCCCTCAGGTATCGTTAGGTGGCATTTTGTGTCATTACAGGTTATATGGTCTCCTATGAACCCTTAGGACACAATATGACCCCTTAAGACACCATATAGTGTCGTTAGGGGTCATATGGTGTCCTATGACCCCTTAGGACACACTATGATCCATTAGGTGTTGTTAGGGGTCATATTGTGTCCTAACAGGTCATATGGTGTCCTACGACCCCTTAGGATACCATATGGTGTCATTAGGGGTTGTATGATGTGCTAAGGGGTCATATTATGTCCTAAAGGTTCCTAGGACATCATATAACCCCTTAGGACACCATATGACCCCTTAGGTATCATTAGGGGTCATATTCTGTCCTAAGGGGTCATATAGTGTCTCCTAACAGCATATGACCCCTAAGGATACCATATCGTATCGTTATGGGTCTTCTTGTGTTATAAGGGGTCATATGGTGTTATATGACCCCTTAGGACACCATATGGTGTTGTAAGGGATCATATGGTGTTATAAGGGGTCATATGGTGTCTTATGACCCCTTATGACACTATATGACCCCTTAGATGTTGTCATGGGTCGTATTATGTCCTAATTGATGATATGATGTTCTTTGACCCCTTAAGACACCGTATGACCCCTTAGGACACTAAATGGTGTTATGGGTCATATGATATCTTAAGGGGTCATATGGTGTCCTATGACCCCTTAGGACACCATATGACCCTTTAGGATGCCACATTGTGTCATTAGGGGTTGTATGGTGTCCTAAGGGGTCATTTGGTGTCTTATGCCCCTTAAGACACCATATGGTGTCATTAGGGGTCTTATTGTGTCTTAAGGGGTCATATGGTGTTTTATGACCCCTTATGACACCATATAACCCCTTAGGAGACCATATGGTGTCCTTGGGGGTCATATTGTGTCCTAAGGGGTCATATGATGTTCTATGACCCCTAAGGACACGATATAACCCCTTAGGAGATCATGTATACTAATTTTCAAATAAGGAGAGATATAAGGGTGAAGAGAGATGAAGAACTAAAGAGAGGAAAAAGAACTAAAGGACAAGGACATAAATAGAGATATAGATATTAAAGAGTATGAAGTGAGAGGGAGAAAAACTAAAGGAAAAGGATGGATAGAAAGAGGTAGACATATCTAGATATTGAAAAGGAGAGAGGAAGATAGATATAAAAAATGAAGATAAAGGGAGAGGGAGGTGAATAGATATAGAGAAAGAGAGAGGTAAAGACAAAGATAAATATATGAAGAGATAGAGAAAAATGGATAGAGAGGGGTAAAGAGAGATATAAAAAAAGGAAGAGATAGAGAGATATAAAGGAAGAGAAATATTGATAGATAGAGATATATAGATAGTGAAAGAGAGTGAGAAAGAGAGATAGATATTATAGATAGGGATAGATAGAGAGGGAGAAAGAAAAAGAGGAAGATATAGAGATATATAAAGGCACTATAGAGAAAGATGTGGGGAGAGAGAAAAAGATATATAAAGATGGAGTAAATAAAGAGATAAAAGTAGAGAAAGGAAAAGATACTTCAAGAGGGCGATAGAGGAAGAGACAGAGAAGTAGATTAATCATGTATAGAGGAATATATATAAAGATAGAGGAACATATAAAAAGAGAGATTGATAGGGAAAGAGATGGAGATGTGAAGATGGAGATAGAGATAGATATGGATAGAAAGTGATAGAGAGAGTAAGACAAATGGAGGGAGAGATGGAGTGAATAAGTGATATTTAGAGATAATGAGATATAAATATACATGAAGATAGATCTATAGGGATATAGAGAGAGAGGGGATAAGATAGGGAGAGAAAGTAGGTGATAGAGACAATTAATATATAAGTATAGGTAGGATAAAGTAAACAAGGGAGATAAATAGAGATAAGAGAGATTATTAGAGAGATATGAATAGAAAGATGGAGATATATGCAGAGATGCATGTAACTTGGGAATTTATTTATCTACATGGAATGAGAAAATAAGTTACATAAGTAGAGAAGAAGGATATATATAAAATATATTATATAAGTATAGATAGACAAGTGATAGATAAAGGAGGTGATAGGAAAAAAAAATGAGACTTTGTATGCAAAATTTGTGAGTATTTAAAGTTTTAAAATTGAAGGACTAACTTCAAATGATTATAATTAATTTTTGGTCTATAATATCATCAAAATACCTCATCCATTTGATAGATCTATGAATTACCTTTTCAATGCCTGTAAAAAATCAAATTTCGATAAGAAATGCAAAAGTTATGCCCATTTTACTAAACTATATTTTTTATGTTGAGAAAATTTGATATCCAATTTGAAAAGTATGACATCAAAATGGTGACATCACAATAGTGACATCACAAATTGGTTATCCGATAATATCAGATATTCAATATTATCGGATATCCGATTTGGTTTGGTATTACCAAACCAAATTCAAATTTCGTCTGACCCAAACAAAAAGTTAAAGTGGATTTTGGTGTGTTTGGGAAGGTTGAAAACACTTTTTTTTTTCCATTTCCACTTTTTGCCCCCCCATGATCTTGCACATACCCTTTTTCTAGTTTCTCTTTTTCCTATTTCTCTTTTTCCGCTTTCTCATCTTTTTCTTTCTCCACTCTCTCCTCTTCAGCTTTCTCCTTCTTTGGAGTGGTGTCCTCAATATCTAGTGCATCAACATCAATGGGGTTATTTTGTTCTTCTATTCTTTCACCCAGACAGTCAAAGATTTCATCCGGTTTGGTTGTGGATAGGTCAGGCTCTTGCTCAGCCTTTCGATTAGATTCAGATACATTTTGCATTTTGACAGTTGCTTTAACCTGCAGATGTTTGTCTTTTTCCACTTCAGAGGTTTTGCCTCTGAGTAGCTGAAGTCTTCTTGTAAAGCAGAAAATCGCGGTCGAACCCTAGTTGGTCTCCCCTCTTCTAACTCCGAGGAGAGAGAAGGGAGGTTCGCTAGGATTCGATGGGTTTTCACTTAGGGGGAAGACTTTACATTCAAAAGAGGGGTTGAAACTCATAAGATCCAATCCCACGCAATGCAAGATTGGATGCTAAATGAATTTCAAGGGTTAGGAAAGCAAGGCTACCCTCTTTTGTAAAGAATGTTGATTAAGGAAATTAAGCTAAGGATGCATAGAAAGTCATAAAGATTCGCTTATAAACTGAGTTTAGGTTATAGGATGAAGCTGCGGACCTGGAATTAGCAGTAGAATGTCGATACGGCGCTGTCCTGTAAATTTGAGAAAAAGTTGTCGGGACGATGGCGCCCGGCGCCACGGTCCTCCGAAAAATCCGCGAAACGAAGGGGGATCTGTTCGTCTCTGCACAAGGATTCCAGATCTTCAATTTCAGCCGCGTACCTGCAACCTACACACAGAAAAGCGAAGACGATTGGGGGGTTAGGGATTAGGGGTTTGCCTTTAGGTCAAACCCCGATTTTGGAATTAACCAAGAAATGAGCAAGTGCTGTAAATGTAAATGACTGTAATGTAAAACAAGTACTAATACCTTGTTCTAAGGATGTTTGTATCCTTATGTGCAAAGGTTTAGATGTTGTATGTTGTAGTATGTAGCATGTAATAAGTGATCTCCTCTTCAATGGTTGAATCCTTGACTTGAATGCAACACTTAGCCTTGAATGGAGACTTGGAATGATCAATTGCTTGAATGCTTGAATGCTTGAATGCTTGAGTATAGTTTCCACGCCTTTTTCTATCATATCGAATGAAAGAGGAAAATGTAGTTTATATACTTGTCAATTAGGGTTGATAGACTGATTTTCCCGACCTTAGGCCGACCAGGGAAGTATATTTCCAAATTGCAATAAAAAAGACCCGATATCACTTAGGAAACCGGGCCCAAAATAGGACCCAGGGACCAGGGCACTGGGCGCCATGGTCCTGGAGGACCAGGGCGCTAGGCGCCATGGTCCTGGAGGACCAGGGCACTGGGCACCCTGGTCCTGAGGGACCAGGGCGCTGGGCGCTCTGGTCCCACCTCCGGGACAGCGGGGTGCAAGGAGGTTCAGGCCAGTGGTGCTTGAAAAATGCAGTTTTCAGTGTCGTGAGCAAGTTTTGGGGTCTCCATTTAGGTTGCGTGTTGCGTCGCCATCGTGAAGACCGAAATGCAGTCGAAATTGCAAGTGTCACAATTTTAGGACGCTACATTTAGCCCCCACTTTAGCGGGAGTATGTATGCTCATACTTCCGGTAAAGTACAAGGAAACAACGTTGAAAGACTTTCACCATGTCAAGGAGGCAAGATACACCAAGCCCCCAGTGGACTAAGGATCTTACGACTTCGATTGACAAAGTAAAAGGGAAGATCACGAGGGAGAACCATGACTGTCAGTAGTAAGGTTCCCTCACTATGAGTCATGCAAAAGAAATACCAAAAATCTTCAAGACAAAGCTAAGTTTGCCAAGAAATTTTCAAGTATCTTTGAAAGGATAGACAGGGTGTATGCCCCCCTACGTTAAAGTGATCGCACACGCCTCAACGGGGGTGATTGTTTTAACATAGTGATACACATAAGAAATGAGAAAGGAAAAGGAGCACATTATCGCAAAGATTTAGCCCCCAAGTGTGAGATAAACCCAAGGATAATAGACACAAAACACAAAGCACGAGGTGACTTCGCTTTCCTCGGGGTCAGTATGCTATATGATAAGTCATGTATATATATCATATGTATGTATGCATAATTGTTCTTCATTCCCCAATCAAGGAAGGTCACCTAGAAGAAGGGAACACATGTGTCTTTTGAGTCAACATGAGAGAGACCAAAGAGATCTCAATGCTTTGCATCGTCCTCAAGTAGACAACACTAAGGACGACAAATAGAAGAATGAGAATAACATATAGAAGTAACAAAAGGGAGGGGGAGAGAATCTGCCATGCTAATGTAACTAGTCTAGCACGTCATCTACCCCCCGATCTTGCTGATCAATGTTTTGGGAAGGCAGGGAACACGCTAGAGGAGGAACATCCAACACAGCAGATGGAGCTATCACAAGATCCAAACAAGGGCTATGTTCATGTTCCGAGCCACATTGTTCTTGTCTAGGAGCTAGGATAAGTGCTTTAGAAAATTCATTAGATAAATGGTTATCAACATCAACAAGTTCATATTCGCTATCAGAAGCAAGAGGAGTAACATTTTCATCATGCATAACATTTTCATCTATATCATCATCAAGATTTATAAAAATAGGATCTTTAACTCGCACAGGATCAAGACCATCATGCATCTTATGTTTAGGAAATTTAGGCTCAATATCCGGCTGAGGAGAAAATGGAATAATGCTTGTTGAAGGTGTTTTTGGAGATTGTAAAGTTTGAGAAGCAGCTGCTTGAGCCCTAAGACGACGCTTTCATCGGCGTTCCCGTGCAGAATGATTACGTCTGGTCTTAGTAGGAAGTGTAGAAGATAGAGGAGGAGGAATGTTCTCATCCCTATCACTTGGATGTTTAGGTTGTGGTCTCTTAGGCTGGATAATAGGAGAAGAAGAAGGTCTCTTCTCTCTATAGAAGGCAGGAGGAGGAACTGCTCCATATAAGGGAAGAATTCTTGGTTTAGGAAGAAGACCAAGTCCATCATGACGAGGAGGTATAGGTCTACTTTTAGAAGATTTATTAGGCATAGACATAGTCACATCCATGGGGACAGGTTGGGAATCTTCTTGGGGAAAGACATTAGTTTGGTCTTTCAAAGGAAGAATTTCCTTCTCAAGAATGATAGGAATGTCAAGTTTAGGTGTTCTAGGTTCACTTAGAGATAGGATCATATCTGTTTTCCACTTTTGATAAGATTTGAAAAGATGATCACTTCGCAGAGGAAGAGATTGGAATTGTTTAGGCCAAAAGTAATCTATAGGAACACTAGAAGTTCTTTCAGCTGGTTTAAAGAGACTATGATTGACAGTAACGACTTCACCATTATGGGGAAATTTCAAACACTTGTGAATAGGAGAAGCAATAGCTTTCATGGAAGATAGCCAAGGATAGCCAAGCTTCACACAAAATTGTTCGGAAGAAGGAATAATAGCAAAGTTCACATCAAGAGATTTATTATGGACCTCAATAGGCAATGTAATAGAACCAATTGCAGGAGAAGAAAATGCATCAAATAGTTTCACAATCACATCTGTTTTGTCATAGATCACTTGATTCAATTGCAAAGTAAAAAGGAATTCTTCAGTAATAACATTAACCATGCACGAAGGATCAATAAGCACTCCACGACAAGGTGTATTCTTAACTTTTGCAACTATGTATAACGGACCATCAGGTGCTCTAATGGTTTCACTGGAATCAAATGTGATGGAAGGTTCTTTAGGGATTTCTTGCTGCTCTACAAAGTTAATCACATTCGGAGTCATAGACACAAGACCATCAGATGAGAAAGAGGAATCATTAGCCTCAATCGCATTAGAGGTATGAGAGGTATGAGAAGGTAATGGATCAGTAAAAATCTGAAGATTTTGGTTAGGAGGAGCTACAGATGTGTTGCCTTTATCATTCACTCCAGAAACAGAAATAGTATTATTATCAATCAAATCTTGAATTTTACCCTTTAAAGAAAAACATTTTTCAGTATCATGCCCAGGCTGACGATGAAAGTGACAAAAAGCTTTGTGATCAAAATAAGGTGAAGTAATCTTTGCAGGATCAATTTGCCTTATAGGAGGAAGAGTAAGCACATTTTGTTCCAATAACTTATTCATAATACTATGCAATGATTCATTCAAAGGAGTATACTTTCTTTCTTTCCTGAAAAATTTAGAAATAGGAGGCACACTTGATGCTGCATTCACATTTTTGTTGATGATGTTTTCATTGAATTTGATGGAATCTTTGTTCGGTTTAAACTTCCCAAATGGTTGTTGACTGCTATCACCCTTATCACTCGGAGCCATAGGATGTGATTGTTCCATTTGACTCACAGTCAGTTGATAATTGTGAAGAGTGGCACACAACTGTTGGAAAGAAGTAAACTCAGAAAATAGAAGTTTGTCTCGAATATCTTTTTGCAAATTAGAAATAAAGATTCTTTGAATATCATTATCAGGCACTGGAAAAGAAATTTGAGCATACAAATGCTTATATCTACCAATGAAATCAGTCACTTTTTCTTTAACACCTTGTTTACAATGCATTAAATCAATCAAAGTAACTTTAGGACTTATATTGTTTTGAAATTGTTGAATGAAAGCATTTGCAAGTTGTTCGAAAGAAGTAATAGAATAAGAAGGCAACGAGCAATACCATTGTAGGGCTTTGTCTCTTAATGTTCTGGTAAACAGTTTTGCAAGCAACCTTTGGTCATAAGCAAAATCAGTACAAATTGTTTGAAAAGTCTTAACATGTGTTAGAGGATCTCCTTTACCATTATAAAGCTCCAAATGCGGGATTTCAACATGTTTAGGAGGAATAGCTCGAACAATGTCAAGAGAAAGTGGGTTCGCAACGTCAAATGTGGGCACACTAAACTTAGATTGATTCATAGAGGCAATTTGTTGCTGTAAAGAAGAGACAGTTTGTGCTAGATTATTAATGGTAGCTTCAGTCGAAGAGTTCATATTAGGTGTGTTAGATTGAGATGGAGGTGTGATGTTATTGAAAGAAGGTAAAGAGTAAGGTGGTGGGACCCAATGATAGATAACCATAGGGGATGATTGGATAGGAGGAACACTACAAGGAGGAATGGAATGATTAAATGAATTGCCCCCTTGTGTCATGTTCATTTGTGAAGATATAATAGGCACACTCATTGGAGGAATGAATGAAGAAGTCGGATTGAATGAAGGAATAGGGTTAATTGAAGAAGAAGGGTTGCCCCCATGACTAGTGATCACAGGAGAAATGTCTTGTATAGAGGTAGCCATGATGTTTGATGTAAAGGTAGGTAAACTAGCAATAGAAGTGGTCAAAGGAATAGAATGATTGTCTTGTGTAGGAGGTTGTGTATAACCTAAAGATTCAGCACAACTCTTCATAGGCATCACGTTCGAATTCACAATGTGTGAAATACCACGCAAAATATCAATTCCATTCTTATCACTTTGAAGCATACGTTTTAGACCCTCAATTAAAGGAAGAGCTTGACTATCGGGATACTCATGAGACATCCATTGGTGAAAATCGTCAAATTGGTTATCCAATTTGGAAAGTTGTTCAACAGAAACTTCATGGGGAGCTTCTTCATCATTCGGAGGATTAGAGGAATTACCCATGTCCTCGTTAAAAAGACTACTCAAATTAGGTTCCATCTCCTCAGTAGTTAAACCTCGGAAAGACTTAATTCTACGGCTTCGTCTAACGGGAATAGTGTAAGTAGGACTTTTTGTTGTAAAACTCATGTACTAGAGAGAGAGAAAAGATTTTGAATTTAGAGGTAGCAATTTTCAGTAAAAACAGCCAATCTTCCAGATTTAAGCTGTTAAATGCAATCACAACAGTCTCCCGAAATTTCGGAAAAAATGTCCGGGACCATGGCGCTCGGAGTGCAACACGGTCCTTGCAACTTTTTTTGAAATTTGCAGGGATGAAAGGTATGATGATTTTAGAGCTAATCTGAAAAAAATTGAGGGATTTTACGATCTGTAGATAGGCCAAATTAAAGTTGCAATCTCAAAATTAAACCCTATCAAGATTGTCGAAAAATGCAAAATTTTGAATTTTGAAAAAGAGAGGGAAACTGAAATTTTGAATTTTATGATTTTAGAGGGAATGTCAAAAGCAGTGCAAGTTTTGAAATTTAAAAATTGACTCAATTTCACGCTAAATTCAATTTTGAAAGCGGAAATCAAAGTTGTTGTAATTAGGCACTTAATTTCAAAAGTCACAAAATGCAAGAATTTGAATAAAGCACTGAAATTTTGAATGAATACAAACACAATTTTCAGATTTAGGACAGTAAGAACACAATTTTGACACAAAATTTCAATTTCAACAATTTTTGAATGATTAGGAGCCTTAAACCAAGCAATCACAAGACCAACTTTGACTGTAATTTTGAAAGTGTTATAATTGACAAAATCAGCCAAAATTCTGGATTTTAGCAGGAAAATACAGCAAGATCTCGCTCCCAAAATTTTGAAAAAAAATGTCGGGGACGATGGCGCTCGGAGTGCAACACGGTCCTCGCAACTTTTTTCCAAATTTTCAGGGATGAAAGATATTGTGATTTTATTGCAGAATCCAAAGTTACAGCTGATTTGGAGATGTTTTGATCGGTCAAATTGTCAGATAAAGGTTGAATTAAGAGGGTTTCAAAAATTAGGGTTTTGACATTTAACCACTTAATTTTCAAAATTAAAGTACAGATATGAATTGATAATTTATAATAGAAAAGTAGATCTGAAGAAAGCATTAATAATTAAACATTTCGCAAGTTCAATGTTAAAAAAAGAAAATTTAGGGTTTTTATGCAATCACCTCTAAAATTTTGCAAAAGATCAAACATGGAAATGTAATCAAGGAATCAATTTTCAGATCTAATCATGAATAATCAGAAAGGATGTTCACGTCGGGTTCACCAAAATGTAAAGCGGAAAATCACGGTCGAACCCTAGTTGGTCTCCCCTCTTCTAACTCCGAGGAGAGAGAAGGGAGGTTCGCTAGGATTCGATGGGTTTTCACTTAGGGGGAAGACTTTACATTCAAAAGAGGGGTTGAAACTCATAAGATCCAATCCCACGCAATGCAAGATTGGATGCTAAATGAATTTCAAGGGTTAGGAAAGCAAGGCTACCCTCTTTTGTAAAGAATGTTGATTAAGGAAATTAAGCTAAGGATGCATAGAAAGTCATAAAGATTCGCTTATAAACTGAGTTTAGGTTATAGGATGAAGCTGCGGACCTGGAATTAGTAGTAGAATGTCGATACGGCGCTGTCCTGTAAATTTGAGAAAAAGTTGTCGGGACGATGGCGCCCGGCGCCACGGTCCTCCGAAAAATCTGCGAAACGAAGGGGGATCTGTTCGTCTCTGCACAAGGATTCCAGATCTTCAATTTCAGCTGCGTACCTGCAACCTACACACAGAAAAGTGAAGACGATTGGGGGGTTAGGGATTAGGGGTTTGCCTTTAGGTCAAACCCCGGTTTTGGAATTAACCAAGAAATGAGCAAGTGCTGTAAATGTAAATGACTGTAATGTAAAACAAGTACTAATACCTTGTTCTAAGGATGTTTGTATCCTTATGTGCAAAGGTTTAGATGTTGTATGTTGTAGTATGTAGCATGTAATAAGTGATCTCCTCTTCAATGGTTGAATCCTTGACTTGAATGCAACACTTAGCCTTGAATGGAGACTTGGAATGATCAATTGCTTGAATGCTTGAATGCTTGAATGCTTGAGTATAGTTTCCACGCCTTTTTCCATCATATCGAATGAAAGAGGAAAATGTAGTTTATATACTTGTCAATTAGGGTTGATAGACTAATTTTCCCGACCTTAGGCCGACCAGGGAAGTATATTTCCAAATTGCAATAAAAAAGACCCGATATCACTTAGGAAACCGGGCCCAAAATAGGACCCAGGGACCAGGGCGCTGGGCGCTCTGGTCCCACCTCCGGGACAGCGGGGTGCAAGGAGGTTCAGGCCAGTGGTGCTTGAAAAATGCAGTTTTCAGTGTCGTGAGCAAGTTTTGGGGTCTCCATTCAGGTTGCGTGTTGCGTCGCCATCGTGAAGACCGAAATGCAGTCGAAATTGCAAGTATCGCAATTTTAGGATGCTACACTTCTTTTTCACATGAAAAAGATGTCTTTGTACCGATTAAGAATCTCAAATAATTTTGAATTAGAAGCATCAGGAAAATATTGGGCAAAAAATTCTTCCCTAATTTCTTGCTCCTTTTCAATGACAATGTGCCATTTATTATCCAAATAATTAGGAACAACAGATTTAATGTCAATCAAACATAGATCATTATCACACAAATATTTAATGACCTCTAGCTCTACTTCTTCCTTTTCACTATCGCTAAGATCATCAAAATAATCTTTTAGATTGTTGAGTACTTTCCTTTTAACATTGTTCATAATTTTTTATGAAAATGTGTCATAGGCTGGTAAGAAGCAACATGTATATTTACCTATTCAGAGGTTGTTGGTACATTACTGGTTGACTTTGTCTTCTTCCTTGATTGCCTTGTCTTCTTCATTTCTACCTCTGGTTTAGTGTCTTCTGAATCTGATGAGTTATTCCTGATTTTTCTCTTCCTTTCAAATACCTCTGGCAGAATAGCCTCTAGTTTCTTTTTGGCTGGTGACCTCTTGGTCACTTTAGGACTGGCAGTAGATGTAACCGGTGCCAATGTCGATAGTACTACTTTCCTCTTTTTCTACTTCGGTACTTCAATATATTTGATCCTCTCGGAGTAAGTACCGGTCATCTTCTTCTTTGGATCCAATGGTGAAGTAAGTAGGGTAGAGGCATACCCTGTAAGTATATCATTTACCACTTCCTAGCCCATAGACTCAACTTCATCTTCTCTAGGCTCAACTGCTTGCATTATGCAATGATCTATTTTGTTTGTGAAACAGATATCATCTTCATATTTTTTAGCCAGATCACCTGATATTCTCATTTTCTGGTTCATCTTTAGTCTCAACACATCAAAATAATTGTTTAGAGTCTCCAGATACATAGATGCTACTACTTGCAGACTCTCCTTTATTTTTTTGGAAATCGGTAGGTCACTTGACCATTGAACATCACCAACTCCTGGAAAATATCCTTAAAAATAGAAAAACAAACGGACAAGCAATTGACCAAAATTAAACCTTAGTGTTTTGTCCTATTTGATGGACTTTGGGTTCTCCATGAGTTGTTTTTGTATGCAGGTACATAAGTCATATTCTACCTTCTCCTTGATCATCCTATAAGCAACATGTACCACAGTTGTAGGAATAGAATTCATTCTACTAGCATAGAATACTCTATACCCGATTACCATGCACACATATTTCACCAAGTCATCTTTAATGGTGTATACAATCATTGCCCACTGGTCGCTCATAGAACCGGTGAGCTCTCTCACTTTGGTTTTGGTGATCTTGCGAAGAATGGGGACTTCCCCAACATTGCAGAAACTAGTCACGACATGAATTGCCTCCTGTGTAATATCATGGGTTCGCTCAAGGTACATCTTGTCACCATGAACCTTACTTAGAATAATCCTAATGTGTTCTTCTATAAATTCCTTGATAAAATATACTATATTGTGAAATTTCTTCTTCTCGATTGCACTATGCTCAAATTTAATATTATTATCATCTCCATAGAATAGACTCAACTGGGAGTGAATCACAAGAGACCCTAGGTCTTCCAGTTTGCAATCAATATATCCTGAAACATCCCCTTCGACAATGAATTCCGTGGGAATTTGAGATATGGTATTATATTTCACCTTCTTCCTAAGAAACTCAGATGATTCCTCAAGTTCGATAGAACTAGAAGGGATTTTAGATGTAGAAGCCATATCTAGATAATTCCAAATGATGAGAGTGATTCGATGAAAAAGACCTTTTTATTCCAAACTAGGGTTCCCCAATGTCGAATTCGAACTAGTGTATGCCGATGTCAAATGCAACACACCTCTCCAAAAGTTTGTTTTACTACTTTGACCTCCACTCTGAATGGCTACAAAATCTTGTGCAAGATATCTTCTTGAATTATTTCGAATGCAAGATGAATCTCTCTTGTTGCTCTACTCAAGCTAGAAAAATTCTTCTTTGAAAATAGATAAGTAAAAAAAATGATGACGAAAGTCACTTTTAAATATGCTCCTACCTACCATAATAAATGCATCACCATTAGGGCACAAACCCTAACTTTTCATTTTACCACTTTGTTTATTCTGTTGGTTGACAGTAAACCAATATTGATAAAGGAACTTTACGGATATACTCTAGGGGTTTGAAATATTTTTACCGATATGTCCCCCCTAAGATTTTCGAAGCTCAGTTTTCTGGTTCAGGGGTCTCCACACTGGATGTGAAAATTGGTACATCTTGTGGCTTCTCTTTAGATTTATTTTTCCAAGTTTTATCCATATCCGCCTGAACGGTTTCAACATTGATCTTCCCTTTTGGGTCGATTGGTATGTCTCTCGATGGATTCTTTCTCAGTCTGCATGCTCTAGTAGTGTGTCTTGGTTTGTTGCAAAGATAACATACCATACTAGGTGTTATCCATGGTCTGGTGTTTGCATTTCCATTCTTCCTTCTGCATGTTGCAGTAGTGTGACTGCTACCATGACAAATCAAACAAGTTTCTCTCCAACTATTTGCCTCTCCATAACCATTTGACTAGTGGTCATACATTTTGTACCAGTTTGGGTTCCGGTTCATAAGAGGTTCCAAGAAAAATCCTTTAGATCTTGGTGCATAACTTCCAGAGTTGTTCATAACCGACCTACACTGAAAAGATCTATACCCAAACTTGTTGCATGCATAACAGTGACCATTAAATCCACCAGTTCTAGCCACATTGTTTTGCATGTAAGGAAAATTATTGTAAGCCTTGCTCCTACATACATTTACAATATGTCTTTCCTTATGATAGTTGAAGCATACAAGTTTAAAATTTGGCTTACCTTTGCTCTTGTTGTTGTTCTTAGGTACTGGTTGCTCTTTTGTTGCATTACTCTTGGCTCCAGAGGTTTTACCTTCCTCATATGCAGAGAAACCAAGTCCAGTGGTATTCTTTGATGGCTTCATTGATTCCAGCTTTTGTTCCAATTTAGCAGCACTCTAGTTGAACTTTGCAAGTATCTCCTTTGACTCAGCAAGTTCCTTGGAAAGAGAATCATTAGTTTTCATCAAGGTTTCATTTTGAGAGATAGCAGCATTGAGGTCTACTTGTATTTATTCTTTCTCTTCATTACCCTCTTGCAGATGAGCGGTGATGGTACCAATCTCTTGTTTCAACTTAGAGATCTCATGCTCCTTGTTCTTCACTAAATCTTCATCTTTTCTTCTATTTTCTAGATCCTGACTCATCCTGATAGTCAGTCCTTCCAACTCCCTCCTTAGATTAGTTTTGGATTCATTTAGTTTATCCACTTCTCTGACTAGGGCCTCCATGTCTGCTTCATCAGAAAAGTTGTTTTTCAGTAAATTCCATCAATTGCTTAGCAAGTTCTCTTCTCTTGGCTAAAGAGGCTTTATACTTGATCTTGAGTTCATCATAGGCTCTCTCAGACTCAATCAGATGGTGAGTGAGTTCCCTCATACTGTATTCCCCCATATCTCCTTCCAAGTGGTTAGACTTATAGAAAGGTTGGCTCTGATAGAAATTGATGAATACTAAGAGGGGGGGTGAATTAGTATGCCTTAAAACTTAACCAAACTATTAAACAAATTTTCAACAGACTGATGTAGTAGTTTAAACAATAAACCGGTTAAAATATAAACAAGCCAAATAGCAACTAGATCATTCACCCATAGAAGAACAATCACCATAACACAAGATATTTTGATGTGGAAACCCAAATGGGAAAAAACACGGTGAGTAAAACTCACAAGTCAACTATCTGTAGAATAGTAACCAGACCGGTTAAGATCAGACCAGTTAAGGCCTTACAATGTTCTTCACCAGAACAGATCCTATTCGGAATCTAGATCTCTATTAGGAGATAAGTCCTATTAAAGACTACCCTGTTAAAGGATTTCAGATCCACAAATGTGAACCACCTTGTTAGAGGATTTACAATAGGCTTGGCTAGGCCTACCCGGTTAAGGGTTTTAGACTTGTCGAAGAGATTAGTAATCAACAAGTGAATGATCTAGAAAGTAGCACAATATTCTTGATTATATCCTTGACAGTTCTCTGTTAATACATTGTAGCATTACTTCCATCTTCTCTCCTTTGCACTCACAATCTCTATAGTGAGATACCTATTTTGCATAGACCAAATCTGCTTTACAATACTCGCACATATCAACTCCTCCAAAATCCTAGATATGATGTCCTCATATAGGAATCTGATTTCATGTCGGTCCAATAAGATTACACTACAATTTCATAGGTACAGTGCATCTAGACCTATTTGGTAACATGACATAGAAACACCACTAAAGTGTCAGTGGATGATAACTCATCACACTTTACAATTATACCGGTTTAACACAGTATACTGATTAGTGGTTAATGAATAAAGACTGGAAAACTAAAACATAATGTTTTGATCAAAAAGAGTAACTGTTGCTACGGGTCCTCGTTTTGCTTGAGGTCTTCATACTACTTCAAGGTCTTCATACCGCTACGATCGGTAAGCATCTTCTGCAAAACACTGATAGTCTTCACATACAAAGACTATACTTACAATGGCATATAATATTGGTGTGAATAGCACAACACATATTACCAGTGGGGAATAACATATACATAAAATAAGTGTGTGTCCATCAATGACAATGACAACTTAAACATTATCAAAATACCAACAACATACATACACACATACACACACATACACATACACATACACATACAACATACACATACACATACACATACACATACACATACACATACACATACACATACACATACACATACACATACACATACACATACACATACACATACACATACACATACACCTACACCTACACATACACATACACATACACATATGCATACACATACACATTGATGCAAGAGAATCCCTAGTAGATGAGCAATCTTGCATCAACCAAAAAAATATTTCCTTTGAATTTGTTCTTGTTTAGTTCTTTGTGTAGTATTTTGTTCTCTTACTGGTAGTTTCTTCTTCTTCATGGTAGATCTTATTTCTGATTTCTAGACAGTTTCATGTGCTTGATTGCAAATTTATAGTTCATTTGGGTTGTTTTACGGTCATATATCACTTTCAGTTGAATATTTCTAGGTTTTGGGACAGTTCTTGTGCTTACCAGTTGGTTTTCCTTCTTTAACGATGTGATTCTTGGCATGCGGGTCCATCTTGGGTCTTATCCAATGTGCTTTGGCATGTGGCTAACCTTCCTATTGAACCGCATCACTTGGTTGTTATTTTCCAAAAATATTTATCTCAATCTTATGGCCAACCTAATTACACATTTCATTTTCCTGCATTGGTGAATGTAATCTTATGAGGCCGACCCGAATGTGTTTTAATGGGTGTAAATATGATGCCATGTAATCATTTGTGAGGACAGAGGAAGTAGAACTCAGAATAAGGATTGAGATTTGCATGTTGTGATCTAGTTGATTCTTAGAGTTCTGATTGGATTGTATCTGGTTTGAAGCCTGCATGTAACCAGTTAACTACTAGATGTATTTGGATGATAATATGAAGATTACCAGATGATTTCCGAAAGTTATAAGGCTATAATATGATCTGTTTATGTGAATTTGATATGTTTTCTTGCTGCTTTCATTGTGTCTCTCTTGCTGCATAAGTCGATTGACTCTTTTGAGGGTTTTTACTAGTTATGGCTGCATCAAGTGGTATCAGAGTTGGTTATGGACTGGTTGGTAGAAGAATTGGTTGTGAACATTAAGGCAATCCTTGGGGTGGATAGACCGTCGATTAGAGGCAGGTTGCACGTGTGTTCAATAGATCACCGAGGGGAGGCATTTGAAACTGGTAGTCAGATTGCCGAGTTGAGGTAGTTCATTAGAGTGGAAGAAGAGATGTCGCCAAGGAGAACAAACCCCTAGAGGGTAGAGTAGATGATGGAAGACTACAAGAATGAAGTGAGGAATGAAATCCAAAATGCTTTGGCTAGTTTGTGAAGAAACCCTAATTCTGAGGATGAATATGAGGAAGTTGGTGAAGAGCTTGAGGAAGCTAAAGGACTGAAATATGAAAGAGAGGAAAGATTCCTGAGAGTAGTGGTACAAGTGAGTAAAGTACATAAAGTTGAGATTTATAATTTATTTTAACGCTGAACCTGGAGGATCTGATCGATTAGATCAAAGTGTTAGAGGACTACTTTGAGTTTGAGGATGTCAAGGACCTATAGAGAGTCTGGTTGGCATAGACCAAGTTGAAAGTGTTAATCCTATGAGGATCCCATTAATACTGAGAGGGGGGTGATTAGTATTAACACAATTTATAACTTCAAATCAAAATACCATTTACAACAGATCTAAAATTGTTTAATACATGAATCTATCCCTTCAAAAGATCTCATACACTTGATACCCACTTATGCAATCCTATTAATCAGAATATTCACCAACTAGATATCTAATCAATACATACTCATACTAACTTATTATTAGATCAAAATACTTCATCTATCAATTCATTAACATTACCAGTAACCACTTACATATCTCTGATAAACAGGAGTAAACTTATCATAATTGGTAATCAGAAATAATGCATGAAAACATAAGCACTATGAAAATACATTCCACATATGAACACTTAGATGTTTTGACATGGAAACCCAAATGGGAAAAACTATGGTGGGGATTGGAACCCACAATAATTTGTACTCTTTCAAATTACACCCTATTAAGAGCTTAGCCTAGTTAGGAGCTTACAATATGCTAGGTTATGAGCAGACCCTATTAGGAGTTACTCGGATAAGGGATTTTCCTATCACTCCAGCTAGGAGCTTAATGATCTATTAGGATCAACCTAGTTAGAGGATTTAAACACTTTTTTGTGAGCTACCCTGTTAGGGGACTTAGATGGAAAAGGCCTGTTAGGACCTACCCGGTTAAGGGATTTATGCTGTTGTAACTGTTAGGGAACAACAGTGAAAAATGATCTATTACTTTGCACTTTCATCTTGCTAAATCAAATCCAATTATGTTTCATAGTCTGCAACACTCAAGAAGATCTCTATCTTCTCAGGGATAACTTAACTCATTCTCCTAATGCCATCGACATATGAAACATCAGTTGTGTTGCCCTAAATAGCCATAACAACTAAGTTGGACATAAACCTAATTACATCTTGAATTTACAATACAGATCATGTCAGATCAATATCCAAATCATTACAACAATCTACAATGCAATATCAACCGTTGATTATTCATAACCCATCAAAAAAATCTGATCTGTATAGAAGTCAAACCCTTAGAATATTTTGCTAAGCACTTTGCACATTCTCGAGTAATTAAACCATCTTTCATCTAAAAACACAATTCAAATTATTCACGTGGGTTGTGTCATATTATCTCCTTCATGTATATTCAACACCAATCACCATCATATCAAAAATCATTACCAGTTAAGTTAATTCATCACCGGTCCTAAAACCCTAGCCTAAGTCCATCAGAAATTCAAAACATGTCTTTTGGTAATCAACATAGGATGCGATTCTGGTCACATACACAAATCCATCATAAAAGCTTATGTCTCAAACCACAAGTCTCCAACCATCACCAATTTACCGATTGTATCAAAATATTTTCTTTTACTAGTTGAAGTCCTAATTCTCAATCTTGCAGATAAACCCTGCCATACTTAAAAATTCTAAATCCGGTAGACCAAATTACTTATTCAATAAGTCAGACACCAAAGTTCATCTATAACCATCATCAAACATTAACATAGGTTGCCATCAATGACAACAAAAATAACTGATCATGTCATCATCAATCTTCTACCGATATAGTCATCAACTCATCTGCATCAGTTATGCCAATCATGCCAACAATCTCCCCCTTTGGCATTGATGGCAACACCAATCGGCTATAAAATCAGTATACAATCACATATCCCAATCATTTGCATCTTAGCAAATTAATTGTCGATCTCTACATCTGTCGGTCCTCACTGTCTTTTCTTCTCCTCAAGACTGATCATCAGATTCATTTTTCTTCTCCCCCTTTGACAAAAATGCCAAAGTTAAATATGCATCACTTAACTTCAAACTCATCAAAACTCTAAATCATATCATACTGCATTAGAGCCGGCCCCCCAACAAAGTAACTCACATCTTCATCAATCCTTAGTGAAGAATAAACATGAAATCCATAGGATTGATGCAACTCCAACATCTTAGTTCTTCCGATGTAGGGGTCTAACCCCTAATTTACTTCTGAGAAACTCAAAAGTAGTTGTTGGCAATGGTTTAGTAAAGATATCTGCTAAAAAAATCTGTACTCTTCACATACTCCATCTTTACCTACTTCTCTTGAACTCTTTCCCTTAAGAAATGATACTTCAACTCTATATGCTTGGTTCTTGCATGAAGTACAGGATTCTTGGAAATATTTATTGCACTTGTATTGTCACAATAGATAGCCAATGGTTCAGACATATCTATCTTGAATCCTTCTAGCACATGTCTCATCCATATGGCCTACATTAAATTCATGGATGCAGCAACATACTCAACTTCATGTGTAGATTGAGAAACACAAGTTTGTTTCTTGCTTATCCATGCTACAAGTCTTCCTCCAAGTAGAAAAGCTCCACCAGTTGTGCTTTTCCTATCATCCACATTGCCTGCCCAATTTGCATCAATAAAAACATCTAAAGTGAAATTTCCTTTGTAGGGATACCATAATCCATAGTCTAATGTTACTTTAAGGTATCGAAAAATCCTCTTAACAGCCACCATGTGACTTTCTTTGGGCTCTTTTTGGAATATTGCAACTAACCCAACAACATGAGCAATGTCTAGTCTGCTATCTACAACATAGTGTAGTTTACCAATCATACACCTGTATTCTTTTTCACTAACATCAGGTGAATCATCTTGCTTTGTCAACTTGCAACCTTTTACCATTGGTGTACCTACCGCTTTATAGTCTTCCATGCCAAAAGTCTTCAACACCTCTTTAATATACTTTCTTTGACAGATAAAAATACCACCATCCACTTATTGGATATGTAATCCAATAAAGAACTTATTTCACTAATTAGAGATATCTTGAATTCCTTTTTCATCTCATCAGCAAAGTCCATACTCATATTATCATCTCCACCAAAAATTATGTCATCTACAAATACTTTAGCTATTAGCATCTTGCCTCCATTAGTTTTTAGATAAATATTACCATCCTCACTGGTATGCTGGAATCTAATCTTGTTCAAATGTGCATGTAAACTCGCATACCATGCTCTTCGTGCTTGCTTTAGACCATACAAAGCTTTATGCAATTTACATACCATGTCCTTATCATTGGTCAAGGAAAAACCATCTGGTTGTTCAATGTATACTTCCTCTTCAAGAATTCCATTCAAAAAGGATGACTTGATCCATTTGGTACACTTTGAATCACTTATATGTAGCAAATGCCAATAACATCCTTACTCCTTCCAATCTTGCAACTGGTGCAAAAGTTTCACCATAGTCTTCAGCTTCTTCCTGTGCATATCCTTTGCAAACTAACCTTGCCTTATTTCTTAGCACTTTTCCATCTTCATTTAACTTATTCCTGAAGACCCATTTAGTTCCAATCACATTCTTGTACTTCGGTCTAGGAACAAGTGACAATGTCTAATTTTTATCTATTTGATCTAATTCCTCATTTATTTCTTTCACCTAGTCATTGTCTTTGAGTGCTTCTGTAACTTTCCTGGCTTCCATTGTAGATATCAAACAATAATTTTCTCTAATCTTCCTCCTGGTCTACACACTTGCATACTTATCACCAATTATGTAGTCTTAAGAGTGATTTAATCTCACATATCTAAGTATAGTCTATGTCAGTTCTGCTTTTCCTCATCTGATTCACCATTCAATTCACTAATTTCTTCGTCACTGTTCTCACTTATCAGTTGAGCACCTAATATTGCATTTTTTGGTTGATCATTATTCTATGCTTCCAGTTCAAAGATCACTAGTCTTTCTTCATTATCATCTTTTTTAGGTTCAGACCTGTTTGATCATTCATATTTATTTGACAAATTATCCACCTTCACATTAACACTTTCAACTATTTTCTTAGTTCTCTCATTATAGAATATATATGCTTTGCTTTTGGAAGAATAACCAAGAAATATTCCTTCATCAGATTTTGCATCAAACTTTCTAGCATAGTTATCCTTTTTAATAAAACATTGACGTCCAAAGATTTTGAAATAACTAACACAAGGAGTTTTACCATACCATAGCTCATAAGGTGTCTTATTGTTGTCTTTCTTTACAAGTATCTAGTTTAATGTGTAGACCACAGTACTTACCGCTTCTCTCCAAAACATCTTAGGCATATTACTTTATAATAACATTGTTCTAGCAAAATCAATAATTGTTCTGTTCATCCTTTCTGCTACGCCATTTTATTGTGTTGTCCTTGGAGAAGACATCTATCTTTTGATACCTTGTTCATCACAATACTTGACAAACTCATCAAATTTGAATTCTCCTCCTCGATCAGATCTTAAGCATTTCAAGTTTTTACTGGTCTCATTCTCAACTAGAGCTTTAAATGCTTTAAATTTACTAAAGGATTCAGATTTCTCCTTTAGGAATGTAACCCACATCATCTTAGAATAGTCATCGGTAAAAAGCATGAAATATCTATTACCAAAATAGATTTTTGATCACATAGGACCACAAAGATTAGTATGAACCAAATCAAAAATATTTTCAGATGTACACTTCTTTCTCTTAAATGAAGTAGTGGTCATCTTACCAATTTGACAGTCTTTACATATCACATTATCTAGTTTAAATATTTGTGGCAATCCTCTCATAACACTAGACTTTCTTACCTTCACAAAGTTATCAAAATTCACATGACAACATATCTTGTGCCACAACCAGTTGTCTTCCATCTTTGCACCTATACAACTATTGATATTAGCATTTAAATCAAATAAGTTACCTCTTGTTTGTTTTCTGGTAGCAATCAATTCACTATTTCCTCCAAGGATTCTGCACATTCCACCATTAAACTCAAGCAAATAACCTTTATCATTGAGTTGTCCAACACTTCAAAGATTATGTTTTAGACCATCAACCCAAAATACATCATCACTATTATTCTTCCCATTCAAAGAAATAGAACCTTTACCTTTCACCATGTAGGGAAAGTCATTTCCAAATCTAACAACCTCCATCAAATTCATTGAGTCAACAGTTACCTTATCCTTTGAAATGGATCTCAGTTCTTGGATTGCCAATACTCTAATAGCATACTGAGATTGAAGTGTTTTGATCATTTACTTACCACCAACACCTTTTATACCACCAAAAACTTCTTTAATTCTCTGACCATACTGTGAAATGTTTTCTCCTTTTGCATTTTCATATCATCAAATTTTCCTCTCAAGCTTTCCTCTTTTCCTCTTTGTACATGCTCATCTCCTCCATGAATTGTTTCTAATTTTTCCCAAACCTCATGTGCAGTTTTGAATCCTTGAACATTAATATATTCAGAATTGGGTAAAGTACTTACAATAGCTTCAAGGGCTTGCATGCTCTTCTGCTGATCTTTAAGTTCATTCGGTGTCAAGAGAGAAATAGTAGGAGCCACATATGCTATTTCAACATGTTTACAGTATGGAGCACCAAGACCTTTTAGATATATCTTCATTTTGTCTTACTAGATCTTATAGTTATCCTTGTTGAATTTTGGACCCTCTTTCTTCATCATCTTGTCTTGCTCAGAATCTTTTCCTCCAATGGTTAAACTTTTCCAGCACACAAAGGACATTGACTTTGATACCAATTGTTAATCCTGTGAGGATCCAGTTAATACTGAGAGGGGAGAGTGAATCAATAATAACGCAATTTATAAATTCAAATCAAAATAACATTTACAACAGATCTGAAATCATTTAATACATGAATTTATCCCTTTAGCAGATGTCATACACTTGATACCCACTTATGCAATCTTATTAATCAGAATATTCACCAAGTAGATATCTGATCAACACATACTCATACTAACTTATTATCAGATCAAAATACTTCATCTATCAATTCATTAACATTACTGATAACCACTTACAGATCTTTGATAAACAACAGTAAACTTATCATAACCGATAATAAAAAATAGTGCATGAAAACATAAACACTATGAAAATACATTCCACACATGAACACCAAGATTTTTTGACATGGAAACTCAAATGGAAAAAACCAAGGTGGGGATTGGAACCCACAATAATTTGTACTCTTTCGAAGTATGTCCTATTAGGGGTTTAGCCTAGTTAGGAGCTTACAATACGCTCGATTAGGAGCAGACCCTATTCGGAGTCACCTGATTAAGGGATTTGCCTATCACTCCAGCTAGTAGCTTAATGATCTATTAGTATCAAACTAGTTAGAGGATTTAAACACTCTTTTGTGAGTTGTCCTGTTAGGGGACTTAGATGGAAAAGGATTGTTAATACCTACCTGGTTAAGGGATTTATGCTGATGTAACTGTTAGGGAACAACAGTGAAAAATGATTTGTTACTTTTCACTTTCAGCTTGCTAAATCAGATCCACTTATGCCTCACAATCTGTAACACTCAAGCAAATCTCTATCTTTTCTGGGATGGCTTAACTCATTCTCCTAATACCATTGACACATGAAACATCATTTGTGTCACCCTAAATAGCCATAACAACTAAGTCGGCCATAAAACCTAATTACATCTTGAATTTACAATACATGAGATCATATTAGATCAATATCCAGATCATTACAACAATTTACAATGCAATATCAATTGTTAATTATTAATAACCCATCACAAAAATATGATCTGTACATAAGTCAAACTCTTAGAACATTTCGCTAAGGACTTTGCACATTCCTGAGAAATTCTACCATCTTCTAAGCCAAAACACAATTCAAATTATTCATGTGAGTTGTGTCATGTTATCTCCTTAATATAGATTCACCACCAATCACTATCATATAAAAATAAATTACTAGTTGAGTGAATTCATCACCAGTCCTAAGAACCTACTAAAACCCTAGCACAACTCCATAAAAAATTCAAAACATGCCTTTAGGTAATCAACATAGGATGTGGTTCCCATCACATACACAAATCCATCATAAAAGCTTATGTCTCAAACCACAAGTCTCCAACCATCACCGATTTACCGATTCCATCAAAATATTTTCTTTTACCGGTTGAAGTCCTAATTCTCAGTCCTATAGATAAACCCTATCATACTTACAAATTCTAAATCTGGTAGACCAAATTACTTATCCAACAAGTCAGACACCAAAGTTCATCTGTAACCATCATAAAACATTAATTGACATAGGTTTCCATCAATGGTAACACAAATAACTGATCATGTCATCATCAATCTTCTACCGATACAGTCATCAACTCATCTGCATCAGTTATGCCAATCATGCCAATAGAAAGGGCATCTTTTCGTATGGTGGAAATAATTGAAGAGAGACAGAGTGGAGAATGGTGAATTGAAAATCACCCGGGGAGATAGATGTTTCAAGATTGAAGGCCAAGTTCATACTGGGAGACTATGAATTAAAGTTGTTCGAGAAGTTGCAGAACCTAAAACAGAGAAACATGACTATGAAGGAATATACTGAGGAATTATACAAGGTGGTAATAAGATATGGACATAGAGAGATGGATAGAGAGAAGGTGGCAAGGTACATCAATGTACTTGCTTTAAACATTCAAGATGAGATGAGTATGTTGAAGGTTTCCACAGCTGAAGAAGCTTACCAATATGCTTTAAAGGCTGAGGAGGAGGTGAGAAGAAGACAATTGAATAAGGGAAAGGAGAAATTAAAGATGAGTGATAGTATGAAGAAACTAGTTGAAGAAGAGGAGTCAAAACCTAAGTGGAATAAGAAACCACAACATAACACACCTTTGAAAGGTAGCAACAGTACCGATAGGGAATTCCTTGGCAAATGTTTCAAGTGTGGAGAAACCAAACATAGATCCTATAAATATAAGTAGGGAATAACAAGAAATTGTGTCACAAATAAAGAACCAGATGGTACCAGATCTGATTGTGCACTAGAGCAAGGAGAATTCCTTATATTTGGAAGAAAGGATACTAGATCTACTCAGAGGAAGAGTCTTTTCCGGATTATATGCAAATCAAGTGGTAAGTGTTGCAAGGTCATTATCGATAGTGGAAGTGCTAATAGTTTATTATCCGAGGAGATGTTTGTGAAGCTTGAGTTGGAGAGGCTTAATTATCCTTGTCCTTATGAGGTGAGTTGGTTGCAATATGATCAGAAGATAGAGATAAATGAGCAGTGTTTGGTGAGTTTCAATATTGGGCCTTTCAGAGATGAAGTTTTATGTGATATTATGTCTATGAGTATTTTTCATGTCTTGTTGGGAAAGCCTTGGTGGTAAGATAGAGGATCTATTTGTGATTGTAGAAGAAACCTAGTTACTATTGAAAAGGATGGGCAGAAGTTCACATTGATTTATTTAAAGGAGAAAGAGAAGTAGGTGAAGAAACTGAGTCCTGAGAGAAGTTGCACTATTGAGAAACTAGTGGTAGGGGCTATACTGAAAGGTTTGATAGAACCAGTTGTGGAGGTCATACTGGAGGCTTTGAAGGAAGATTTGATAGAATCATTTGTAGAGGTTATACCAGAGGATGACATGACTTTGCAGAGGGATTTGACAGTTGAGCCTAATGGACAGATGGAACTGGTCAATAAAGATCTTATGGTAACAAGCCAGATGAATTCTTGTGGAAGAACCAAATTAGAGTTTCAGAAATAGAGACAATGTACTGACCTGAAACAAGGAAAGAGCGACACAAGGAGTCAGAGGTTACAGAAGTCGATTGAGGCATCGAAGGAGCTAAAGAAGAGGTTGGTAGATAAGGAAGATGTTTGGACCAGAAATGAGCATGGGATCTTTGATTCCGAATCCTTTTCGATGTTCATGAGTTGCCTCTCATGGAAAATGTTTTTCTACCTAGGTTGTCTGATGTAGGAGCATCTCCGATTGATGAGCAATCTTGCATCAACCAAAAAAAAATTTCCTTTCAGTTTGTTCTTGTTTAGTTCTTTGTGCAATTTTTTGTGTTGTTATCAGTATGTACTAGTAGTTGCTTGTTCTTCATGGTAGATCTTATTTTCGGTTTTGAGAAAGTTTCATGTTCTTGATTCCATATTTTTAGTTCATTTGGGTTATTTTCCAGTCAATTATCGCTTCTAGTTGACTGTTTCTAGGTTCTGAGATAGTTCTTGTGCTTACCGATTGGTTTTCCTTCTTTACTGGCATGATTCTTGGCGTGTGGATACATCTTGGGTCTTATCCGATGTGCTTGGGTGTGTGGCCAACCTTCTTGTTGAACCTCATCACTTGGTTGTTATTTTCTAGAAAGATTTATCTAAATATTAGGGCCGACCTAATTACACATTTCATTTTCCTGCATTGGTAAATGTAATCTTATGAGGCCAACCTGCATGTGTTCCGGTGGGTATAAATATGATGTCATGCAATCATTTGTGATGGAAAAGGAGTTATAACTCAAAATAAGGATTGAGATTCACATGTTGTGATCTGATTGATTCTTAGAGTCCCGGTCGGATTGTATCTCACTTGAAGCCTGCATGTAACCAGTTAACTACCGGATGTTCTTTGATGATAATATGAAGATTGTTGGATGATTTCTGGAACTTCTAAGGCTGTAATATGATGTGTTCATGTGAATTTGTTATGTTTTCTTGCTTCTTTCATTGTGTCTCTCTTGCTGCATAAGTCGGTTGACTCTTTTGAGGGTTTTTACTGGTTATGTAAGCATCACACACACATAGACATACATACACATACACATACACATACATATGTGCATATACACATATACATACATATACACATATACATACACATACACATACACATACACATACACATACACATACACATACACATACACATACACATACACATATAGATATACACAAACATACATATACATATACATATACAAACATATAAACATATACACGTAGATATACATACACACACATACATGCATACACATACACATATATACATATACACATGTTAACATAAATACATACACACACATGTACACATATAGACATACACACACATGTAAACACACATACACATACACACATACTCACACATACACATACATACACATAGGCACATGCTCACACACATACACATACATACATATATACATACACATACTCATAGACACATACTCACACATACACACATAGATGTACACACATACACCTACACACATACATACACACATACACACACACACACACATAAAATCACACATATACTCACACATAGTCACACATATACACACACATACTCACACATACATATATACATGTACATACTCACACATATATACACACATACATACACACATGTACACACACACATATACATATATATACATATACACACACATACATGCATATACATATACACACATACATATACACATACACACACATACGCATATACATACATACATGTACACACATGCACTCATACACACATGCATACATACACACATATACACACATACATGTACATATATACATACATAAACACATACATAAATTTTGTGTAGCCATTTACAACAAATATCGCAAACAAGAAGAAATAATGGTTGTTACAACTACTTTTAGTATAAAAATTAGCATCAATGTGTATCTGCATAGACTAAATTTAGCCCAATTTCCATAGGTCTAAAGACAATTGAAAAAACATCAAACACTTCCTTATCCTAAGTTCAATGTTCTCATGGCAATAACTTCAGCCCACAACCTAGAATCTCCATCAGCTCAAGTGTAGGGACACCTTGAGGGATGTTTTCACTAATTTTTCCTTTTTCATGAGAGGATAGCTAGGGTTCTCGAGGACTGGAAGGATGACCCTATCACTCTCTCCCCAGAAAGCTAAAAGTAGCTTATGGTAAGTTGAGGATTTCTACCTCATCTCACGAGAGCCTTATGGTGAGTATCTTGGGGGAAAATCAGCTATCCCCTTGCACTAAAATTATCGCGATGTTCAGTGAAAAAAGGGTGGGCCACTACTCTAAGGTGTCTAGTGGGGGAACTTCAGCAATACTTGGTTCCTATCAATGCAGTGGTGATCCACTTAAGAATCTATCCCAGTCCTCATAAAGAGGAGTTTTACGCAACTCACACAAGTGTGGATACTAAGGGAACCATCAAATAGGCCAACTTCACCAAGTTGTCATGGATTTAGCCTAACTTATTAATTTATATAGCAGGATGAAGAAGTACCACTTGGTTCATTCCCCTCTCATCCGACCTTATGGGCTTCTTGGAAGGGCATGCCCTTCTACCTAAAAAGACGATGATAACAATTTCTCTTACACCTAATGCCCAATGGAAGATGAGGGGTGTCCAGATACTTTTATTATCATCTTTAGGGTTCTATCTAAACACAAAGCATGCCAAAGGCACAAGACATTTCAAACAAGTTAACTAACCCCAAAATGAAATAAAGATGTGAGCCTAATTGAACTGGAAATGAAAAACAAATAGACATGTAGACAAATTTACTCATTATTTAAAAGAAAAAATAGGTAAAACCTCAATGTTGTCACTTTAATCCAATTTAATATTTTTATATCAAATTACACACATAATATAAATATTTAAATATTATTTATATTAATAAATTAAAATTAACATAAAAAAATATTAAATTGAATAAAAAATACCATTTAAAAGTCATCAACAAAATTACGTCCAAATGGCCTTCAAATTAACCTTGATAACCTGGTCGATTGATTTTGTAAAGAACACAAAAAAAAACCAAAAAATCACTTGTTGTCCCATGGTCAAGCGAGGGACCAATCTTGGTGCCAAGTAGTTCGGTTGGACTCACTTTGGTCGAACTAACCTACTCTAGCCAGACTCAATCGGACCGAACCAGACGAGGTGAAATGTGTTGTGGCATCAAAATGTCAAAAAACTCTGCATTTCAACAAATTTAAAATTATGCCCTATTTTTTGTTAGACATATTTTTTTAACAAGAATAAAAAATACCTTTTTGCAAAGCTCGAAATCATGAATCTGGTCATATAATGTTCTTTAGTATTTTTTAATATTTTTTATTAATTAAACATTGTGAGTATCTTTATAAAGTTAAAAAAAAAGGTTGATTAGAAATTAAAAAATAAAATTAAAAATGATATTTAAAATTTTTTAAAAAAAAAATTCACTACATGAGAGAATCTTCTCGATTTTATTTTTTTTGTTAATGATAAATTTAGTAGTTAAAAGGTGACATCGAATGAAAACTGTCAAATTTAACTATGTTGGACTTAAAATTATTATAACGATAAAAATATACATCATTTTTTTTTACACTGCATATATATGTTCTCTATTTGGAAAAAGAAAATCAGAAAAAAAAAAGGTCCATTTTCATTTTTTTGGGTGACGCCGACTAGAACCCCTGATTTTTAGCATTTTTCAGCAATGAAAAATTGGTCTTTGAATTTATAAAAAGAAAATTAAATTTTTTCCAAAATAATTTAAAAAATAATAGACATAAAATTCATTAATATTTCTATATTTGATCAGTTTACATCATTGCAATCGAAGTTAAACAATTTTAGTTGTGTTGGTTGGTTCCTTTATAAAAGTGTTACACATGTTTGTGCTTTTACCTTGTTGATAGCTTGTCATGAAGAAATAAAGTAAGATGTGAGAACCTTCTTCATCTTTACAACTTCCTCCATATTTGCTTCACCTATCAGGAGTGTATCATTAGCAAAAGGGCAATGTGTGAATGAGAAAGGAACCTCAGCAATCATGATACCCTTCCACAGACCTCTTAAATTTGCTTCTTTAATTGATCTACTGAGACCTTTTTCCAATAAAATAAATAGAAAAGGGGACAATGGATCCCCTTAACGAATCACTTGCAAAGATGAAAACCTACCACTTGGGGAACCATTTATCAAAAATAAAAACCTACCTCCTGATATACATGCTTTTATCCATTTGTACCACCCCTGTGAAAAAAAACAAACTATTAAGCACTTGATCTAGGAAATCCCAATTTACCTTATCATATGCTTTTTGCATATCAATTTTTAAGATCATGCTTGATATTTTTTCATGATTGATTGAGTGTAGAATCTCGAGTGCTATGATTGCCCCTTCTGGATTTTCCCTTTCTAGTAGAAAAATTCCTTACTCTTGAAAAATAATTGAAGGAATAAGAGTGGTCATCCTCAAAGAAATATCTTTAGTAAATATCTTATAAATGGTATTACAAACTGAAATAGGGCGAAAATCTATAAAAGTTTCAAATTGATTCTTTTTTAGAATAATTTAGCAATGTGTTGTGTTAAATTATTTCAAAATACATTTATTCCTCTCAGATTCTTCCAAAGCCAAGTGTACATCTTTGCCAACAAATTCCCAACATTTTTGGAATAATTTTGTTGTATAACTGTGATGCCCAGGTCCGTTGTCCGAAGCCATAGAAAAAACTACCCTTCTTACTTCATCCTTAGATTTTTTGTGTAATGTCCCCTTTTGGCTTAATATACAACTAAATAATTAAAAGCATTTTTAATTATTTAATAAGTCATTAATGTAATTAGTTAGTATTATTCCTTTTTAAAAGTACATCATAAGGATAATATTATATATTTACTTAAGTGACTTAATAAAGTGGGAAATCAAATAAAGTCATCTATAATTCAAAAGTGAAATAAAAGAAAAGAAAATGAAAAGGCAAGCACAAATGAAAGACCAGGGATATTCAGAAAGTTATAAAAGAGGATTGAGAGGATTGTTTCAATATGACAAGTTTATTCATTTCTTTGTTGTAACCCTTTGAGGTTCTAGATATTTGGACTTGGTCCATATTAGCCTTATTGAGGATGAAATCCCTCTTGAAGAAGACTAGCTACAGTGCTGAAAGATCTACTCTAGTTGGTTTTTATTGAAGTTATCAGATTGTTGTTGGTATGTAGATTTCTAATCCTTCTATACATCCTGTAACTTTGATTGGGAGGTTTCTTGTGCATCCAATTATTCTATTAGTAAAGTGGCTACGATTGGGAAGATAATTTTGTTGTTATTATGTTGAAGGTTGTAATGATTTGTCTATTTTGATGATATTATTCATATTTAATTTCAAATCTCTATTTCAGTCTCATATTATATGATTTTCAATATAAATTATTGAATGAATAGAAATTATTTTTCATGCAAACTGTTTGTTTAAATTCATGTGGTGTGTTTGGTTAAATCTGGAGCAAATATCCAGAGGGGGTATTTCAGTGGTATCAGAGCTAGTTTTTGCTACCAGCTTGTGAGGTTTCATGAGTGGGGAAGAAGAATACAAAAAAATGAGAACTTTTTTACATCTCTGTGGATATTTGTTGAAGTTTGTGCCTAAGGGCCAAACCTTTGTTAGTGGGAAGAAAACCCCAAGTTTTTTGGAGATAAGGACAAAAACCCTTGTCTATTGGTTCATCTTTAAGATTTTAGGTTTGTGGGTTAAAAATTGATAAGTTTAGCCATTAGTAATTAATTATCTTGATTAGAGGTAATCATATAATTTAATAATCAGTAATCCTTTAGTGTTGATTTTAGAGAAACCTTCTATTAATTAAAATATATTTTATTTCTGCCACACTTTACAACTCCTCCTAAGGAGTCGAGTTAGAAAGAAATATTTTTTGAGACTAAATTAATTTTAGTCATAGCTTTTGGTCAAGCAATCCAAACTAGACATGGTAATCACAAAGAGAGAAATACTTGTCTGGAATCGATTTTGGGATTGTCTTCTTTTAAAGCAAGCACAACTCCATTTTTATCTTTTGTGGGTTTGGTATTCTATATTTTATGTAAAGAGGGTGAGTTCGTGGCAATCATTACCTATTGCTGGAGTTTAGGGCCAATAAATAAATAAATTTTGGTTGTAAATTTCTCTAACATACCAATGAAATAGTCCCTTGTCTTCATTGGCCCTTGGAAGGATGCGGCACTATAGAGAAAGGGAGTCTCCAAAGCGATTTGGTTTAATTTCCTTAATTGGCATGTAAAAAAAATAAATGAAGCCAAAATTATAGAAAAGTTAATTCTCCACTAAGGACAAATTTATGGGCTTTGAAATAGGAAATCAGTGAATAAGACAAACCAAAATGAATCACTGTCAAAGAAAGGTAGAAGAAAAACAAAATTAGGAACCAGAAGGCAACAGAGAGGGGTGGGGGGGGTGAATCCATTGTCAATGAATTTCAACCCAATTATAACTTAATCAAACTTGATACTTAATACCGGTAAACCAAACTTAATGTTGGTTAACAGATTAGCAGTTAATATCAATACCGGTGAAACTTAATGCATGAAATAGAAAGAGAAACAACATCAACAACACATAACATAAAGATTTTGATGTGGAAACCCTGTAACGGGAAAAACCATGGTGGGAAACCTTACCCACAATCAAATGATACTACTCCAAATAGTATGTGTAAACAAATGGGTTTTGCACATGCAGAAAGGCCAACCGCCTAGAGCACACTGCTCAAATGGGAGTCGCAATGACTACAGTAGGATATGGTTAAATCCTAGAATAATGTATTGCTCAAAATAGCATCTCCAATTCTAGATTCAATACTGGTTACGCTCTGATAATCACCATCAAACCTTCCTTGAACCTTCTCTATGGTCTTCTCATATGATCTTCAATATTTGCACATACCATACCATAACCTTACATACCATATCCCATATCTCATCTCACAAATGAGATTTTACATATATACAAAACCTAAGGCCGAATGTGTAGGTCCCCTCACTAAGAATATTATAATACAACGAATTACAAATAAGTCTTGATACGATGCATCATGTTGGCTCAATACATTAACAACAATATTCAATCAATAAATCATCTCCATAATGTGTCGTGCTGATCTGGAATAGATAACGCATACCGGTCCATAACCTAGACCAATCTACCGGTAACAACAAATATGTCAACCCGATTAGACCAATAACCAAAACATGAAAACCAAGTATCCAAACCATGTCTTCAACATAATCAAGTGATCTCCAGATGATAACAAGTCATCATCAATGCCGGTGAAACATATAACCTGCAGGTGAACAATATACCCGATGACTGTGCATAAGTCATTGAACTTACCGGTGAATACAATGTGTTGGTTCAATGGTAAACCAATACAACCATAGTGCCAAATCAACAATGTAGATCTCTAGAAAGATAAGTGTTGACATTAATGACAAAACTAATGCAACACATCCATAATACCAACAATCTCCCCCTTTGGCATTGATGGCAACACTAGATAGAAAAACATCTAAGTACCAAAGCAGAATGCCAAAAACCAAAAACCAACATCTCCAAAATAGATCAATACCAGAAATCAAAACCAAAATACAAAGAGTAAATAACTCTCCCCAAATGAATGATCTCTCTCCCAAGAATGTTTTCCCAAGAATTTTTTTCCATAGATCTCTCTCCCCCTTTGACATCAAATGCCAAAGAAATAAAAAAATACCAAAACACACAACCAACTAATTCAACCAACTACTCCCCCTCAGAAGTAGCTCTCCTCCTTTAAAGCTGGAAAAAATATTTCTCTATTAGTTTCTGTCGGTTTAATGCCAATCTTCAACTGTCTAAGTCTCTACTGGTGGGGGTATTACCCCAAGTTGCTCTCTAAGATATTCAAAAGTTTCCTTGGGGAAAGCCTTAGTAAAGATATATGCAATCTTCTCTTTAGTATTTACATAAACCAATCTTACTTCTTTTGCTTCAACATTCTCTTTCAGAAAGTTATATTTGATAGAAACATGTTTAGTCTTAGAGTGAAATACCAGATTATTTGATATATCAATTGTTGTTGAATTATCATAGTAAATTATTATAGGTTCTTTGCATTTTACCTTTATGTCCTTCAACATTTGCTTAATCCATAATACCCAAGTACAATTAGTTGTTGCTGCAACATATTCTGATTCTGTTGTTGATAATGATGTACAACTCTACTTCTTGCTCAACCATGAAATCAATCTGCTACAAAGAATGATTGCACTGCCAGTGGTACTCTTTCTATCATCTACATCTCCTTCCCAATTTGCATCGGTGTATGCACCTAAATCAAAAATTTTATCTTTAGGATGCCATAAACCAAGATTTGTTGTGCCTTGTAGATACCGGAAAAACCTTTTTACTGTTGATTCATGATTTTCTTTAGGATTACTTTGAAATCTTGAAACAATACATATTGTATTCATCAAATATAGTAAACCTCCAATCACAGATTTGTATCTTGTCAGATTAACTAGAGTTGAATCATCCTTCAATGTCAATTTATCAGTTGTAGTCATAGGAGTACTTACCGGTTTAGAGTTTTCCATAAAAAATTTATTCAGTAGTCCCTTCAAGTATTTTGTTTGACATATGAATATACCTTTACCAGTTTATGAAATCTGCAATCCTAAAAAGAATTTTATCTCCCCAATCATAGATATTTCAAATTCTCCCTGCATTTTGTTAGAAAAGTCCTTACACAATCCATCTTCTCCTCCAAAAATGATATCATCAACAAAGTCTTCAATAACCAAGATGTCATCATTAGTCACTTTGAAATATAAGTTGTTGTTAGCATTACCTTTAGTGTAACCAAGCTTCAAAAGATATTTGTCCAATTTAGCATACCAAGCTCTAGGAGCTTGCTTCAATCCATACAAATTTGTCAATGAAGATCCATCAGGTTGTTCAATGTAAACTTCCTCTTCAAGATCACCATTCAGAAGTGCACATTTTACATCTATCTGATATACTTTATAGTTCTTATGAGCGGCAAATGCAAGAAATAATCTAATTGCCTCAATTCTAGCTACCGGTGCAAAGGTTTCATTGTAATCAATTCCCTCTTTCTATGAATATCCTTTACACACTAATCTTGCTTTGTTCCTGATTACCTTACCATCTTCATTAATTTTATTTCTGAATGCCCATTTGGTTCCAATTACATTTTTGTCTTTAGGTCGGGTAACTAATGTTCATGTATTATTCTTTTCAATTTGTAATAGTTCATCTTCCATTGCTTTAATCCAATGTTCATCTTGACATGCTTCATTAATAAATACTAGTTCAATTTTAGAAATTAAGCATACCTCTTCATTGTCTAGTCTTCCTCTTGTCATAACACCTTGATACTTATTCCCAATTATCTGATTTTTTGAGTGATTTAGTCTTACATACCTGGGATTATTTGCATGTTGTTGTTCTTCAGTCACTGTGGAATTATCTGATGATGCCGGTGTGATTGGATCCACATTCTGTATCGGTGCACTTTGTATAGGTTCATTTATGATCATCTCAACTGTCGGTTCAAAATCTACAGACCTTGAATTTCCTTTAAAGTGTTCATCTATCTTCACATTAGCACTTTCAATGATCTTCCGCAATCTTTTAATAAAATATCTATATGTCTTGCTCTTAAATGAATAGCCAACAAATATTCCTTCATGACTTCTAGGATCAAATTTACCAACATACTCATCTCTCCTAATATAGCATTTGCTTCCAAAAATTCTGAAGTATTTAAGAGTAGGAGTATTACCAAACCATAGTTCATAAGGGGTCTTACCAGTTTCACCTTTGATGTGAACTCTGTTGAAAGTGTAAACTATTGCATTCACTGCTTCTCTCTAATACACATGAGGTAGATTTACTTCTAATATCATGCTTCTAGCTGCTTCCAGAATAGTTTTGTTCTTCCTTTTCACAATTTTGTTTTGCTAAGGTGTCTGGGGTGTTGATAGTTGTCTTCTAATTCCATTCACTTCATAGAATGTATTAAATTCCTTAGATGTAAATTCATCTCCTTGATCAGATCTCAAACATTTGATTTTCTTATTGGTTTCATTCTCTACCATTGCCTTGTATAACTTGAATTTTCTGAAAGCTTCACATTTCTCCCTGAGAAAAGTAACCGAACACATTCTAGAATAATCATCAATAATTAGCATAAAGTATCTATCTCTGTGTAGACTTCTTGTTCTTGCTGGACCACATAAGTCAGTATGAATTAAATCAAGAACATTATTGGATTTCTCATAAATACTCTTAAAAGTTGTTCTAACTTGCTTTCCCATTTCACATTCCTTACATACCGGATTATGTGGTTTCACAATCTTAGGTAAATCCTTTACTGCCTTAGTTGAACTGATCTTTACAATGCAATCAAAATTCACATGACAAAGTCTCTTATGCCATAACCAAATTTCATCAATATGTGCAATCAAGCATGTCTTATCACTGTTGTTCAAATGAAAGATATTACCTTTAGTTTGATTACCAGTTGCAATCTCTAATTCAGTTCTATTCATGATTTTGTATTTACCAGTCTTGAATTGTGATTGAAATCTCTTTTCAACTAATTGACCAACACTCAAAAGATTATGCTTCAAACCTTCAACATAATAAACATTGTCAATATTGTGCTTACCATCCAAAGATATAGTGCCTTTTCCTTTGATTAAACAAGATTTATCATCACCAAATCTTACTAGACCTCCACTATATTCCTGAAAAGATAAGAATTTACTTTCATCACTACTCATATGATGTGAACATCCAGAATCTATGATCCATTCATCATTTTCTTCAATTTTAGCTGTCAGGGCCTACTCTACTAGTGGAATACTAGGTGTCAGTTGATCTTCTTTTATTGCAAAAAAATCCCATCCATTGTATGTCGGTTCTTCATTAGGATCATCAATAACTCCTTCATCAACTTAGTAACAAGTTTTATCTTTGTTCTTCTTAAATCTGTATCTCTGATATTTAGGGTTAGGATTATATATTCTTTTAGCTTCCTCTCTCAATCTTGCATGTCTGTTAGGACATCTAGATGCTATATGACCAACTTTATTACAATTAAAACATTTAAATGATGCTTTACCTTCATACTTACTTCCAACTGGACCTTTAGGCATTTTCCTTGCAAATAGTGCTTCAAGTTCTTCTAGTTCTTCATTTTCCCTTTTGAAATCTTCAAGTTCTTTTGCATAAAGTGCTTTCCAATCAAATTTTTTAGATGATGATGATGATGCTACAAATGATGATGCTCTGAAGGCTAAATTTATCTTAATTGTAGCAACAGGACCAAATTCCTCAAGCTCAAATGCTGAAATTTTTCCAACCAAGGTATCTCTAGATACTGATGTATTGGGCATTGTTCTCAACTCATTAATAGTAGTTACTTTCATTTTGTATGATGGTGCAAATGCTCTTAAAAATTTAGAAATAATTTCATCTTCACTTAAGGATCCTCCACAACATTGTATTCCTAAAACAATTTCATTCTCTCTTTCCATAAAAGCAGAAATTCTTTCATCTTCTTCCATTTTCAAATTTTCATACCTGACCCGGTAACATTCCAGTTTTGCAATTTTGATAGTGGTATCTCCTTCATTCAATGTCTCCAGTTTATTCCAAATAGCTTTAGCAGTAGATCGGTCTAATAATCCCATGATTTGCTGATCTAATAATGCGCTCAAAGTGCTTCTCTTGCTTTGAAATCATTTTCTTGACCTTTACCAAATGTTGGTGGATTAGGTTGATTTGATGTAGGACCAACATAGCCATTATTTGGAACTTCCCATATATCTCTTCCAATGCAATTCAGATGTGTCTCCATTCTAATCTTCCATATACCATAGTTAGTTCCATCAAGTTTAGGACTGTCCTTCCTGAAAATGTTTGTTGTCATAGGATCTCCTCAAGTTGTTAGGCTTCTGCAAAAAGAGGACTTAGCTCTGATACCAATTGTTAGGAACCAGAAGGAAACTAAGAGGGGGGGTGAATCAGTTGTGAATTAATTTCAACCCAATTATAACTTAATCAAACTTGATACTTAATACTAGTAAACCAAACTTAATGTTGGTTAACAGATTACTGGTGAAACTTAATGCATGAAACAGAAAGAGAAACAACATCCACAACACATAATGCACAAATTTTGATGTGGAAACCCTGTAAGGGGAAAAACCGTGGTGGGAAACCTTACCCATAATCAGATGATACTACTGTAGATAGTATGTGTATACAAATGGGGTCCGCACATGCAGAAAGGCCAACCGCCTAGAACACATTGCTCAAATGGGAGTCACAATGACTACAGTAGGATGGTTAAATCCTAGAATAATGTACTGCTCAAAATAGCATCTCCAATGCTGGATTCAGTACCGGTTAAGCTTTGATAATCACCTTCAAATCTTCCTTGAACCTTCTCTATGGTCTGCTCATATGATCTTCAATATTCGCACATACCATACCATAACCTTACATATCATATCCCATATCTCATCTCACAAATTAGATCTTACATATATGGGTAAGTGCACAAAGATGGTGGTCAAAATGGGGGGTATAAGTGGACACTTATTTTTTCTGAAATCAGGTGAACCTGAACTTGGAGGCAAAATTTGAAAGTCATCCCCTCAAGATATGAAGAAAATCAAAGAACAAATATTGTATTACTCTGAATCTAGTTTCCAAACTAGTAATTTTTTTCAAAATTGGATAAGATTAAGCAAGTCAAATCCTTCGTGCACAAAAAACAGACCCTGATTTTTTCTGAAAAACATAATATAGTGTCTGAGGTGCGCATCAAAATAGTCATAGTTAGATTTAATATTTTGATAAATTCTTTAACAGAAAGATAGTTAAGAGTGAGCACTAGAAGATGTGTATTTTTTTATAATTTTTTGTTTAGTATTTTTTTTTTTATGATTTTTCCAATCGACCACATTCTAAAAATTAGGTACCTATTCATGTGCGAAGCATAAGTTGCAGTAAACAAATTGAAAATACAATTTTTTTTAAATTGTAAAGAATCAAGTGAACTATAATAATATATAAATTTTTTTAAATTTGGATAAGTATATCAAAATTTATTAAAAAAATGGTGCACATATGTCTGTGAGAACTATGGAGACACTGGTAAAAGAAATTCAATAATAATATGTTATTGTTGTTCAAATTTAAAAAAAAATATATGGTTAGAAAGCTCAGAAGATGGGTGAAAATATGGTGGCAATTATAGAAATACCCACTTGATTAAATGTAAACCTAATGATGACAAAGTCGATAAACCAAGTTGATAAAATAAAACATGCCAAAAATGAGAGAAATGGAGGGAAATCAAACTTCCAAACCGTAGCTTTGTCATCCAGGCCTATTTCCAAGCCTAAACAGTCAAAAGTGTGTACGGGGTACTAATGGTATAAAAAGCGTGTATGGGGTACTTATGGTGTAAGAAGCGTGTACGCGCTCTTTTACTATAAACAACGCATACGCGCTATTTTTACTATAAATAGCGCATACACGTTAAGTTTGTTTAAATTTTGGGTGTGTATAATATTATATTGTATATATAAATGTGTATATACATATAATATATAATATCTATATATATAATATATTAAGTATATATATACACATATAATTGTATTGTCTCCCCCTCTCAAGTGTATGCAATGTGCCTCTCTCTCTTTTGGTCTCTCCCTATCCTTCTCTCCCCCTATCTCTCCCTCTCCCTCTCTCCCCTTCTCCCTTCCTCCATACCCCATCCCTCCCTCTCTCTCTCTCTCCCTCTCTCCCCTTCTCCCTTCCTCCATACCCCATCCCTCTTTCTCTTCTTCTCTCCCTCCCTGCCTCCATACCCCACTGCAACTGTGTCTGCACTTCTATAGAAGTAAGTGAATTTATTTCTTGTCTGCAACTTCCTCTTTAATTTTTATCATGTATGCTCTCCTAAGAAAATTGACTGATGGATTTGTGTGTGTATATTGAATAGGAGGAATAGGGTTTCAAATTGAACCACGGGTGCATTACCTTGACAAACAAGGAAACTTGCAGTAATATTTTTCTTGAATCTGTTTTTAATGAGGAGAGAAGATGTGGAAAATAGTGTCAACAAAGTAACATGATGAGTCAGAGTACCTACAATATATTTTTTAGAAGGAAACAACCAATAGGAAGAGAAAGAGGGAGAGTAACACAGAAGATGTCCTGGAGAATGATAGTGGTGGGTATGCGAGAGTTTCCATGTTGTTACACAACACCTGTCACCTAAAAAAATTAAAGTTTGTTGTATGCATGGCAGTGCTAGTATATGATGATCATCACTTGTCAAAAGGCTTGGAATGATACGTACCCATGAAAGAAATCAAGTGTGTAATTCCTACAGTCACAATCGAGATCAGTCCTATAAGCTTGCAAATTTAATAACATCATATGTTTTAGAACTGAGGCAATACTCTTAGGGTTAGGTCAAGCTCTTACACTTTCTTTTTAGCGAAGCCTCATTGTTTGTTCGCTTGGAGGCAATACTCTTAGGGTTAGGTCAATCTCTTAAACTAAACTACTGATGTTCTATTGTATGATGTTCTATTCATAACTTTAAATAATATATCATTTTATTAGACTATCATATGACCCCTTAGGTGTCATTAGAGGTCACATTGTTTCCTAAGAGGTCATATGGTGTCCTATGACCCCTTAGGACACCATATGACCCCTTAAGACACCATACGACCCATAACAACACCATTTGGTGTCCTAAGGGGTCATAGGATGCCATATGACTCCTCAGGACACCATACGACCCATAACAACACCATACGGTGTTCTATGACCCCTTAGCACACTATTTGGTGTTGTTATAGGTCCTATGGTGTGCTAAGGAATAATATAGTGTCATATGACCCCTTAGGACACCCTATGACCCCTTAGATGTTATTATGGGTCATATTATGTTATGGTCTCTCTCTCTCTCTTCCTCTCCCTCTCCCCTCCTTCTTCTCTCCCTCTCTCCCTCTCCCCCCCCTCCCCCCCCCTCTCTCTCTCTCTCTCTCTCTCTCTCTCTCTCTCTCTCTCTCTCTCTCTCTCTCTCTCTCCACCTCTTCTTCCCATGTTTAGGCATCTTTGAGAAATTATTTTTCTTAGGATGAGCCCTAGACGTAGAGGGGGTACCCTAAAAAAAAAAATTAACATGAGATATTAGTACTGATAATATATTAAACATAATTTTAAAAATCTAAAATGAAATGACTTGCATATTCCATCAAAATAATACATAAAAAAGGGTTGTACAAAACATGATACCATATAGCCTTGTAGGCCAAAATCGATCGCTGAGAGCGTGATGTCATCAATCTGGGACATTTGGTCCCTTGTCAACACCTACAAACCAAAAATTGGACCAAGCATTAAAGATAGTTAGTATATCTTGTAGTTTTTTGAATTCAAAGTGTACTATTCTATTTTAACATGTTACAAAATTTATACCTCAGGCATCGAAGTTGCATCTATAGTAACTGGGGGAGGAGTATGGGATACCGTTGTTGCATCCTAAAATGCATATTATTTGTCTCAATTTAAATCGATGTATAAACAAAAATTCATTTATGTAATTACAAATTTAAACTGACTGATAAATAAAATGCTATGAATTCAAATCAACACACCTATGTCTGTCGCTCATGGCTAAACACCATGTCCACCAACTCATTTGTTAGCATGAAATCCTCAGTCGTGCGGGCCTGACATCTAATCCCGCAAATCATGCATGGATGAGATGTGGATCCATCTACATCGGTTGCATCATCTATCCCCAAGCATATCCCTGAGGAACTAACACATATATGCTAGATGGGCTCTTTGTCGCCACCTGGAGCAGCTAATGGCTCATCATCCAATACAATAGGGTGTTCTAACGATGTCCCATGCTGGATGATGGCACCAGTAAATGTTGTGGTTGCTTGAAGAGTCTGTAGCTCCATCGACTCTTTCAGCTCTACTAGGACGACATGATGCACCTTGGGTTTGTGTGCTAGGGGGTGGTGACTCTCCACAGGTAATCGCCTATGAGCTCCAGGTCTATCTTGTGCAGAGCCACCACCTCTACCATTGAACTCTCTCATGTCAAAATAGTTTGGGCGCACATTGAGCACAAACTCACAATATACTTTTCTCAAAAAATATAATGGTACCTCATAATTATTACAAGGTGGATCATCAAAGACCATCCACCACCTCTGCAAAAAAAGATTCTTCATCTGCACATTGGTACACCAATGTATGGGAAACACTTTTGCATTAAGAGGTAATGACTGACCAATTTTGGGATCAATGAAAAGGGCACATATTTGTTGTTTACTAAATTTTATTTTTTTTTCCTCCCTCGTCGGATAGCCCATCGGCATAGAATTGACGACACTTACCCCTTAAGTTTCCCCATTTGGTAATTTGTGTGGAAACAGTTGTGAAACCACTAGCTAATGTTTCTATGATAGCAACAAGGGATTGATGATGCTCAAGTTTGGATGTTTTCAATTTAACAATCAGTCTATTGATTTTAGACGTATTTTGTCCTATCTGATTAACTAATTACTCATGTGTTTCAGGTGTGTGGTCAAAAGGAGGAATTGGGGTTGTATCTTGTGGGTTTTTAGGAGGTGCATTTGTTTATTGTTGTTGTGGATTAGAAGAATCTGGTTTTTGAAACAAAAAATGAAAAAACCTATTCAAAATGTAAAACAAATTGAACAAATGGGAAAGAAAGACAAATATAAACAAAAACTAACCTTGATCCATAGTGTCTGTAGGAGAAATCTAGCACCCTGTTTGTGGTTTAGGAGAGAAAATGAAGAAAAAACAAACTAAAAACGCGTTATTCACAAGAAAATAAGACCCAATTTTTTTAAAAACACTTTTTTTGACAGGCACCATGTATGCAGTTCTTTTGGGATTATTAGCACGTACGCACTCATTTTTCTATAAGTAGCACATACACGCTCATTTTCCTAGAGGTAGCGTGTACGCACTACCTTCTCTAGGCTCGGGAACAACAAACCTAAGCACGTATGCGGTCATTTCAAATTTTAGAACCGCGTACGCACTACTTGTTTTTCCATGTTTTTTTTGGGTGGTGTCCACTTTTCTGAACACCATCTTTGTGCACATACCCATATACAAAACCTAAGACCAACTATGTAGGTCGGCTCACTAAGAAAATTACAATAAAATCAATTACAAATAAGTCTTCATGCGATGCATCATGTCAGCTCAATACATTAACAACAATATTTAATCAATAAATCATCTCCATAACGTGTCATGCTGATCTGGAATAGATAACGCATACCGGTCCATAACCTAGACCAATTTGTCAATAACAACAAATATGTCAACCCAATTAGACCAATAACCAAAACACCAAAATCAAGTATCCAAACCATGTCTTCGACATAATCAAGTGATCTCTAGATGATAACAAGTCATCATCAGTGCCGGTGAACCATATAACCTATTAGTGAGCAATATACCGGTGATTGTGCATAAGTCACTGAGCTTGCTGGTGAACACAATGTGTCAGTTCAAAAGTAAACCAATATAACCATAGTGCTGAATCAACAATGTAGATCTTCAGAAGGATAAATGTTGACATCAATGACAAAACTAATGCAACACATGCATAATACCAACAAACAACAAATAAGGAAAAAATAGAAAATTCAAGTAATAAGGACTAAAAGAGAGATTGTGTGGGATTTTAGGGAACACCAAGTAATACAAATTTTGAGAGAAGACAAAAAAAAAGGTGAGAGCCAAAGAAGGTATTGAGGATTTTTTCTAGTTGCTCAAAATGCCTAGGCCAAAAGACAAAGGGATCTTCCTTTATGGAATCGGGTTCCCTTTAGAGTGTGTTTGGGTGCTTTAAAAAAAAGGCTGTTTATTAAGTGCATATGAATGCAGCTTCAGACAAATTTTAGAAAAGATAAGGGGATATTTTTTTTAGTGAATTGCATGCTAGAAGACAAATCGTAGAATGAACTCTAGTTGGTGTGGCCGATTTTTCTGAGTATTCATTTTAAAATTGTTCCAATCATATTTGATATTTTCTGGACATAGCTTTGGAGCTGAATACTGCAAAGGAGTTGTGGCTTTCCACCTTGGTGGGACTCTTTCTTGGTGTTGAATAATAGTTTATGGGCATTGGTAATCATTGTCTTTTTCAATTTAATGCTACTACTACATACTCAATCAATTATAGCTCATTTTTGCCTTCAACATTTAAGAAAGATTGGTTCACAAAATTCTTATTAGTTTGATCATTTTTTGATACAGTCATACAATGATTTTGTACCCTTTTTTGAAATAAATAAGCTATAGCTCATATATTGAATTAGTCTCATGTTGCTAGAAATACATTAATAAAGTAGGAGACTGTAGATCAGTTATTTATCCCTGAATTTTTTGTGTACTTGACTTATTGGAATTTGTTGAAAGAATTTTTTTTAGATTTAATTGAATAAACATGAAATTAAATAAATTGCTAGCAACTAGTGGTGTTCATTACAATGTTATTTCTTAATTTGAATACCACTCAACTGTTGAGGAAAAACCAAGCAAATTGTTGAGTTGATTGAAAAGTAAAACAAATTGGGAAAGATTCGATACAATCATTCCAACTTGTTGAGAGAAATTTTAGCATTTTCTAGATTAAGTATGGCTTCAATGTTAGCAAAGGCTTTAAGAGATGCTGGTATCAAACTTAGTTCACAAACTAAATCAAGAGGTATTTTCATTACTCTGAATCAATTGGAAGGATATTTAGGCTTTGTGGGATAGTCACCTTCAAATTAGTTGGAAAAAACTCTTATTCCAACAATGACTTTTCTAAGTCAACCCAAATGCTTGAGCCATTCAGATGATGATATAAGAATTATGGTTGCAATTTGTTTGAGTGAAATCATGAGGATTCTAGCACCTCAAGCCCTAAATGATGATGAGACAATGAAGGAGACATTTCACTTGATCATAGATAGTTTTAAATATCTTGATGATTTAAAAAATGTTCATTATTCAAGAAGAATTGCTATACCAAAAATATTAATAGGAGTCAAAATTATCAGTCTTTTGATAGATTTGGAATTACATGATTTTATCTATGATATGTTTTATCATTTCTTGGTCACAGCCAATGGAAGACATGACAAAGAAATTAATGTAGCTATTAATACCATTATGGTATTTTGTATAAATGAGAGTGATGTTATATCTCATCCCTTATCATCCATGCTAATGACTATTCTCAAAAATGACTGGGTTGTCTCTTCCACTACAGGATGAATTAGTCAAAGGTGTGTCCAGTTCTTGTGAGGGAAAATCGAAGCTATTTTTGAAAATGAAGAGCAAGAAATAGAAGATGGGAGTTTCAATTCAGAGGACAAAGAGAATACCTTTCCTAATGATGGGAGTATGTCAATTCTCCAAGATGTTTCTTCAAATGTTCATACATCAATAAAAGATGAAAATGAATATAATAAAATGATCAATTGAACAACTTTCATTGCACAAGAAATTGATACTTGAATTCAGAGATAGTAAATGCACTTTCTAAGGATATAAATGAAGGTGTTGGTGATTCATTATTTCATTTTAAAGATATGAGAGGATTTTCATTTGATTCCCCAATCTAGACTATGAATAAAAATGTGCATGAAATTCTTTTGGCTTCTAATATTTTTCATTCTTCTTCATGTAGTAAAGGTGAAAATAGAGGAGTTGATTCTTGTTGACTATTTTTGTGTTAACCTTAGCCATATAGATAACCAATTTGAGAAATCATCATGGCTAAGACCCTACGTGCTGACTAGCACTATGTTAGTCACACCATGTTATGAACACTATATTTAACATGCCATGTTAGTCACTCCCTAAAAGAATATAACAGAAAGAGGCCCTACGAGATAGCGGGGGAAGAAAGAGAATTTGTTCTTTCTTCACCTCGTAGGATCAAAATAAAATGGAATAAATGTTTGTGAGATAGTGGGGTAAAGAAGGTTTCTCCTTCCCTGTTACCTCGTGAGCAAATAAAGAAGACCGAAAGGTTGCCATAGGATAGTGAGGGAAGAAAAGTTCTTCCCCACTAACCCACAAAGATTTTTACAAAAGGAGCATCAAGAGAAACATTATGGGTCAATGAGATAGAAAAGTAATGGCTTTCCCCGATACTCTATGAGAAAGGTCAAAGACCAAGAAGAGCATCACAAGGAAATAAAAAGTAAAGCGAGATTGTTTCCCCGCCATCCCGTGAGGAAAAGGAAAAGAATAAAAAGGCCTCGCAAGATAAAAACACAGTGAAGCAGATGGTTATTTCCCATCCTACAACTAATTTTAAGGGGGCAAGGGGATCTCGCAGGGTAAAAAAAAACATAGGGAAATTGATGCTCCCCGCCATCTCGCATCAGAGGTCCAAGGTGATAGACATTGTGAGCCTGATCCACCACGTGGCATGTGTGCAACCATTAGATTTTCTTAAAGGGCTAGATCAACGACCATGTTTTAAACTTTAGTTGAGCCCTTTGGAGGGTTTCATGGCATGATCTCGTGCACTCATCTATGTGCGACGAGGTGGATCTAATGGGTCAAATTCAAACTACAAAAGGAAGTTAAAATTCAAATCTTTATCAGAGTTGGTTGTCGATTTGATGGCCAATAATCGATTTTTGCCTCGTCGACATATAGAATGAGATCAAATCTAATCAATTTCCACTCAATCACTTTCATGACCTCTGCCATTACTCTAGACACATAGTGACAAATCTAAGTTATTTTTTTTAATTTTCCCTTGTTGGTCCAATAGAGGGTTCAAAGGTTTTGGAATTTTTATCTAGAAACACTTACTTGTAAATACTTAGGCATTCCTCTCTTTGGAGGGAACATTATTGATAACTTAGATAGAATGCAATCTATGAGACAATTGACAATAAAATTACTTCTTGGAAAAGTAAGTGGTTGTCTCTTCTCGGGAAAATACCATGATTAAAGCTATTGTAAGTGTCATTCTGATTTACATGATGCCAGTTTTGAGCATGTCAAAATTAGTCATGGATAAAATTCAATTTTTTTATCATGATTTCTTATGGAATGATAATGTGTCATGTAAAACAATTATTCTGTTATTGGCTTGGGATAAGGTGTGTACTACTAAGAAAAATGGTGGAGTATATATAAGACATTTAAGATCCAAAATGTTTCTCTGGGAGATAAAATGTTTGCAAAGGTTTATTTCCATTCACTCTTAATGGTGTAAAGTCTTGAGATATATATATTTAGACTCAATGGAAAGAGAAAGGAATTTTACTTTGATAAATCTGCCAAAAGGTTCTTCTTTTTGGAACTTCATTTCTTCATGTAAAAAAGTAATCCTTGCTCACTTATCTTGGGTAATCAATAATGGAGAAAAGGCAATTTTTTTGGATGATGCTTGGGATGGTCATTTTCTATTAAATTGTTTAGGGCAATGGAAACCTATAAGAACTAATTTTAAAGGAAGTTTGGGGGCTGAAAGTCAAAGACTATATGGTCATAGACTAAATATAACATAGGAGTTGACTCATTTAAGGAGGGGTACAAAATTTTAGAATGTAAATCTCAGTCCTTGCTAAAATGGCCATCTTATTTATGTTGGGATGTTGAATGTTTACCCAAAGTTAGGGATTTTTCTTGGCTAGATATTAAGGACAAAATCCTCACTGGCATGAGACTAGACAGCTTGGGTGTTAATCCCCTTTTTATTTGTGTCTTATGTGGAAAATCTTATGAAACTACTGAGCATTTACTACTACAATGTGAATTCACCCAAGAGATCTAGAAGTGGATCCAAGGTAATCTTCAATGGAGTTGTCCACTTCAAAATAGACTCTTAGATCATTTCCAGAGTTGGCCTAATTTATTCCCTTCAGATATTTTCTCATGCATATGGAAGGTATTCCCTTCAATTGTGGTTTGGAATATATGGCTAGACAGGAATACTAGAATATTCCAGAAACATGCATCTGAGATGCGACAAATTAAATTTAAAATTGAACAATTAATTTCAAAAGTGGTGATGAGCTTTCTTAATAAATCTCCAAGTACTAAGAGGAATTTTTCATCTTGGTCCAATGCTTTTATATTTAGATGATGGCCTTTTATTAAACCTCCATCAATTGGATCTTTTAAAAATGAAAAAGTGGATAGAACTAAAATTTCATGGCAACCTCCTCTATAGGGTTGGATAAAACTAAATTTTGATGTAGCTTCTAAAGGTAACCTAGGTATTTTAGGGGCAGGAGTTGTTCTCAGAGACCACAAGGGGAAGGTAATTAAATCAAGATGTCAGATCATATATTATGCAACAAATAATTTTGTGGAATTTTGTGCTCTCTTGTTGTGTTTATCCCTAGCTATTAAAATGGGGATCTAGAATATTTCTGTAGAGGGAGATTCAATGAATTTGATCAATGCCCTATCCAATCATTTACTTTAAACTAGCAATTAAATAATTTTGAGCAAAAGGCTAATGAAATACTAAACTTTTTTGATCAGGTTCAAGTTGTTCTAAGTGTCATTCCAATTTACATGATGCTAGTTTTGAATATGTCAAAATCTATCATTGATAAAATTTAGAGTTCTTGTCATGATTTCTTATGGAATGATAATGTATCATGTTTAAAAAAAATTATGTTATTGTCTTGGGATAAGGTGTGTACCACTAAGTAAAATGGTGGAGTGGGTATAAGACATTGAAGATCAAAAATTTTGATTTGGGAGCTAAAATATTTGCAAATTTTTATTCTCATTCAGACTCTAATTGGTGTAAAGTCTTGAGATATAAATATTTAGACTCAATGGAAAGAGAAAGGATTTTTACTTTGAGAAATCTGCCAAAAGGTTCTTCTTTTTGGAACTTCATTTCTTCTTGTAAAAAAGTAATCCTTGCTCACTTATCTTTGGTAATCGACAATGGGGAAAAGGCAAATTTTTTGGATGATGCTGGGAATGGTAAGTTTCCATTAAATCATTTAGGGGACTAGAAACCTATAGAACTAACTTTTAAGGAAGTTTGGGGGGTGAAAGTCAAAGGGTATATGATCATAGATCAAACATCTATTCCCATTAGAGTCTTATGGAGATATTTTGATTCCCCCCCTCTTCCCAAGGACACCAAGAATTCTCATATTATTAAATTAAAGAAGCAACAGATTTTGTTTTCAGACTGCAAGCATACCATTGCATGAACTAAATCTAACATTGGAGTTTACTCAGTTAAGGAGGGGTACAAAATCTTAGAATGTAAATCTTAGACCTTGCTAAAATGACCATCTCATATATGTTGGAATGTTGAATGTTTACCCAAAGTTGTGGCTTTTTCTTAGCTATCTATTAACAACAGAATCATCACTGGCATGAGACTGGATGAGTTGGGTTTCACTCCCCTTGTTCTTTATGTCTTATGTAGAAAATATTATGAAACTTATGATCATTTACTATTGCAATCTGAATTCACCCAAGACATGTGGAAGTGGATCCATGGTAAGCTTCAATGGACTTGTCCACTTCAAAATAGACTCTTAGATCATTTATAGAGTTGGCCTACTTTAATCCCTTCATCTATTTTCTCATGCATATGGAAGGCAGTCCCTTCAATTGTGGTCTGGATTATATGTCTAGAAAGGAATACTAGAATATTTAAGAAACAGGTATCTAAGATGTGACATATTAAATTTAAAATTGAACAATCAATTTTAGAAATGGTGATGAGCTTTTTTAATAAATATCCAAGTACTAAGAGGAATTTATCATCTTGGGATTCTTTTATATTGAGTTCGTGGCCTTTTCTTAAACCTCCTCCATCAATTTAATCTTTTAAAAAGGAAAAATTAGATAGAAATAAAATTTTATGGTGACGTCCTCCGAAGGGTTGGATAAAACTAAATTTTGATGGAGCTTCTAAAGGTAACCCACATGTTTTAGGGGAAAGAGTTGTTCTTAGAGACCACAAGGGGAAGGTAATTAAATCAACATGTCAGATCATTGATTATGCAACACATAATGTTCTAGAATTTTCTGCTCTCTTGTTGGATTTATCCCTAGCTATTAAAATGGGCATTTGGAATATTTTCATAGAGGGAGATTCAATGAATGTGATCAATGCCCTATCAAAATCATTAACTTTAAACTAGCAATTAAATTATTTCCAGCAAAAGCCTAATGAAATGCTTAACTTTTTTATCAGTTTCAAGTTGGTCATTGCTTTCGAGATGCTAACGGGGTAGCAAATGAGATGGCCAATCAGGCTATTATGAAAAAGATAGATTATGTTGAATGGGATTCCTAAAGATGTGTGGGTAGCACATGTGTATAATTTCTGATACGTTTGTTGAAGTTTATTTGGAGGACGGAGGCTTTTCAGTGTATTCCAGGTTCATGCTCTCTAGTTTTCATTTTCTATTTCTTGGGTTTCTTTTGGGTTAATTTATTGATGGGCTCCATATGTATATATGTAGATGTTTTCCACTCATATTCGACTCTACAAGCTATTTGTTTTGAATTTTTCTACTGGGTCTATTGTGATTGAGAGTTTGATGCTCGTACAGGGAACTTTTTTCTTCAATTTTGAAGTTTTTTATCTCTTGACCCTATGGATATTCTTATTCAAAATAATCTTATGTACCTTGTATTTTTATGAATACAATTTTAGGCTATATGCCTTTTATCCAAAGAAAAAAAAACCTCTTTTTTTTAAATTTTTTTTTTTTAAATTGATATTTTTATTTTATCTATTTTATATTAACAAAATTCAAAGCCACTCACCATTTATATAAAATACATTCTATTAAGGTCTATGTTTAAAAATAAATAAATAATAGAAAAATTAAATTATAGTTATAAAATTTACGTATTTTAAAATAAGATATTTTCATCTACAATACATATTAATTATTTTGTACATATCCAATATAATTTCATTATCCATATTGTTAAATTGAAGTTGATATGAGTTACATCATAACACTATAGTTGTGGGTCTATGCCTTGACTTCAAATTTTCATGGTTAAAACCATTCAGAAACATGAGGACATTTTTTGAGTTTGAACATAATAATATCTATTTAAAATGAAATTATCACTACTACTTCAAAAAATGTTGGTAGCTACTAATCCATTAATCCCCGTTCATATATAATGGAGGTTTCTTAAAGACAGAGAACTTCCCACTCTATCATCATTATAAACTATCCTTGAATGTGTTCTTGAAAGCTAATTTAATCTTAAAATTATTATTTGTTCCTACCTACACCTTTTGCTCTTCGCAAGGTTATAAATTTCTCCAACCTCCTTTATGAAGAAGACCCCATATTTAGTGATGAATATAGAAACTCTCTTAGTGATTAAAGTTTATTCAGAAATGTTTTTCCCTTAGTCTCTATTAATTTTTGTCAATACAACTCTCTACTATATTATTTCTTTTATAAAAATATAATAATAATATTTTCATATACATAAGTTTTGGGTATCTAAAGGAAATGGATAACTATTCAATCTAAAATGTATGTCTTTTTGGGTTCCATGTTTTATTCACTTTTTGATATCAAATAATAAGCCCTTAGTATAGATATGCTCATTTTTACCACAAGGAAGTAGATCAACATGATAAGTATGGGTAAATACTAAATCATGTCTATTGATGGTGTTTTGATGCACTGTCGAACACAGAATAAAGTATTGAATACTCTATCCTCTCTTGAGTAAAGGCTCAAAAATTCTTAAGATTCGCATAAGGATCACTTGAGATGACTCCAAGGTTCTTTTATGTTAGTACTTTACGTGTTGGATAGTTTCAATGGTGTTGATATGACTTGTTTTACTTATGATGGATCTTACATTGAACACCTGAATGCTCGAATGATACTAGAACATGGGATTTCTCTTGATTAAAAAAAAAGAATAAAAAGATAGGGTTTAGGAAGCTAATCTACTCTAAGAATGTAAGAGAAATGAACAATCTTTGATGAAACTCTAACTAAGTCTTTCTTTGACATGCAACGAACATCTCCACAAGGCTAGTGCAATCTTCTAAGGAGTGCTTTATGATTTTCAAATCAACACCACAAGCATAGACACCATTAAGTTGATGTATATCCACGAAGAAGCGATAATTGAAGTTAAGCTCTAGATGAATGCTTCCAGTTGACTACACAGGACACATTACCATCGGCAAGGTGTTAGTAGTATGGACATATGAATTTCACCATTAATCATACAAAGTCTTCCATTTATCTAAAACATGAAATCAAATTGAGAAGTAGAGACCATGAAAACTGTGGATTAACATATAAAATTCACCATATCTTCAATGTAGTTTGTATGCCTTTTGCAACAATGACTTGGCAACAATCTTTGCCTTCTCCTAATCTACTCCAATTGCTATCTACTACACTAGCTATCTACTACACTAGCTATCTACTACACTATTCTCTATTCTTGAACTACTAACTATTATTCTTACAAATGAAGAAGTGAGGTCTGTTATAGTGCTCTAATTACATTTCAATGGCTTAGATCGATCTGAGATCAATGGCCAAGATTACGACATAGAAACCCTAATTAGGGTTTGTTGACCCCATTACAAAGCATGAAATGCTTGACCAATGATATGATTACATTCTATAGGACACATGTCCTTCTTAGAAAATCTGACCAATAGGCAACTAGGGTAGGTAATTTGATCTTCGTGCCCATGTGGTAATTATCTTCTTTGTTAGGTTCATCAAATATGGATGCCTTCTCATGAAATAATGTGATTGGTTAAATGATGACAAGGCCCCACCTCAGCTTCCTCGATCTTTGTAACTCATCAAAAGTGTGTGAATGAATGAGGCATATCTCTTAGTACTCAATATTTGCGAGCACTTGATGTGATGATGACTTCGCTCATGTCGTTCTTCTAACTTTGATTAACTCTTCTGAAACTTGCCTTGTTGCGATCACCTGCATTCGTGGGCCTTCATCTAGCTATATTAGCAAAGATTTTTTGGATTTCCATAAGAAATTTAAGATTGTGAAAATTTAGTCCTTGAATGCTTGATAATTGCTCCTCATGCTGATAATGTCCCTTGCATTCGCTGACATCCTTTTACCTGCAAGAAATGTTAAAATTAGTTTTGTAATAATGATATCAAATTAAAACATAATAATCTAGGCTTAAGGTTCTCAACCTTAGAGTGCAGCAGTAATCCTTGATTGAATATGATCATCTAACTTAATGATAATTCCTTACAAAAGTTGTAAGACGATCAAAACGAATAAAGGAAAAATCATCATAATCAATATCACACAACAATTGGTAAGACAAAAAGCGGATCAGGATAAGACATAATCTGTTTCTCTGAGATATCACCAAATAAGCTTCACCTTCAACTCTGCGATTTGTCTTATTGTAAACTGAAACCTGAATTGGGTGGGTTTCTTTGGCTAATCACTGAATTTTTATTAATGTGATACAAATTTAACACTCGCTCCACTATATTGGTTCATATTACTACGCCCAAATCGACCTTCCAAGAGGTAGTTCGCTGTAATCTTCAGATAGGAATTATGATAGCAAATATTCAAAATCGTACCACTGGCCTTGGAGGTTTATTCGTTATCAATCAATGACTAATATCGTTGGAAATGAAGGGAATTTGGAATCGCCACACATGGAGGAATTCGCTGTGCCCAGTCCCAAAATCGTATTGTGATTTCACCGAAATCATTGCCTCTCAAACATAAATTGTTGTCGTGGTGATCGCTGAGTCTTGGAAATCGTTTGTGCATACAAGATCTGAACAACATCCAAAGTCGTATATCAGAGTCGCCTCCTTATCATTCACTCACTCGTAATGCAATCACCAAGTACACTCACTATCAAGTAGTGGTTTGATTTCGCTGAGAATTGGAGTCGTAACATTTAATGGAAGTAGCCGTGAAATGCAATCGCCGTTCAATCTTGGGAAATTGATCAGCAATTAGAATTTACCAATTTTCAAATGCAGTCTCTTTGACATGTGATGTGAACTCGAACTTTTGTAAAGATGAATTCGCTGCCTTTTCAAGATCGTTTGGACACACACTTGGGGCTGATAATAGTTACATGCCGACGCCAAGATGAGAATCGCCTTCATGACTTCACTGAAAGCACATTATTATCGAGCCAACTCGCTAATGAAACCGCTTCACAGATCAAAATGTTGTCACTTCGCTGATAATTACGAATGCGATCAGGTATATTGCACGACAACCAATTCGTTAAACTCTGAATGCAATCGCTAAATGATGTTAAGAGGATCGCTGTAAGTGGAATGCCTTCATCGCTGCCTTAGTCACTCGTGAGCTGCTGTCCATAATGAGATATGAATCGCAGATATAGGAGCAGAATCGATCTAATTTGATCAAATGAAATGATCAAATTTAAGTTTATTATGCCATTGCAACAATTTGGTGTCTCGAATTTAATGTTCTGGTAGGGCTGTCAAAATTCCACCACCTCCATCTTCTATTGATAGCGATTTAAATGATGGTCTCGATGCGTGGAATCGTGGCCTCTCAAAACTCACTCATTTTCAATATTTGACCACTTGCTTACACAATAAGGCAATACTCATTAGATGCGCTGGATCTATAATCGCCCAAGGCCTCGAGTTTTGCTTCTCTCCACTAAGCTCAAATGTTCTTCTTAAATGCAATCTTTCGTATTCATCATTATGAAATACCTCGTTGTTGGGTTTGCCATTTTATTCAAGGTTCACTTGATTTGATTACAATTGAAATGCATCGAACAAGGCACCAAATCAAATGCTCTTCTTGTGCGACCACACTTAGTAAATGCTCATCGTTTATCACTTACACCCCCTCATCGAACTTAAAATTTTCATTGGTCATAGCATAGAGGTTACTTTGTGTAAATACTAAGGTGGCGCCATTGGATATTTCACCCTTATGTCGATTAAATAGACAAGTTCAAAGTTCGCCACTTTCATAAAATATCTCTTATCGCGTTTTGCTTTGGTCATCGCACAAGGTCTCATCGTGCAAGTATATTGTGATTAAATGACTTGCTTGCACTGTCGTTGTTTTGCTTAGTTCATTGCACCCTTACGTCGCGCATAATCCCCATGTGTGAATTGCATCATCGAATGCCACCTTTTGGTTCTTCAAATTACCACCTTTCTTGTTGAGCGTCACCTCATCGACTCCTCAAGTCGTCACATTGGATGCGACATGAAGGATACGTCGCGCAATGCAAGTGTGGCAGACAGTGCTCGTAAAGCATTTGTATCATTAGGAACGAATGATGAGCAATACATGAAGAGTGCAATGTTTTTAAAAAAGTGTTTAAAATTGGTAACGATATTAATGAGCATTGCTTAGAAGCAGTAGTGACACTAAGAAACACTACTTAAAAGCAGTGGTGATATGAAGTGGCAATGCTTAAAAGCAGCAGTGACATGAAAAGGCATTGTTTAAAAGCAGTCGTGCTACTGAAAGGTACTACTTAAAAGCAACAATGCTACTGAGAGGCACTGCTTAAAAGCAACAGTGACATCAAGAGGCATTGCTTAAAAGCAGTAGTGACATCAAGAGGCACTGCTTATTTTTCATGTCTTAGCCAAATTTTCGCGATTTTCATTTTTTTGATTTTATCAATTTTTTTATTTTTTTGAAATTTTGGATTTTTTTTTAATTTTTAATTTTTAATTTTTTTAATTTTTTTAATTTTTTTTATTTTAATTTTTTTTTTTAATTTTTTTGTATTTTTGAATATAAGAGACACTAACTATAATCAGAAGTAAACTATGACAACATATTTACAACTATGCTTAAGAAAGTGGGGGTCCCCATTCACAATGGGGTGATGTGTGAATACGTCACAACAATGTCTAATGTAAAAAGAAGAAGAAATCTAGATCTAATAAAGGATGCAAAAGATAAGACATGATAAAATGAAACATCCATTGAAAATATACACGTATACATAAAATAAAATATTACAATTGTACAATAGTTATATGTAATGTAATATAATTGATAATAACAAGCCAAAATTAGATATGAATGTAAATGGGTCACAAAATGAACCCTAAAATAACAATTAATATCGAAGGAAGGGAGTGTTTGGCAAATTTAGATAAATCACTATGTATACCTAAACCCTAATTGGAAGATATAAGAATATGAAATCAAATTATTGAAAATCTAGAAATGATTAATCATAAATATATTAAATTTAGCAACCATAATAGTGATGAGAAACCATAGGGGAAAACTAGATTGTGTAACACTAGATGGATACATAAAAATTTAATGGAAAATAATTTTCATTAAGATTAATCTATGCTACTTAATACATTCAACAATCAAAGAAATTTGTTTATATCTCAATAATCAATTGTGGGAATTAAAATTATAAAAAGAGTAAATGCTAAATGTAGACATCACACTATAAATAAAACATACTTAGCTCTAGTTTCAAGGATGAATAAATGTAACCAAAATGATTGAATTTAGCTATCTTGAGACTTAGAATAGATCTTCTCTATGTATGCATTTCCTTGAAATCATAATATTCTATTTATATTATAGTAGGTCAAGTCTACTAGTCTATGTTGCTTCCATAGGTGTGGATCTGTCGATTAGAATAGAAAATTGATTCAACTAAATTTACATGCATGTGTATCGAATTTAGTTGATTCATTATTGTTTTCATTTCTTAAACTATTCTCGTGATATTTAAGAAGGCCTAAATAGAGAGCTATTAAAGTTACTAGAGGACACATTACCCTAGGTAAATTTAAAGAATAACATTGGCTTTATAGATATGTGAACAATCGATGACACTTTTTTTAAATATGTATGTACACCAAGATGATTATGGATACTCTAGTGAACCAAAAAGAAGTATACCTATCACACTTCTTGAAACAATATGCCAATATATGTTTGGATGTCTGGATATAATACCTAATTAAACAAATGCAATTAGATAGATTTATTTATATGTAACAATAATATAATAAAATGTGTAGACATGTTTAGTTGGCTCGTGATAGGAAATGAATGATTAGGTGTTGAGTAAAGTTTCGATTTAGAATTTATTAGACTAGAGCTACACTAAGAAATAATTGCTCCCACACATACCAATCTCAAAATGATAGAATCAATCTTAAAATGTAATATCTATGAACAAATGCATAAAAAAATATTAGAAATAAGAAATATATGAAAATATAAACAAATATTAATAAAGTATATAAAAATGTATATACATAAACAAATAATAGTATTAAAAAATCAAACCTTAAAATATCTGATATTAATATAGATATATGATTTTATTATTAGAAAATAGATACAAAAGTAAATGAAAAACCAATAAATATGCAGATTTCAATAAAACCCAAAGTCAACTTTGAAAATATTAGAATATGAATACAAAACTAAAATGAAAAACTACATGAATACGATATTTTAACATTACAATATTGAAAATCCAATTGTCAAACATTGAATCAAACGATTATTGACTCATTTACCAAATGCACCATTTCGTTGTGTCGTTCTTCTAACCCTAGCTTTTCATTATGTTTCAATGGGAAAGCCTTTGCGCTTTTGTGAAAAGAAAAATTGACAAGTGAATTATGTAATTATGCGACAGCTTCCATACCTTTGAGACAGGAGTTTTAATTTGCTTGGATTTGAAGATGTAGACTTCTGGTAAGTGGAGCCTAAAACTACAGATCAAACAGAAGACCAGAGGGCACGAGTATCGATCTAATCTCGTCAAATGTATAAATCAGGAAAAGCAAGCGACATTTTAGCTTAAAGAAAAGCTAGTTGTAGAATTTATCAATTTAGCATTATAAAATCATGCGCACTTACCCTAGGACCACTCAACCAATGCCACCAATGCCTTAAATGTGCCCATCACAAAACAGATCTGGAAGTATTACCAACCATGACGAAGTAGCGAAGACAGAAATATGTTGCCCAAAGTGTTATATTCCCAAACCTAACTATCAGTCTTGTCAGTGATGTAAATTCAATGAGTATTGCTGATCTCCAAACCTAACTTACCATTAACAAAAATGAGATCAATCGTCCACAACTTTCTCTATCTTTCCGAATTGATTGCATTATGCAAAATGTCTTTTATCTTTCCAGAGATTATGACGTTGATGATGGTGCGAGTCGGAAAGTCACACAAGTAACTAACGTGGTTCATGTAGCCATATATAACGAAAGGTCTCCACACAATCGTATGCTCACTTGTAGTGCTATCATGCTGCTTTCTAATCGTTAGTTTTTTTTTAATTGAGTAAACTAGATTACAATCTTTGATCATGTAGTCAATATATTCACATTTGACTATTTTTTCATCTTTTAATAAATTTTGTCAAATCTTTATCGTGTAATCAATATTTTTTCATTTGGTCACTTTCTAATCATTAGTTTGTTTCTCTCCTTTAGGAGGTAAAGTTAAAGAGTCACTAAAAAATTGGGGTATCATACATTCTTTCTTAGGGTTTGATTTAAATATTTATGTAACTTGTTTACTATTGTTGGGTTCATTTTGATATAGTTGTTTTTAAAATTTGGGAGAGGAGCAAAGCAGGTAGTCAGAGATCTATATGAAACAAAATGAATCATTATATTGATTGATTGAGCTATGGCTCATACGTCAAGCACCATTACAATAAATCTTAACACATTCAAACTTACATATACGGATTCATACTTCATAGTTTTAGTAGATCTATAACTTACATCCTTCTTATTGCTCTGCAGAGATGGGCTCTACTAAGAGAGTAAATATAAAACATAGAGTCATGCAATATATAAAACATAACACATATGGTAGAGAGAGGGAAAACAATAAAATAATACTTCCTAAAGTGCCCACAGTTCATGTGAGTATGCATATGTGACAATGTAATTAGATAAGAACATATGAGATGAAATCAATTCAAATGCAAGAAAGATTAGCTGAAATGTTTGTGTTAATGTTGCAGATATGATGTGCTTATGGAGGATTTGAGACATGACAAGTTAGGCGGTGAGTAGTTGATATTATATCCAACACTACCCCTTAATCTCAACCACCAATTTCAATTTCCTTCTTCACTTTTTTCACTAATGCTTTGACATCTAAAATTTTCTAGATCTAGAGATCGAACCTAGGAAATTCCATGATCCTATTGATATGCTCTAAACATGAGCTCTGGTTCATTTCACTACCAATCAATTGTTAGTTCAAGTGAGAAATATTTTTTCTTTCTTAGCACCTCCCATAAAGTCATAATGTAGATACTTGAGGATCCTAGTGGCCTTTGCTAGCCTTAAACATGTGTATACAAATTCAAAATGTTGTGGCATTCAAACACTTCACTTATATTTTCACAATAATAGACAACTTCTATCCTCCTTTCACCTTCTAATCTACAAACTTTAAATATACTCTTTTACACATTGTTTCACTCTCTCTCAAATTCTACACATACTTATGCTCTTCTACACTATATTTCACTCTCTCAACCTAAATAGATATCCATACAAACTTCTCAAATATTCTAACCTCTACTGAACCACCTCCAAAATGGATAATGGAGAACAAAAAACATTTTATGACAACTTTTGCTCTATCTTTTGAGACTATGATCTTTTACCAAAAGTAAACTTAATTCTTGAATATATTTATATAATCTTCAAACACTCCAAATGTTAATAGCTACGGTGGTACTAACATTATCTTTGGCTACCTCTTGTCTTGAACATCCTCTTACACATTCCTTTTCCTTCTATCATGACTTACAAAAGTAGCAACAACTTCTTCTTCCCCAATCACTTCAAAGATAGTACAACTAGCTAATGTACCTTTGAATGACATAAAATAGACAACAAAAACTCTTCAACATTTTCTTCCCTTTTCCATCCAATAGATGGAAAAATAGTTTTCTATTCTAATTTTCTTTTGATAGAATCTATACTTTTCTTTAGTTGTGCTCCTTGTAGGTGTTAGCACAATCTGTCTTATCCATGCTTAACAAATAATTCTTGTTGTCGATAGTTTTATTTCCATAACTCGGATAGAAATTGTTGTTTCTATGTTTTTAAGACAACTAAGGAATATCGGTGGTTTTTTCAGTTTTATTCCTATTTTTCTATTATTTTTTGCTTTGACGAAGGCTTCATATATTGTAAATTTCCTTTGTTCACAATTAATGAAATAGTCTATTCTTTTTTATTCTTCCTATAACTCTCACAAACATGAAATTGTTATTATGACAAAAAGGTGATAGAATGACCATGAGAATAGAATATATATAAGCAAGTGCATGATAGATATGATAGATAAGAAACATATTAAATTATGAATAATATTAATAAAATATGTAGAAATATATATATACATTGGTTAATAACAACATAAGAAAATGGTGTAACTTAAAATTTCCTTTTAATATAAATAAAGTTAATGATTCTTACATAATCAATATTAACTTTACTACTGAACACACAATTTAGTAGTGCCATTCTTCTAATCCTACCTTTTCAATATATTTTAATTAGAAAACCTCTAACTTTTATTAAAAATGAACATAAATTTATTTGACGATGTCTATTTAACACATATAATACAACATTTGACATCGTTTATTAACTAATTAAAAAATAAAAATAAAATAAAAAAATTATATTTGTAATTTCTTCTAATTGAAGTGACAATTGTACATTATATGTACTTCATAGACAATTGGAATTCATATTATATACGTTTGAGGCAAGAATTTGTAACGCTTGGATTTCATGTTACTAGAATGTTGGTAACTTGGGGAGTGTTAAGTGCGTAGTTACAATGAATAGGAAAGCTGATCGAGGTCAAACAGAAGAGTAGAGCTCACGGATCTTGATGTAGAGGTCTTGAAACGTATACATGAATAAAAGCGACATCTAAGATAAATACAAACATTTACTTATAGGGACCAGTCGAACAATGCTACGGATGGCTTAAATATGCCCATCAGCAAATAGATCTGCAAGTCGTGCCAGATTCTATGGAAACATTCAATTCAAATCAAAGAAATGAAGACAAAAATATCATTCCCAAACCTAACTATCGATCTTGTCAGTGATAAAAATTCATTGGGAACTCGGTTTCGTACAAGACTGATCTCCAAACCAAACATATCACTACCTTTCCTCTCTTTCCGACCTTCTTTCCCAACCTAACATAAAATTTACAAAAAGTCTTTGTCATTTTAGAAATTTAGATGATCATGCTGGTGCGAGTGTTAAACTCACACGAGTAACGAACGTGGTTCACACGGCATGCAGAGCATATACAAACGAATGGTCTCCGCACAATCGTTTACTCAGTAGTCGTCCTATCATTCTCTTTTCCAATCGTAAGTTTGTTTCACTCCTTTAGGAGATAAAGTTGAAGGTGTCGCTGTAAAATTGGGGCACCACACATTATTTCTAGGGTTAGAACGGCTACATACCTTGTTCTGAATCGTTGTTTGTATTTTTATTCAATTGAATGGATTTTAAGTTTGGTTTATTCTTTTTATTTTTCAATTACTAGCATTTGCTTAGATCTTTATTCAATCTTCACTTAATATTCATATATTCTTATAAGTTTATCCAAGATGTCTATTCGTATATTCTTATAAGTTTAAGAAAGATGTCTTTCTCTTTAACTGGATATGGCTAAAAGTACGCACATGCATACACACATATGCATGTAGATACATACACATGCATGTACGTCTGCACACACGCATTTATTTTGCACACTATTATTTCGATTTCCTTATCTTTGGTCAACCCTATAGTGTGTAGAATTTGATCCCACACCACACAAAATTAAGCTAAAATTAAAAAGTTTAAATGTTTGCTGATTCCTACCTTTTGCTCTAGTTATTATGAGCTAATATGGTGTGTTTGTGATTGTGTGATAAATCACTATGTATTGGTCTCTTAAAGTATTTGATGTACACTAACTCATAGGAAATTGATATCGAAAAATCCAATGCATTAGTATGATCATAGGAACACGTTGGTTTAGAGCACTAAAATGAACATATTTCTATGTCAAATCATCCTAGGACATTTGATTAATTGAAGAACATTATATTTTATCTTTCATACGAACATAAGGTTTATCCAATCAAGGGTTTCAATATAGGAGAACTTGAACCTTACAATACCAATGATTTTTACAATGCATATTCCATTTTTCATAGTCCTTGACCCTTACAATAACAATGACTTTTACAATGCATATTCCAATTTCCATAGTCTCTATCTTATTGAAGACATTTCCATATTAGGAAGCATAAGTCATAGAAGTCAATAGATTAGGTGATTATTTTGTAAGTTATAGTTTAGTTATGTGTGTTGGGTTGTTTTCTAAGTATTAGACCAATTTCATAGGGCACATATTTGATCCTTAACAAATATAGAGAGTATTTTGTATCAAAAGTAAATATTAGATTAAACACACTTATCTACTATGAAAATGAGGGAAACCCACACACCATCTATTATTTATTCTTCATTATTATTGCATTACCTTAACACATTGAATTTTATAAATATCAAATTCAACTAACATTCTCGGCCATTAAAGTATTAATTTAGGTTAATTTATCCTTATTGAATTGTTTTAAATTTAACCATCCTAGATTAACATAATGAAAATTATCTTTCCTTTATAGTGTTATTCTTAACCATACATTTCAAATACAAATTTTCATGGCTAAAAGTCCTATTATTATTTGATCCCAATTTCCTAGATATTTTTATTAAAATATTGCCTAAACAATCAAGCCGCATTAATGGTACATTAGTGCCTAACTACTATGTAATAGATTCTATATTAATAATTTTGTGTATTGCATTTCTCTTTTAAATATGTCATATTAGTGAAGATAAGAAAAATATTTGCCCTTATACTTACCTCTAATCATTTTATGTTGTTTTGTATGACTAATCTTAATATATTATTTGAAACTTCTTTTTTCATTAAAATGAAACAGTCAAGCTTAATACAATAAATGTTTATGTAAAGTATTCTACATTGAACATCTCTCATTTATTTTTAGAGTATTACCCACAACATAAAAGACTATACCCATAATTATGTCACACAGAATGGATCATTAATAAAGTCTTGTTCCTTATTACATTTGGTCGATATCCTTGATTGGATTAATATTACATTTGTGTGGAATATTAAAGATGAATCTCTTAAATCATTAAAATGTATTAGGTTGATATGATGTAGAATTATGTTATATTTACTACTGTAAAGTGAAATGTTCCTAGAGCCATGCTCTTTTCTAAGTATAGGATTTGTGGATGTAATTTTTTATGTGAACTAATGTACATTGAATTTTTTAGGCATCAAGACATAATATTAATCACACATATGTTTGCCAAATTAAAACACATTGGCTAAATGAATAGGTATAATCTAGAAAAGATCTAAAGTTTTTGACTTTCTATTTAATTTCATGTGGTGTAGGTTCAATCTCGCATATTGTAGGATTGACCAAGCGGAAGAAAATGTGAATAATAGTCGACAAAATGACTGTCTAAACATAAAATGCATGATGTGCATCATAAATAACATATAGAATTAGAATTTGATAATCATTAAATAATTCTTTGATAAACAATTTTCTAACATGTCCTTGTTGAAGAGAAAAAAAATATAAACATATATGAGTATATAAAGACATTGATAAGAAAAAAATGAATATGAGAAAATACATGTAAATAAGATTGTTTGAAGAATAAAAAGAAAAAATCTAATTTTATACAAAAATAAAAACCATATATCCGTAAAATGGACAAAATGAATGACTAAATATAGAGTCAATAATGTGAATATATAATGAAAGAGATAAAATTAGAATTCGGTAATCATAAAAATTAATTCTTAACTATACAATTTATAAGATATCAATTGTGAGGGGGAAAACAATTTTAATAAACATATAAGAATATATAAAGATCTTGATAAGGAAATAATGAATATGAAAAAAGTAAATGTAAAGAGAAATCATTGATATAAATTTCTCTTTTCTTTGTTTGTCATAGAGGTATCCCCACAATTCAACCCAACATTTCCCATCAAATCTTGTCTTGGACTTACTTTTTGTCAAGTTGGGGTGTCAATGGGGTAGAGATGTGCATAGTCGCCTGCAAGCCACACACATCGGTTGAATTTGGCCAGCGAGAATCGACAGCAAGATCTATAGAGAAAGAACCCAAAACCCTTAGCCAAATATACTGCCCAAATTTAAATCAAAATACAAACAAAAATTCAGAAAAATAAAAAAATCAAAAGAATAAAGAGCCATTCTAAACCCTAGAAAAAATGTGTGATACTACAATTTTACAAGACCCATTCAACATTCTTCAAGAACGATGGTCATTTGTTCAACTTTGTATATGGCCCGATGGCTAGGGTTGGGAATAAAAAACATACGGCATGATATCTTTGTTTTCATTTCCTTGTTTTAAGTCGACTGTAATTTGCTACTACTTGCAGATATATTTAGTGATGGGCATATTTGTCATTGTTCAACTGGTCCCATAAGCACAGAAGATTTTATTATTGAAAAATTTATAAATTCTACAACTAGATGTCACTCTCCTTTCCTGTTGTATACGTTTGAAGACATTACCTCAAGACCCGTGACTAGGTATTTGACACTCCAACTTACCAATTTTTAAGCAATAAGAATTCCTTCCTCGAAGGTATACAAAATGTCACATAACTGGATAATAAGGTGAATGAATCAATATTAATCTAATTGTAAGTTTGACTTTTAATGTTATTTTTCAGAATTGAATTTTAAATTATTGTAATGTTTAAATATGCATATTTGTTTAGTTTTCTGTTAATGTCATAATAATATATTGTTATATTTATATTTGTGAAGTATATTCTAAAATTGGGCTTTTGTCTTAGATTTTTAGTTGTTTATGTATGTGTTTTTAAATATTTTTATTTTAATTTTATTTTTTTTATTTTTTTAATATTTTTTCTAATTGTTCACACTTTCATATTGTCTATTATGTCAATTTATCATATATGATTCGTTCTCACATTGATTCTACCATCTTTTTGCCACATACCAATCTCATGTGTGTGGAAACAATCTTTAACCTCTAGAATTGACCCATTAAATTTTAATTTTAAAATTTTAATTTCAAACCCTCATTAGCTCTTTCTTATTCTTTTCATATCTTGAGTCGACTAAACATATGTTCACATGATTTATTGCAATGTTCATGTATATAAATGTATTAAATTTTATTTGTTTTATCACTTGATAAATCTACACACATCCAAAAAAAATTTATTTCAAGAAGTGTGTTAAGTGAACTAAAATGAATCTAGGTGTACAAAATTATCTTAAAGTATATACATATTTAAAGAGTGTTCTCCATGATTTTTTATATAACTATTAAGCCAACTCCTTTCTAAATGTTGGCCTAATACAATGTATCCCCTCGAAATTCCAAAAAGTCTATTTAGGTACTCTTAAATATCATTGGTCTAGTTCAAGCAAATAACACATTAATCGGTTAATTGAATTTGAGACACATGCATATATAATTAGTAAAATCAAGTTTGTAGTGTAAAGAATAGATCCACACACATGGAAGCAACCTAGAGTTATAGATTTGATCTATCATGACATAGACCTAGTTGTATGATTTCAAGGTGAGGCATTGACAAAGAGAATCCACTTTTAATCCCAAGATACTCAAATTTAGTAACTTTATGCTAGAGTTGGTCTTTGATCCCATAGATAAATACCTATTATTTATCATTTTCATTTTGTATGTAAGTGCAAAATAATGGGTCCACTTTATGGCGAAAAAGTGGAAGTCATTTTCTTATAATTGGAGTAAATATGAAGTACTTACATATAGATTATTACAACAATGAACAAAAATAATTAAGGATTTTCTTTTAAGTTTTCAAATATATATAACTTATTGTAATAACTAGCTGATAAAATGAGTTTTGTATAGTAGATTTTTTAAAATCATATGCTTTTGTGCAAAAATATGCATGTTTTGATTAATAAAAGTGAGATATGAATCAAATTGTGTTGAAAGTAACTTTTATAAAAAATGCATATGATGGTGAAGTTGTATTAGGATTTTTTTTTTAAATATTTAATTTTTATTATTTTTGACCAGCCCTAATTTGTATCTTTTAGGAGCACTTGCGTATGGACATCATAATTTGAGCTAAAAAAATTGTCAAATAAACTTTTCATCATTTATAGAATGATGGGATTTTTCCAACCTTGTTGAATATTTCTAAAAATTATGTGTTCTTTTTTAGATTGGAAAATGAATTTAGCTCAAGCCATAGTCTCTATTCCCATGGAGACAAATATTCTTCTCCCAAAAATAGGGCAAGCACTAGCAATACCTAGAAATAGAAAGGAAAACCTACTAATAGATATTTATACAGAATAATTAATATAAAGGCTAAAAGCTACCAACAAAACCTTTTTTCTACCAACACATTAGATAATTGTCATTTTATTAGTTTCTATGTCTCGAACTATAGCTACCTTACTACTCAATAAATGGTAATTATTGCAATGAACCCTTCTCTAGGCGTAGTCATACTTCTTCCTTATGTGAGTAAACAAATCATTTGATTCAAGTTCCCAAGAAGAGATATAAATGTCACATCTATAATTATTTTCCAAACATATAGAATACATATCAAAAGTCTCATTGATCGGTTGAGTCATGTCATCCATCATTTGACACCTCAACTTGTAGTATCCAATGGTAGTCAATGCATGAAGCATAATAGTCATCAACTTGAACACTTTATTACTTTATATAATTAATAAGTCCCTCATATATGTCAATACGATTTTTTTATGTGGACAAGGAACTCCACCTCCTTATTGCAATACTTCCACTCATCGTCCTTCATTTGTGAAGGCATGGATAGTCTTATTTACCTTTCAAAGTGTATGTGTGTCCTCCCAATTCAAAATCTACCCAATCATATGTTTATTTTCATCCATGGAAGTATTAACTTTCCACGGTAGACAGAATTTTGAATTAATTATATTTATCACTAGTCTAGAGTCACCTTCTATCTAGACTTTATTAAAACCATAATTCAAAATTCTTTTGATTTTGAGACCCCAGCATAGGGAAATTTCTTCAGCTTCATTGTTGGTCTTGGTCCAAACATTCCTAGTGTATCCTTTTATTAATTTTCCCTTTGTATTACTTATGATTCCTGCAACCACTACCACCTCAAGGTTTCTTTTACTATTGCTATCAAAATTCTGTTTGACCCAATCTAACCTAGGCTTCGTCCATCGCACATGCTTTCTTAAAATTTTCTTACTAACTTTTATTTTGTCCATTTTGTAAGCAACCTCCTACCCCCTTCTAACAAATAATTCTAGAAGAGTATCATTCTAGGTTGTAATTTCATGTTTTATAAAGTTGATGCTTTGTTTAGCCATTCTAAATTCAAAGATGACAATAGATGCAAAAAAATGAAATGTGCTCTGATTAGCAATCTCCTAGTCTGAAGCCCCATTTAAACTAGGACACTAATTGAGATCACGTTTTTGATAATTTGTTAGAACTTAAAAACATGGTTAATGATGGACTAAATAGTTTCAAGGAAACTTTGTTAGTGGTTAGCATAGATGTTTTAGTTTCAAAGGTATTTTTATAAGAGGCTACTATTACAACTATGGGTCCTAGTGCTATGTTAGCTTAAGAGACTTCTTCCAAGACTCCTTCTAGTGGGCACTCCTCTAGCTCTCTATGTAGGGAAGGTCCCTTAGAAATCTCCAAAACAAGGAAAGACCTCTTATATTCTAAATAGGTCTTTTCCTAAGGATTTGTTTATATTATAAGTTCCAAAGAAGGAACAACTATTAAAATTCAAGTTACTCTTAATCTCTCATTGACCAAATTGGATAAAAAAAAATTTGGGAGTCTTTCTAGCAAACAACTTGATATTGAAGCATTCAAGAAATGGGTTGCTAATCATCGTGCCATCAAAGAAAACATATTTGTCTCAACACTCATGAAAATTGTTTTTAGTTTCTTGTTGTCCCTTTCTGAAGATTGCCTCAAAATTTCAACTGTTGTGCCTTTATATTTTGTGAAGTGAAGTATGTTTCTTTCTAGGTGGCACCAAAGTTTTAACCTAGTGGGTGGATTCTCTATAACTTTTCCCATTTGAGTTTGTCTCTTGAGTCTACCGATATATCTTTAGGATGATTATATCACTGTAGGAATTTCTACCTCCTTTGGCCATATCTGTACTTTTCAATAATGTTATAGTGGATAGACATAGGTTTTTTAATTCACATTTTTATTTATTTGTGGAGCCTCATAAGATCCTTCCTAGATCCATTAATATGGATTTCAAGCTCAAGAAGTGGACAAAATATACTAGGAGTGAGAATTATTTTAATCCTTGCAAATTTTGTTCATCCTTGGAGCACTCCTATAGTACCTACCCATGGAGTGTTATGAATTATAAGCCCCATTCCTATAAAGTGAAATAAAAATCCTCTTCTCTAGTTGTGGCATCATCTTCTAATGAGATGGTTCCCTCTACCCTTTAGTCCACCTTGATGGCCTCAGTTAATTTACCTCTCTCTCCTACCCCTTCTTCTATGCACACGCCATTATGATACCAATTTGAAAGTGCCACTTTTAGCAACATGACATATAGTGGGAGTCAAATCTTGGTCACGAACTAGCACTGCCAAAATGAATGCAAACTAAATTGCATATTCCAAGTTAGATTAATCCGTTTATCCTTGTCAGTGATATTCCAAAAATTAATATGTTAAAAAATAATGTAAGTATCTATGGAAACTATTAATATGAAGAACAAAGAATTGATGATTTGTTGATTCTACTCATGTCAATACTTTAAATAATATCTTTAATTCGACTATGTACCTTAGGCACACAATTTTCTCTAATTTTTTTAATGATCAAATTGACATTTTATGAGATTGATATCATCCACTTGAGAAACAACCAAGCAAATATAGCTGAAATCAAACCTAAAAAAATAATCCTATTTTCTATGGACCCCTATGAATTCTGTTGCCTAGGATGGAAATATTATTTTTAAAGTAATGACTAGTAGTATTGGAAAGTACCTTTAAGAAAACATTGGACTCACAACTTGGGACAAGTTTTCCTAGCTTGTCACCCTTGATTGGGTCAATCTTATGATATGAAAGATGAAAGATGATTCTCTTCATTCATTCAAATGTCCTAGGATGATTCAAATGAGCATTTTAATGTTATTAGATATTTAAATTTTAAATTTTGCTTTAATTTCATGTGTGAGAAATGTGAATAATACCATGCAAAATGAATGTCTAGACATAGAACCAATAATACAAATAAGTAAATGTAGAAAAGAGAATTAAATTTTCCTAGTAGTGCAAACAATATTAAGATGTATAACTTTTAGGCATATCTAATTAAAGAAAAAAAAATATTTTTTATAAACTTATAAATATATACTAAAATGCAGATAATAAAAAAATTGAAAATGTAAAATTAAATATAAATGAAAATAGTTAAAAGATAGAAACAATGAATCTAATTTAAGATAAATTCAACTCTACACAAAAGTAGATTCCAGATCATTATAAAAATGTAATAAAAAATTCTATTTAAATCAACCCAATCTAATAAAATAGTTATATAAATATTTAAGTCAAAATACAAACAACAATTGAGAAGAATGAAGGTAGCCGTTCTAACCCCTAGAATGCATGTACGAAAGCCCAATTTTAGATAAACGCCTTCACCTTTGCCTGCCAAAGGAGACAAGTAAACTTATGATTAGAAGAAAGTATGATAGCTCTAATTCTGAGCATAGGATTGTGTGGAGACCATTCCTTGTATATGGCCGCATGAACCACGTTAGTTTCTTGTGTGACTACATTATTGAAATGATAAAAGACTTTTGTCGGAAAGAGAAAGAAAGTTGTGGGCGATTGAGCTCATTTTTATTAATGGTAAGTAGTTAGGTTTGGAGATCAGTCTGGTAAGAATCCGAGTTCTCATTGAATTTACATCACTGACAAGACTGATAGTTAGGTTTGGGAATAAAACACATTCGGGGTGATATTTTTGTCTTCATTTCTTTGTCTTAAATTGACTGAAGCTCGTGGAATCTGGTACTATTTTATTATGATATGATAGATCGATAAATTCGAAGACTGGCTTGTATATATTAAGTTAGATGTCGCTTGCTTTTCCTGATGTATACCTTTGAAGAGACCCGTGCCCTTTCGACTTCTCTTTGACCTGTTCTTTCAGGCTCCACTTACCACAAGTATAGCAACTTCAAATCCAGGCATTAGAAAACTCTGGTCTCAAAGGTACACAAACTATTGCATAACAAGATAACTCACCAGTGATTTTATGCATTGTTTTCGCAAAAGCAAGAAGATTTTTCCAATAAAACACAGTGAAAAGCTAAGGTTAAAAGGAATGATACGACCATTGGTGCATTGGGTAAATGAGTCAATAATGGTTTAATTCAAAGTTTGACAATTGAATTTTATACTATTGTAATGTTGAAATATAGATATTTATATAATTTTTCATTTATTTATGTATTCCTAGTTAAAGAATAGATTTACAGATTTATATTAATAAAAAAATATTTTGAAGTCGTATTTTTCTTTATGTTGTTTTTTATTAGGGCTAAAATAGGTTTTGAAGAGAGTCGAATTCTTGTACATTTGAATTTTGCAGAGATCTGGGACTCACAAACTAGAATGTTAGGCAAAGATACAATATAGACTAAGAACAACCAATCATCAATCAATTAGTAGAAACTAAGCATCAAAGAACTAGCCGATACATCCAAAGGCCAAAACTATTAGACAAGATCACTTAGAGTTTAGTTATCAAAGGGTTTTACAAGGATCTCATAACCTTAACAATGGGTTTTGACAAGGCTCTCATAACCTTAACAATGGGGTTTGACAAGGCTCTCATAACATTCAAGCAAAATTGAGATAATATCTTGATGCCATCCTTAGTCTTGATGTTGTTATCTATTTATGAATATAAATTTTTAGGTGCTTTATTAAAATTTGTGCTACATTTTTTATAGTTCATATCTCTTATATGTATTTTTTTCATTTTCATATTTGAACAAGCAATTCATAGAATTTTGTTATTCTAAATTGAATGGCGATCCTTGTTTTGCTCCAAGATAATTCATTTTTTCATTCAAGGTCGTATCTCTTAGAATTTAGATAGCAAGTCACAAATTTGGTGCTCTAATACCATGTTGAAGTTGATAGTGGATTGCAATTTTTTTTTAAATCATGTGCAACTAAAAACTGTCTATCCATCTGAAAAGAAGCTATGATTGAATGATATGAAAAATTAAGAACGATATTGATCTAATAAAGCATCTTATATTGGTATGAACTTGAATAAAACTATATAGGATAGAATTATTATTTTAAATGCTTATAAAATAAAAATCATAAAACCATTGATGCAAATTCAGGTGAGGATTAGATTAGAGTAGGATGAATGTTTTCATCTTACTCTATGAGACAACATGAGATAATTATAGGTCAATCTAAAAATAGAAGAGAACTCCTAAGTTCAACTTAAGTAAAATAAATAAATAGGGAACCCAAGTAACTAATGTTTGATGAATTAATTATTAAGGTGATTACCTAATTACTTTAACAGTCTCATCCACTCAACAAATAACCAAACACACATAAGTTGACTAAAAAATATCAAAAACAATATTGTTTTATATACACTCCTACAAATTTTGTTGTCAAATATGGTCTTCTTTGTTGTAAGATAAGGACTAACAATATTGAAAACCACCTTAGAAAAATCATTGAAGTTACAAGGCCCAAGTTCTCTGCTTGGTTTACATTCTTAAATGCATTATTCTCTTGGTTTACATTCTTAAATGCATTATTCTCTTGTTTAAGTAAAATATGAAAGATAATTATCTAGCATAGTTCAATTTGTGAGGTTGCTAAGATGTAGAAATATGTTCTTTGTAGTTCTCTAAAGTAAATTGTCCATAGAACCATGCTCTTCCTTATGCATGGGACTTATGTATATGATTTTTTATATGAATTAATATATATTTAATGCTTTTAAACATTAAGACACATTACATAATCACATATGTGTATACCAAATCGGGTTACAATGCCTAGAGGGATAGGTAAGATTAAAAAAATATTCAAATTTTTCGTATTTTTGTTCAATTTCATGTGGTGTGGGATAAATCACACATGTTGTAGGATTGAGGAAAGGGAAGATAATGTGAAATATATGAGAAAAACAAATGTTTAAACATAGAACCAATAATATTCATAATAAATGAGAGATAAAATTAGAATTTGATAATCATGAAAATAATTCTTGGATATACAAGTTTTAAACATATCCAATTTGAAGATGTAAACAATTTTTACACACATAAGAATATATAATGATGACGATGATTAAAAAAAATGGAATACAAGAAAATATATATGTAAATAAGAAAATTTGAAAAATAGAAAAAATGAATCCAAATTAACAAGAAAATACAAATCATACGTCATTATATTATAATATATTAAACACTTAAAGGGAAAAAAGAACAAAACTAAATAAAAATTGACTTACATATTAAATTGAGGTCCAAGTGATTGAACTTAATTGGTTAAAACATTGGATTTTTGTTGTGGAGACTCAAGTTCAATTCTCCATAGTGATGTCTAAATTGAAATTCTCTGTTGTGACTCTTTGTCTTCCTTAGTTGACTTCTAATATGAAGGTGGTTTCAAAATAAAAGTAGATTTCAAATAGTAAACCTTGATCTTAAATAAGTGATTTGTAATATGTTTGTTCATAAGAAACTTACATTGATCCAAAGTTAATACTCATATAAACAAAATATCTTTAATCGATATTGAATTAAAAAATAAACATTCTAACTTTACTCGAACATGATGGTCATTTATTCAACTATTATCTGCTAAAAGAGTGAACCGAACTAATGATAAAAAAAGTGTATGATAGCATTAATACCGACCTTATTATTGTCTGAGACCTTTAGTTGTATATGGACTGCATTCAGTAAGAATCATGATTGTTACTTGTGTCACTTCCACACTTTCGTCATCATCATTGTCTATAGTTTAAAATTATAACAGACTTTTAGTAAATTATATGTTAGGCTTGGAGATCCGTTGGGAAAGAGAGAAAAGTTGTCGTCGTCGATCTCATTTTTTATGAATGATATGTTAGGTTTGGAGATTTGTCTGATACAAACTTGAATTCTCATTGAATTTGCATTGAACTGAAAAGATTGATGGTTAGAATTGGGAATAAAATACGTTCGGCATGATATTTTTGTTTTCATTTCTTTGTTTGAAGTTAATTTGCTACTACTTGCAGATATATTTGGTGATGGACATATGTGTCATTTTTCTATATCAAGCTAGGATAAATACACAAGATTTTATTATTGATATTTTCATAAATTCTACGACTAGCTTGCATTTAAGTTCAATGTCACATTCCTTTCCTGTTTTATACGTTTCATGTGAATACATCAAGACCCGTGGCTACGTAGTTGACGCTCCAACTTACCAAAATTCAAGCAATAAGAACTTTTGCCTCAAAGGTATATCAAATGTCACATAAATCTTGAATCATGCAATGCGGAGGAATTTAGACCAAAATAATAAGGCTCAGCCCTAGCAAGATATACACTTTATGCCTTAGGGAACAATTCTCAACAGTACAAGTATGAATATAGACTCAACTATCATGGATCTAACTCCTTGGAACATGTAGAAGTTAATCAATGTGATTGCATTCCTCATTCAAATCGCAAATAATTTTCTATTAACTTAACCATGTACATACCATGCTTGCACACTATCTTAATGTCATCTTATGTCATGAATACATGGTATTCCAAATTTTCATGTTTGTCTTGTAACATGATGATCCCATGTCTCCATTAGTGTCAAACATCTCTTTTAAACATGCTCAAACCATCTCTGTTAAACATGCTTGTCTCAAACCATTTCCAAGCCTCTTCAACTACACTAGTCGATCTTTATACAAATTGACATCAATGGTAAGTTGACATAAAATGTCAATATGTTTCACATATTGCCAATAGGGTATCCAACCCCCAATCATAGAGAGGTGAGGCTTCCAATAACTCTACATAGAATGAGAAAAAATAATTAAGGAAGAGGAAAACAATGAGACTCTAAAAAATGTGGTTAGTAACCTCTTTCAAGAGATGAGTACCTCATTTTCTAAGTTAGAAAATAGTGATCCTACCCCCACTTATGAACTTTCCTAAAAATATTTCCTTAAGTATGACCAAACTATTGATGAGATTGCCAATGTCAAGACTAAAGTGGATTCCTAGAGAAAAAGTGAACTATTACAATCTAAATTCATGTTATAATTGATGCACCAATTGAATACTACAATGTGTATCCTACAACATATGGATCTCAAATGACATGGCATTGATCCAAGTGCTAGTACTAGCATTGATTATGACAATATTTATAAGTTCCTTACTAAATGTTGGGGATAGATCATCCTAGTTTGTGTGTTGTTATGTCTACTTTTTCTATGGTTTGCATTATAAATCTAAACTTTTAACTGCCACTCATGCATTGTTAATGGCTTGTCCGTGGCCTATTTTGCTCAATCCTTAGGAATTTTTATTGTAGGTTCAACTCCTTGTTTATACCCTAACTTATGAAAACCATTGGAATTCTTGTTCATGATATCCTTTACCATATTTATTTTTTTACCAGCCATACTTACTTTTCGGCCTTTGACATAGTAGCATATACACATAGTTTTTAAAGTTAGTGTCACACATTTCAGCATTTATCTTCTTCATTCTTTTGTCAAATTTAGTGTCTCTAATATGGGCTCTACTGTCTCTAATATGGGTTCTACTATCTCTAATATTTTTTTGAACATCTATCTTATTCTATATATTTTGTTTCATAGTAAATTTTCAATCTTGGCTAACTATCTTGTGACTTTTATTTATCTCCTACTTTTATCTCTTTTATATTGATATAACAAAATATTTATCTAGGAATGATAATCCAAATCATGAACTTTCCAAAAAATAAAATATTCTTCTAGACCCATTTTGCCTAAAATTAACTTGTAGGAAAATTAAGATCACACTTCACTTTCTAGAATCATTGTCTCCTATCTAGTTTGCAACATTTATGTTCTAATTTTACTAATTATGCTCTATGTTTTACTATATTTATATTCTTTTATTGTTGATTTTCAATCTGAGCTAATGATCTTCTTGTGACTTTTATTTATTTCCTACTTTTATCTATTTTCTATTGATATAAAAAGATAATTGTCTAGGAATGATCATCCATGTCACTAACTTTCCAACTAATGAAATATTCTTCTGGACCCATTTCTAAAATTGACTTCTAACAAATTTAATCACACACTTCATTTTCTAAGAGAATCATGGTTTCTAATCTAGTATGTCATATCTATAAGCTAATTTTATTAAAAATGCTCCATGTTTTTCTATATTTGTTATTTCTTACTTCATTTTTAATCTTGGTTAAGCATCATGTTGTGACTTTTATTTATCTCTGACTTTTATCTATTTTCTATTGCTATAATCAAATATTTGTCTATAAATGTTCATCTAAATCATAAACTTTTAAAACGATAAAATATTCTTGAAACCCATTTTATCTAAAATTGACTTTTAAATGAATTAACCTCACACTTCACAATCTAAAACAATGAATATTATGAACTATTTCATCCAAATGAATTTTAAAACTAAATAGAATTTGACATTGATATGCAAATCAAAATACAAACAACAATTCAGAAGGCGGGAGTTCTAAACCCTAGAAAGAATATGTGATACCCCAATGTTTCAAACGATCCCTTCAACTTTACCTGCTTAAGAATAACATACGATAAAAAAAATGAACATTATAGCACTATTACTGAACATACGATTGTGTCGTGACACTTTGTTATATATGGTATAAATTATGATATGTGACTTTCACACTTCTGTCGTCATCATCGTCTATATTTCCAAAATGAAAACTGAAGTGAAGTTAGACTGGTACAGGCTTTTCGTAAAGGGCATTCAGTTTGAATAGAGAAAAATTTGCGCCCATTGATATGTTCAAATTGGAAAGCAATCTGTTATGAACGTGATTTCTCATTGAATTAGCATCACTGACCGGATCTGGAGATAAAATACATTCCATTGACTTTGAATAACGGAGCAGATGGGTCGTTAGGTCTGAGTCGTTACGTGATGGTTTTTTCTTCATTTCTTTTTTAAAGTTGATTGAAGCTCGTCGTGGTCCCATAGAATCTGATACTACTTCCAACTCTATTTGATCAAGGTAGGAATAGATATGGGTTATTTTATTCTGAAAGGTTCAACCAAAATTCATAAGTTCAATTACTTTTACTGACATATACGTTTCCAGACATTTCCTCAAGACTGTATTATCTTCTGTGACTACGCATTGTACACTCCAACTTACCCAACATGCTTAAAAATGGGTTGCAAAACAGTAGTTCTCGAAATCCAAGCCTCGAAGATTGCCATGATGTCGGATAAGTCATGCATTATGTTTGTTTTTTTTTCAATAAAAGTGGATTATTTCACTAAACTTTTTTATTAATATTTTGTATTTTTTATATAGGATTCAAAGAGCATACCAGAGGGAAGAATCGTGGAAAGAAAACCTCTAGTCACAGCTCATAAAATAAACCTATAGTATCTAATAGATCACTTTATACACCCCGTCCAAAATCACATACAAAATGCAGTCACAACACATATAATATCAATTTTACGTAGAGCCCATATAATTTTCAAATGTAGACTCCATAGTTGCTATCAATGGAAGAAGACAAAATTTTCCAAAGCCCCGTACCAAATCCCATGAGCTAAAAACCTTCATGCCAAAAAAACAAGTATCAAAAAACCTTTGGAAAAACACTATTGTATCAAATACCACGAGCTTGAACTCTCCTCCAAACAACGAACATGAATACTTGAAATGAAAGGGGAAAACGGGAATAATTATCATCATAAAACTTTACATCAACATTATTCAAAAAAATCACATAACTATTGTTGCAAACCTTCCCATACCCTAGAAGGAATTTCCTCAAAACCCACCTCTCACTGATTAGCATTGCTATTAATTGCTAAATTTTCCAAATAATCTGCAATCTTATTAACTTATCTGTAACAATGGGATAACAAGAAAGATTCAAACAATTCTAATTTTTGTAAAATGAGATCAAGTATATCCTACAAATTCCAACAATTCAATTTCTTTTTCATAACACATTGAATAATCACCATAGAATCACCTTCAATTATTAAGTCTTTAATTCCCAAAGAGATTGCCATATCCAATCCAAAAGACAAAGCATGAAATTCCACATAATTGTTAGTTTTAAAACCAATAGCATGACACTTAGCTCGAATAAAATTTGCATTGTGATCATAAATTACCATGCCTACCGCAACCGACCCAGGGTTACCACGAGAAGCCCCATCAAAATTTATTTTAAAATGCACTGTGGACGAGGTTTCCATCTTACAGAACATCTCATTTTATAGATGAATTGCATTCCATATATGATATTCATTGACTTTGAATCACGGAGCAGATGGGTCGTTAGGTCTGAGTCGTTACGTGAAGGTTTTGTCTTCATTTCTTTTTTAAAGTTGACTGAAGCTCGTCGTGGTCCCATAGAATCTGACGCTACTTCCAAATCTATTTGATCTAGCTAGGAATAGATATGGGTCATTTTATTCTCAAAGTTTCAACACAAATTCATAAGCTCAATTAATTTTACTGACGTATACGTTTCGAGACATTTCATCAAGACTGTATTATCTTCTGTGACTACCCAACATGCTTAAAAATGGGTTGCAAAATAGTAGTTCTCGAAATCCAAGCCTCGAAGACTTCCATGATGTCGGATAAGTCACGTATTAAGTTATATCTCATTTGTTTCAAGTATTAATGCTTATTACAATGAGTACTAATGAGGAGCTAGGATTAGAAGAGTGACATAACCAGACGGTGTGACTCGCAAGAGAGTCAATATTCATTTAGTTATAAGACTTAAGTCTTACATTGTTGAATTGTTTGAATTGTATATTTATGTTGATTTCAATTTAGCTTTGTCGTTATATTAAGAGAATGATTTATGTATGGATATCTGTAAGGAAAACATTTTTTTATTTTTTTTAATTTTTATTTTTATATTTATATTTTTATTCATTAATACAAACAAATTTTTACATTTGTTATTCATATTTTCTTATAGTTTCATTTTTTCTTTATTATCATATTTAACCATGTACTTGTCATGTAAATATTTCATTATCCCCTTGATTCTACCACCTTTTGTCACATTCCAATCTCATGTGTGCGAGTAACATGGCACTTCAAAATCTAATCCATAAAATTACCTACCCGTTCCTTTCATACCTTGAGCCAAATAATTTTTAGTAAGAATAAATAAAGAATAGAAACGATAAATACAACTTAAAAAAAATTTAACTGTTAAATAAAACAATCTTGATCATTATAAAATCATATCAATTTTTTAATCTAAATTAACCCAAAAACTAATTAAGAAGTTAGATAAATATTAAAGTCAACTGCAAACAATAATTGAGAAGAATGTGGGCAGCCGTTCTAATACCTAACAGGAATGTGATACCCAAATTTTACAGCGATGCCTTGTACATTATCTGCAAAAGGAGAGAAGGAAACTAATGATTAGGAAAAAGTATGATACCACTACCATGGAACATATGATTATATAGTGACCTTTGGTTGTATACGGCGACATGAACCAGCTTAGTTACTTGTGTGACTTTCAGACTCGCGCCATCAACGTAGTCTATGTTATTGAAATGATAAGAGACTTATTGTATAGGGGAAATTGGAATCAGAATCCAAGTTCTCATTGAATTTACATCATTGACAAGACTGATAGTTAGGTTTGGGAATAAAACACTTCCGACAAGATAATTTGTCTTCATTTCTTTGTTTTAAACTGACTGAAGCTCGTGGAACCTGGTACTACTTTGTGATGAGCATGTTTAAGTCATCGGTAGCATTGTTGGAATGGTCCCATACGTAGGGTAAATGCACATGATTTTATGCTGATAAATCCATAAATTTCACTTAAGTTAGATGTCACTTGCTTTTTCTGATTAGATTGAGACTCATGCCCTCTCAGTTTTTGTTTGAACTGTTCTTTTAGGCTCGACTTACCAAGAGTCTTGCAAAAGCACAAACTGTTCCATAACTAGATAATTCACGTGTCAATCTATGCATTATTTTTGCAAAAGCACAAAGGTCTTTCCACTAAAATATAATGAAAAGCTATGGTCGGAAGAATGGCAAAACCAAATAGTGTTTTGGTAGGTGCCATAAGTGAGTCTATAAAAGTTTTTTAGTCTCCGATTTAAGTAAGGAATTAATGTCTTTGATTTAAGTAAGGAATTAATTTTTTCATTTCACTGGTTGGAGTATTGTGTCAATGAGGAAAATAAATTTCTTAAATTTTAAAGACATGGGATTTTTGGTGTTGCTATTTTCCAGTTTTTCTTCAACTTTTTTCTTGAAATGCAATTGATGGATAGAATTTTCTTGGTAGTTTTTATAAATTTTCAATTAGCAAAAACTATTGAGATTAGTTTTGCATTGCAAATTGTGCTAAAAAAAATTAAGGTAATGCTTTCACAGATCATATGCTAGGGCTGAGAAGGAAAAATTAAAAGATTACTAATGTTTCCTTGAAGAGTGTGGGTACAAGAGCAGTATGTGTGTTTAGGAGAATGTAGTTGGCATTCTTAAAACATGTACGTGAGGCTTCTACTTTTGCAAGGGTTTGTTTAGGGTTTTGGAACAAATTTCAATTCACTATGACCATCTAAATTTTAGCAACAAGTGCATAATTGACTTGAGAATTTCAAAGAAAAAATTATTTGAACTTGTTAATCTGAATGAGTCGGGGTTAGTATTTAAGCCTTGAGCACTACCCTCTACATTTCAAAACAAAATGTCATAAAATTGGTTCTATTTTCTATGCTTTGCTTCTCAATTTCTTTAGTTGATAAGATCTTACTAGAGATATTGATATTAAGGGTTTCATAATTACATTTATACAACTTCAAGGTTGTAATTTTCTTGTCTACATTCACAATATTACAATTTCTTAAAGGATATTTTAACTCTTCCACATGTTGGATTAACTTGATCATTTGAAAGTGTTAACTTTTTTGTTTGTCTTGTAGTTTGTTGACATCAGTTCATACTTGAGCTCTATCTTTCATGCACTCAAGCTATATGATTTAACAAGAGTTTTAGGAACATATCTTTGTTGGCAATTGACACTCATTTGATTGGTTTCACATGTTGTCATTGATGGCAACATATTTCAGCTTTAGTCTTTGGTTTGATGCTTCATCGACACCGGCAAGTATCTTCACTGGTAGGAAGGATTCTATGGGTACCGACATTGGAGGCCGACATAATTGGGAGATCTAGCAATTGACAATTCATTTTCTTGTTTATGTATATATGTAATTAACAGACATGTATAATCATTTTTGTATTATCTATGTAAGCCAACATTAGTCATGAAGGATTGTAAGGGTATATAGATCAGTTGATTAGATCATTTTTGATATAGTAGTATGTGTTGTTGTTAGTAATGAGAAGATCATGTATATGAGGTGTGTAGATGTTTTTGGATGTGCTCATAGAGAAAAGGTTATTCCGGCAAGGGTTTAGGGTCTCAGAACTAGAACAGTCAGAGCTTGAACCAGAACTTAATCAGGCACAACTGATGCATTAAATGAGTTTAGTTTTATGTTTTCTTATTCAAAGTGACTATAGTCAGCGAGACTACTTTATGTTGAGCAATGTGTTCTAGGCAGTAAGCCTTCTTGCATGTGCAGGCCCCCATATTATGTAATATCTTTTCATATGGCCAGTGGATTGATATTGTGGGTCACAAATCCCACCGTGTTTTTTCCTCTTTGAGGTTTTCCACATATAAATTCTCTTTATTATGGTGTTTATTTATGTGATTGATTCATTGATTGCTTTACTTATTTCAATTATAAATGTACATGTTTACCAATTGGTGAATGCATGTTATAATAAGGTTAAAATTGAACATATCAGTAGAACACTAATTCACCCCCCATCTCAGTGTTCTTGGATTCCAACAATTGGTATCAGATCTTTGTGCCTCAGAGGAAGTCTAACAGCTTGAAGAAGATCCTAAACCCAGAATCCATGGATATGAGTATGTAGAAGCAACTTGAGGTAGCACTTGAAGATTATGATGCTGAAAGGATGAATAACTTGAAGTTATAAGAGGAATTAAATTTTTCAAAGGAATTCATTCTTATCCTACAGAAGAGGCTATCATCTGCTCAAGCTAGGAAAAAGGAACTTCTACAAAATCAGGATAATGAAGAGAAAGATGCCCTTAATGAAAAATGTCAGAAGCTGAGTCAAGAGAATATTGTCATGAGGAATGAAATGCAAGCCATAACTATGAGGATGTCAAAGGAGATTGAAGACTAGAAGATGAATGAAGAAAACCTTGGGAGATCTCTGAAAGACAGATTTGATTAATGCATCCGGTTGGCTCATGAAAAATGATATGTTGAGAAGAGAATTAGTGCAATCTCAAAGCGATGAACAAGAACTTGAAAGACAAATGATAATCCTAAGAGATGATCTGACTATTGCAAGTGAGTACAAGGACAAATTCAAGGTTAGTTCAACACAACTTGATGAATTATTGAAAAGCGAAAGATAGAATGGAGATTCCAGTGGACTTGAATTTGAACAAGGTCAAAGCTCTGGTACTACAAATGAAGGTCAGAACTAGAAGACATCGGTAAGGCAACTCAATGCTTACAAATTCAATGGTAGATTCTTTGTTTGTTATAAATTTGGTCATCTAGCTAGGCAATGTTGAAATAGAGAAAATTAGAAATATAACTCTACTCCCAGTCAATGTTCTAAATGCAATAAGTATGGTCATAAGATAGCAGATTTCAGAATGAATGTAAAATGTAATGCATGTGGAAAATTCGGACATATGGCTAATCAGTGCAGGTCAAGCAATTATATCGGTTATAGCAAAGCAATTCAAAAGAACAATATTACATGCTATGCATGTAACAAGATTGGACACATAGCTAAGTTTTGTAGAAGCAAAAATTCACTGGTTAACAATGATGGATCAAATAATAAAGGGAAATAAAAGATCAATGAAATATGGCAAGATCATACCAGGAAATGGGTCAGGAAGTCAGATGATCAATCAGCAGATGGAATTCCTCTGGTTACTCAACTGACAAAGGAGATTGGTCCTACACTAACAGGAAGCTCATTCGATAACTGAGGGAGATGCCTTAGGGGTAGGAAAATTTCATGAAAATACTACATAAGCCCCGAAAAGGAGATCTGGAAGAAGTTCCAGACATTGAAAAAGGTTTATCCGGTATGGAGATGTTCGATTGAGATCCAGTATGTTCCACTGGAAGATATTCATATCAATGGCGGATTAGGGTTTTTTTAAGGTTAGGAGGTTGAATCCACTTTATTTTTTATCACCTTACATTCAGAGCGATTAAGAGTGATACAAAGCGAGTCTAAGGTGATTTAGTGCGATTTGAAATCTTCATCAACAATTTCACCAGCACTCGGAAGAATTTTTTAGGGTTATTCACCGGTGACCATTTCTCAAGTATTTATCGCAATCATCTTTCATCATGGAAGTTGGATCATCCTTTGCACTTGCATTCATTGCAAATCCAAGTGTTGTCGAGGTTAAGGATCACTTGAGGCTAATTTTCAAGCAATGCCTGCATATTGTCACCTTGGATGATTTAGTTGGTGCATTTTCACGCGTTTAGGAAGGAGTTGTTTATGTGGAAGAAGTCAGAGCATATATTTACAGCCACATTGACGATCTAGGTACCAGTGGCATCAAGAATATGTATATGAATGAGTTGATTGGTGACTCCGAAAAGATCAAGCCCAAGTATAAGCACATTGAGGATCTATTGTTTACTGGCATTCTTGATATCCCAAAATTCAAAGATCAGATCATCTGATATGTACTAAGAAGAGTTCATGGAGAGTTCATTTGGTTGGACAGACCATATAAGATCATGAAGGAGGCCGTTAGGGCCATCATCGGTTTGTCACAGATTGGTCAGCATCCTGAGAAAAAGATTTCAAATGATCAAGTTAACAAACTCACCGATGCAAATGCGGACCAATGATCGATGAGGGTTAGCACCATCACTAATCGAGACATCAGATTTGACAACATGATCATTGGGTATAAGGTAACTCAATCCAATCATCTCAATTCTATTTCTAACTCTTGCATATATGTCGTACATAAGATTATGAGGGAAAATGAGAAAATAAATCTATGTGGATGGATGATTGATGAGTTGTTAATCAACCTTGAGAAGATTAAAGAAGAGAAAAAGGGGATATTCCAGTATGAGAATCTCATTGTCTTCTTGATGCTATTTTTCCTTAATGAAACTCCCAATTTTGGGAAGAGACAGTGGGCATTTGATATCCTGATAGGTAGACAATTGAAGCAATCTATTGGTATTTTGGGTAGCCTATGAGATGATAAGGTTTGGGGTTACTTCAAGGAATTTCAGAAGGTAATGAAATCTAGAGAGAGGGTTCATAAACACATTGTTGAGAAATACTCAATCGATATCTACTTTATGGTAAAAAAGGATGAAACCTTAATGGAAGCAATTAAACCCTGGAAGATATTTATAGAGGAGATGGGATATGAGGTTTTTGCTAAGATTATGGATGCTTATGCTAAAATGTTGATTGATGCTCCTATTGATGAGGCTGAAAAGTCTTTCGGTACTGTAAAGAAAAAGAAGAAAGAGGGAGAAACAAGAAGGTAAGGCCAACAAATTTGTTGAACAAGTATCTTAGGACATCAAGGCCTTAATGGATGTTGTTCTAGCAAAAGGAAGCAAGAGGAAAGAGCATTAAATCTTCTTTGAGCCTATTCCATCAGACTCTGGAACTAAAGATGACACTCCTTTAGCATTCAAGAGGGTATTGCAGAAGAAAGGTGAGAAGTCTAAGGAGGAAGTAAGGAAGTAACCAGTAAGAAAGGTCACAATCAAGGTACCATCCAACAAACGTGAAAAGAAAAGAGCTCCGAATGAAACATCTCTTATACCTTCTGCACCATCTGGTTCTGGCAGAAGAAAGAAGAAGGATGACATAGACCTTCCTATTATATTTGGTAATGTATCTATAATCCCACCGAAGACTTGTGTAGAATTGATAGATGAAATCACCAAGGACGGCATGTTGAAAAATGTACAATATTATTATGAGCACTTAGATGATGATGAGCAGAAAGAAATTGATGAAGCAGTTTTGTTATACCTAGATATATTTAAGAGATCTTTGTTAGAAATTGAGAAGAAAATATTGACATGAATGTATGACAATCTAGATGATGGGAGATTATTTGCTATGGAGGAGGACAAGTGCATAAAAATTCAAGTGTTATTAACTACTTATGGATCAATTAGTCCAAATGAGTTGAATATGACCCTTGAAGTTGCAAAGAGAATAATTTTCTCCAGCAAACACAGGATAATTATTCTTATGGTAGGAAGGGTTAATGAAATAGTCACTAAAACTCAAGAGGTGTGGGTAAAATTCTTTGTTGATAACCTTGGTTTCTTCTCTTCACCAAAAGCCACTGAGAGTACTGACATCTCGGTTGAAGGGAAAGGGAAAGGTATAGTAGGTACCCCACCTACAATTTTGAAAGATACTTAGGCATTGGATGTAGAGCCCCTAGAAAAATTAAATGTATAGGACAAGGAGGGGATACTGACAGATACACATAATGTACAGGTTAAGGATAGAGTTCATGTGGAACCGATAGTACCAGATAGTACACCAAGTGGAGAAGCCACCGATGCAATAGAGGATGTTATTAAATGTAATAAACCATCAGAGGAAAATGGAGAGGAATCCGACAGGGAACCAATAGATAGCACATCATTGTTGTCAATTGACACCTCCCAGGTAGAGAAGAAGAGCATAACTGAGATGAGTTCTACTGAACTCATGATGATGGCTTCTCAAAAGATGATGAAGGAAGGATAAGTGGACAAAGGAATAATTAATCAGTCAATTCCAATTTTGCACAGACTTATCCCATTGTTCCAGTTTGACAAATGAGCAAGCCCATCTGACAAGCTCAAAATAATTTCTAAGTGCATTTCTAAGGATTTTCAATCACTGCAGCAAATATATAATCAACAGGCATTGGAGAGATTCACTCTAGCCAAGAGAGATACTTTTGATTAGTTGATTGAATCAGAGAAGAAAGAGATTACTTATTGTAGATATAGATAAAGGGATTAAAGATTCTCAAGATAAAATTGTAGGTGTAGTCAATTCTTTTGATGGCTCCAATTCTTTGACTACATTTAGTGATGGGTAGACTTTGGTATTAGAAGCTCAAATTTTAGCTCTTAAAAGATCTATGCTAACCACTAACAAAGTTTCCTTGAAACTATTTAGTCCATCATTAACCATGTTTTTAACTTCTAGCAAATTATCAAAAAATTGATCTCAATTAGTGTCCTAATTTAAACGGGGCTTCACACTAGGAGATTGCTACTCAGAGCACATTTTAATTTTTTGCATCTATTGTCATCTTTGAATCTAGAATGGCTAAAGAAAGCATCAATAATGAAAACTTTAAGAAACCCCCTCTCAAAAAAATATATAAAGTCTTGGCGAATTTTTAATGTTTTTAAAAGAAAATAATAATTTTTATTAGCTAATCTTTCCTTTTTTAATGAAAAATATTAATTTTATTGGCAAATTTTTTGATATCATTTTTTTGGGTAGAAAATGTTAGACACAATGTACCATTGAGAAGGGGGTGATTCAGTGGTTCTCAATCTTTTCCCTTTAACTAATCTATGTGTGTATACTGGTTATCAGATCTAACTCAATGCAGACTTACCAATTAATGGGGAGACTAATCACAAATGCAATCACACACAAAGGGACATCACATAACACTAGCATATATGAGGAAAACCCAAGATGGGAAAATCCTCGATGAGAAATGCTGCTGGAGTCTACTACTCCAATCTAGCCTCACATTGAATCTCTGATTACAATGTTTAGGGCACCAACACAAGGAGCACCAACCCCTAATTTTAGGGCACCAACCAAAGGAGCACCAACCCTTGATTTAGGAGACCAACTCAAGGAGATACAATGTCTGCATCTAGCTACAACTTATTGAATACAAAGCATAATCATTTACAAATTAATAACCTTGTAACAAATGGATTTTGTAACACTTCTACAAATCTTTTTGCTAGATCTCTTGTCCAATTCACTACAGGTTCTCTACTTCACCCTCTCACTACTGCAACCTTATCTCCTACTGCAACCTAATCAGTTCAGCCTCTTCTCCTTCTTTGTAGGTTCTCTCTCTTCCTGTTCTCTCTATTGGTTACCTCTTCTCTCAACTACTCTACTTCTCTCCACTGATACTATCTTCTGTCGGTTCTTTTCTTGTCTACTCTGCACTCTTCTACAACTATTCACTCCCAGTTTGGTCACCATCGGTTACCTCACTATTTCTGGTTGAACTCTTCAACCCTAGTCTCTCTCACACTAAGACTCTCTTCTGATATTCATTGAGTACTTGACTGATTCCTTCTCATATTTAGCAACACTCTCTTATTCAGCAGCTTGCCAGTTGATTTAACCTCGCCGGTTAAACCTTCACCAGAACCTATTAACATTTTTCTCCCTATTGCTCAATCTCTATGATCCTTTGTAGATATCACAATTCATCTACTTCTTTATTTGGCCTTTCACATCACTTGGCAACATCTCTCTTTGAGGCATCATCAAATCTATCTTTTGCTCGCATATTTGTATTGAGACTTTCCTGCCAAAAGCAACATTCAAACTTGGCACCTAAGGGTTTCTTCCACTGATCACAAAGCACATCGAATCCAATAAGATCTCATTCGATGTAATCTCCAAGACAACTATCTGCATATCACTGCCATTAACGTGCCTTCCAATACAAGTTTGCTATGTTTAGCAAACATGGACACTCAATCGGTGAGACACAAGATCAATCATCATAAATGGTTCTACAGATTGCATCACCAACCTTATTCTGCACCTGGGAACTCTACATCGATCACCTCTATTCAACCTTCTTGGAGCTGCACACCTTTGCAACACCTCTACAACACATACCATGATTTACAGGGTCTACAATTAATATCAATCAACTCTGCAACAACCTCGTCGGTTGACACTCCATCTACCACTGCATGCATGCCCGCCACCTTGATTCCATGTGGCACATTCATTGACATCCACCTTAGTTTGGACCTTTGTGTCGATTCAGATAGGATCATTGAACAAACACTCAACCGATCCTTCTTTTCTGTTGGTTCTTTGACCCTACTAGTATCTCACACTTTACCGGTTAGCCAACATGTCTACACTTTGTTGATCTGTCAGTGGAACACCTTAACAGGTTGCAAGATATGACTATCTATAGCATGCACACTCTCATCGGGTAGGAGCACATCACTTTGCCTCTTTTCTTCCTTACCAGTTCTCATGCTGACCGATCACCATTCTGATGACACCATGTCATCATCCTTCAACTGATTCCATCTAATGCATCTGCATACCAATTGCACTTTCTATCTATAGCTGCTCCACTTTTCGCTCTTCATCATTAGACCGAACATTATTTCAGCCAGTTTGTCAAGGTGACAAACCCATCACTTCTTTACTCTTCTTTTTCTATTTCAGTGGCTTATCATGCCTTGTATGTCAACCCAGTGCATATCCCTAATTTCATGCACTTGAGGCATCTCATTGATTTACCGGTAGATCTGGTGTGATCCTTCAAACACTCACCTTTACCTCTTCTTCCTTATCTCATAGAAATAAGATGCATACTTTGCATAATAGGAGATAAGCTCCACTTACTAGTGGGAGTGAGTCCTTGTCATCTGCATCCTATAATACACTCATGTGGCTTCCCTGTTTGTGCAGCAAATCTTCAAACAGGCACATGTGATCCAGTGTGGGCATATTTACTGTCAGTAATCTCTTTACAAAGTGACTGCATCTTTATTTGGTGGGAGTCCTAGTGTTTTGCATCCACATAGCATACTGGTAACCTGTACATCCTTCTTGTACACTTGTCATTTAATCTTGCTGGTTGACAACCACTCACTTTGTTGATTCGTATTCTCCATGTCAACACATCACTTACCAGTTGACATATTTTCTTTATCGGTGACAGACTGTAGTGGTAACTTGGCCATCTCTTCCACACAAGTCAAACATTGACTTGTATACTGGTGACTCCAAAGGTCATTCTACTGAATGACATTCTCTCCCTTACCTTACTGGTGCATTGCAACATAGGGTGATATCAAAGATATCTCATTCTATATGCATCCATGAAAATGTTGCACATTCATCTCTTATGCAGGTAGTCATTCTATACAAGTTGACACAAATGACAAACTCAATGCCAACAAAAAATATTAGTGAATATTGGAAAATAATAAGAGTATGCATTAATTACTATTGCAAATCTTTCATTTAATTTTTTTTTTTTTTTAATAGAAAAGTAGAGGCCTGAAGGTGAAAATCATTAATGAGTTTGAGTAGTAGGCTCTTCTTTATTTAGTTTCTACCATTAATTTAAAATAATCTAATATCTATATATGTATTTTGTGAGATAAAATATACCAACAATTTGTAATACTCATGGGGCCAAACATTTCTTTTAGACCATTGATTTGAATTGAGGTCAACAATTCAAAAGCAATTTCAACCCCCACAAGAATTACAACTTGTAGGTAAAATTTACCTCATGGAATGCACAGTGAAGGTCATTTGATTATATTTTAAATCAATGGTGGAAGCTAAATATTGTTGATATAACCCTAAAGTAACTAATAATTATGATATTTTATTTGTGAATTAATTTATATTTCTACAATAAATTATAAAATGTTGGCGAATTTGATCCAATAAAATATTGAATAATGTGGTGAGTCTTTTAGTTAAAATAATTAATAGAATAAATTCTCTGACAATTTAAATTACACTAAAATAAAAATTTCTAAAACTGTGGCGATTCAGGTCACCTTAGAAGTTGAACTTATTAGCCAAATTTGATTCCCAAATTTCAAAAAATATCCAATTGGCAAATATTAGCCACTAAAGTTTTCAGTAAGCATTGATTTTATAAACCATGAAATTACAACCTAGAATGATACTCTTCAAGAATTATTTGTTAGAAGGGGGTGGGAGGTTGCTTACAAAATGGACAAAATCAAAGTTTGTAAGAAAATTTTAAGAAAGTATGTGTGATGGATGAAACCTAGGTTAGATTGGGTCAAACTGAATTTTGATAGCAACAGTAAAAGAAACCTTGAGGTGGCAGTGGTTGCAGGAATCATAAGTAATACAAAGGGAAAATTAATAGAAGGATAAACTAGGAATGTTTGGACCAAGACCAACAATGAAGCTGAAGCAATTTCCCTTTGCTAGGGTCTCAAAATGAAAAGAATTTTGAATTATGGTTTTAATAAAGTATTGATAGAAAGGGACTCTAGACTAGTGATAAATATAATTAATTCAAAATTCTATCTACCATGGGAAGTTAAGACTTACATGGATGGCAATATACATATGATTGGGTAGATTTTGAATTAGGAGGCCACACATACACTCTAAAGGGAAATAAGACTATCCATGCCTTCACTAATGAAGGACTTAAATCCGATGAGTGGAAGTATTGCAACAAGGAGGTGGAGTTCCCTGCCCACATAAAAAAATCATATTGACATATATGAGGGACTTATTAATTATGTAGAGTAAGAAAGTGTTCGAGTTGATGAGTATTATGCTTCATGCATTGACTATCATTGGATACCGTTGACTCTAAATTTTACTTTTGAAGCAAACAACCTTATGGGAAATTTAGTTATGGGGAACCTACTACACAGAACTCACTGAATAACCTCCGGATTTAAGAAGCTAGCTCTTCCTTATGATTGAGGGCAAAAGGGAAGAACAAACTTAAAGTAAAATGATCTACACTATTTAGGCGATGCGCTAGAGCCTTTTGGAAAAACATCAACAACATATAAAACCTAGAAACATCTAGTTTTAAAGCCCGTTCAACAATCTATATATCTGAACAAAACCATAAACAAGATACAACCAAGATTCCTTTTAACATAAAGAAGCATACATAACACATTCACCAGATAATAAGTGCAAAACATAGTTTAATTAGCAGAGTATTAGACATATATCTCCAAAGTCTTCAAAATTACAAGAATGCATAGAAAACTATCACGACATACTAAAAACAGACATCATAGAAACCATAGACATAATTTGATTATCCTTTCCTCAGAAAACAATAACAGCTAAAAGGATTAATTCCTATCTAGAATACTTAATTGTCCTTTTTCAAAAGTTTAGAACCCTTAAAACAGGGAAAAACCAAGCATAAATAGAGCCCCCGACTCGACTAACAATTGAAAGCATCCGTCATCCTCCCACAATCGCTTCAAACTAGAAAAAAAGATCATGGCATCTTGCAGGAACACACCCAGCAAAACCGCTTCCGAAGTTGTTACTTCCACCTTGTCCTGCCATCTCCATACCTGCCTAAACAAAAAATGTTTTGATGCGAACCATAACTAGAGAGATAGGTCACCATACAAAACATGTGAAAACTTCAAGGACATCCAAAAAAGAGCACATAAACATAAATAGGATGGGCAACACAAAGGGCCAATTTGTCCCTGTCTTCTCACGATGCAGGGTAGGGTCCAACAGGATGATCAGTCATCAAAATCTAAGCCATTTGGCAAATTTTCTTTCCCCCTAACCTCAAATAGAAAAAGAAGGCCATTAGGAACAACATCGAGATGACATCTAGCTTGTATGTTGAGCGCAGCTGCAAAGTCAAAAAGAAAAGGGTGCCACCTGATTAAAGCGCCGCCTACGGACAACCCCAAAACAATGCTAACATTTTTTGGTGACTAAAAGGTTTACCAAGCATAATTTAAAAAAAAAATAATACTCTTTCTTGTAGACCTCAACTTCCACCACTATCACCTTCTAGAAACACCAAATATCCAGATATTATAACAACATATGGACACTCATTTCTAGACCATATATACATAGTGATAGTCAAATAATCAAATTGACAATTATGACCATAATTGCATTAAAAATACAACTCAACAACTACAACTTTCTGTTCACCTTTATCATCAATACACACAAGTGTGACATCAATGACACCACCATGTAAGATACCAATAGTGAATCATGACAACAGGTTTGACAATAATGACAATACATACTCTTGTTTCTAATACCCTAGTTCCTCTAAAAAGAACCCCAAATTTAAATGTGTGAGTGTCAACCTCCATCATTCATGATCCAATCGCAATATTTTCATTTGATTGTTAGTTGTCAACCTACTTTCAAAAATACCTTATGATACCTATACAAAGCAAATCTTCTATCAATTAAGGTATAACTTGATCTTAGACATTATATTAGTTTTGAAATGATCAAGCAATTTTGAATTATTATCATTATTGAGAAACAAACTATAGCATTCAACATTCAAGTATTGATTTGATATTTCTTTTATGTTTATCATGTTACTACATTAAGATTTGTAGGACATTGATAAAGAGAATAGTTATGCCACTTTTATGTGAAACTCCATGAAAGAGTTTCATACCTAAGGTATAATAATTTTATTTTAGCATTTATCTTATTTATCTACCTTTATCCCTATTGAAAACAAGTTTCCACATAGAGGGGCAAGGTGAATCAGTGGTTTCCAAACTTTAACCTTTTAATCCTAAGTGTGTGTATATCGGTTAGTAGATCCATCACAAAGCAAGCATATCGGTGAGATAGGACGATGACACAAATGTAACCACACATAAAAGGAACATCACATAGCACCAGATGTACATGGAAAATCCAACATGGGAAAAACCTCTGTAAGAAATGTTGTTCGAGTCTACTACTCCAATGCAGCCTCACAATGAAACAATGGATATAATATTTAGTGCACCAACCCAGGGAGTACCACCCCTACTGATTTAGGACACCAACCCCTGCACCGAGCTCCAACTTAGTGATTACAAAGTCTATATTCAGTGCAAAAGTAATCACTCATTTACAAATAACTTATGTAACCTCTGTAATCTTCCTTCCAATTTTACTCTTCTTAATCGGTCTTCCTCTATTCTACTCTCTATCGGTTTTGTGTTTTTCTTTCCTCTCTACTACAACCTTATTGGTTTAGCCTCTACCTCTTCTCTGTCAGTACTCTATTTTTTGTCGGTTCTAATCTCTCCTCTTCTCAATCACTACTGTGTCTTTTCTTCTTTGACACTCTCATCGGTTCTCTCACTGTTGCCTTCTTATCAGTTCTAACACTACCAGTTCACCCCACTATCAAACTCTTTAATAGTCTATCGGTTGCCTTACCCTTGCTGGTTTACCTCTTCTTACTAGTTCTAGCTCACACACTCATTCTCCTCTATGATTGTCGATGGGCACTTGACTGATTAACTCTTTGGTTTCACTCCCTTCACTGGCTTCACTCTCTTGTTTAGCAGCAAGCAATGTGGTCTTCAATCTACATATTTATACTATGCATTCCCACCAAAATGACAGTCAAACTTCTAGCGCGCTAGGGGTCTTTTTTCAACCTTGAGGCAAACCAAATCCATTCAGATCTCCTTCTAGAAATTGACCACCTACAAGGGATCACTCAACTCTGCCAATCATGCTACTTCCAAAACACGTTTGCTATATTTAGCAAACACGACAAATTATTTAGTTGCACTTTTCAATCACCATGAAGCAATCATGCAGTTAGCTTCACTTACCTTGATCAACACCTAGACACACTACATCGATCATGATGCCATGAATCAGATCTTTGTCCTCTGATCAGTCTCAAGCTGCATCCTTCTGCTCTAGACCAGTGATATCCACTATCAATATTAATATCGACTAGTTACCACCTACCTCAATGACAATGCATGGTCCATTTGTATGAGACCTAGACTCCACATGGCATCTCCATCGGCATGCACCTCTGCTAGACTCTATCAGTGACCAACACAGAACCAGGTTCACCTACCAGTTCTCTAACCCTGTTGGTTCTACCCTAACTAGTTAACCTTCATGTGTGGACTTTGCAGCTTTGCTGGTGGAACACCTTTACTGGTCACCAAACAAATCAATCCACCACATTATCATCTTCATTAGGTAGGAGCACATCACTTAGCCTCTTTTCTCTCTTACCAGTTCACATACTTACCGGTAGGCACCTTGATGACATCATGTCATCAATCTTCAACTATTTCCATCTGAGGCATATACATTCTAGTTGCCCTCTCTATTTGTAGGTTCTCAACCTTGCCTTATTCTTCTTCATTAGATCGGACATCATCTGAACCGATTTGTCAAGGTGACAAACCCTTCACTTCTTTACTCTTCCTTCTCTGTCTCGGTGGCTCAACTTGCCAACTCTTGCAGCTCTGGTGCACATCTCTGATTTCATGCACCTAGGACATCCTTGTATTTCACTAGTTGATCTAGTGTGAGCCTTCAATCATCTTTATTTAATATCTTTGACTTATCCCAAAGAATTATCACTTACCGATGGGAGAGGATCCTTGTCATCTACTTTCGGCATTGCACAATATGCCTTAGCTAACATTGAGAAGATACATCTTCAATTAGGCACATATGATCCGGTTGGGAACACTCACTTTCAGTCATATCATCAATCCTGTGATATCATCTTCATCCAGTGGGAGTCCTGCTGATTGACATCCAAATGCATACTAGCTTTGCACTTCTACATTAGCTCAACCTGCATTCTAAATGGTCACATGCATACCAGTTGGCAATAATGCATTGCCAACATATCACTTACCAGTTGTTATACTATACCGATCTCCAGTCCTTATGTCTTCAACACAAACCAACGATAACTTGTCTATTGGTGACTCCAATGACAACAATGCTAGTTCACATCCTCTTCTTACTGGTAACAAAGTATACCGGTAACCTACTATTCTAGTTGACATCAATGACACCATTACTGGTTGACATCAATGACAACTATACCAACAATCTCTCAATATGGTAGTCATGCTATACCAGTTGACATCATTGACAATACAATACCAACAATATCTCCCTTTGGCATTGATGTCAACACACGTAGTATCTGGTATACTACAGATTCTCTCTCCCCCTTTGACAATAATGGCAAAGGGCACTCACAAAGTTTCTCTATCCCTTTTCTCTACCAGATGCTTCTCCTCCTTTGACCATCATACTATGGATCTTGTCAATCAACAACACTTGAGATGGAGGGCTTACACACCAACTAACACCAATTTCTCAGCAATCAAAAGTATATACAAACTGGATACCAATTGTATATACAAGTCTGATACCAATTGTAGAAATACGTGTCAGTGAATTCCACTTACCTATCAGTTAGACTGCATCATCTCCCCTTTTGATATGCAGACAATTATTCTAACCCTGACTTGATGATACCAAGTGTTGAAGCTCACATTAATATCAATTTGATATCATCGGTATCCTTTTTGATACCAAATGTATTTTCTCGTCCCATGTAGGTAACTCTCTCGGTGGTCCAGTTGTGATTTTAATATAGTACAATTGGATAGACATTGAAATACCTCACAAACATGGATCGATGAGCACATACCCAAAGTCTCAATCATAATGGTACTGTAGTCACACAAATCTTTCCAGCTTAACTAAATAAATATTCGCTATTTATTTGATTAAAAATCCACTAGCCATCAATTAATTAAATAAATATTTAATTAATTCATCTCCAAACATTCTTCTATTAATTAAATAAATTATTCAATTTATTTTAATTCATTCATTAAATCAAATTCCATTCAATTAAATAAATAAAATCAATTTATTTAATTAAATCCCCCTTTTCCTCTTTTAAATAAATTAACATTTATTTAAATCATTTTAAACACCCCCCCCCCCCCCCCACTTGCATTTTCCTACAAATGCAACTTGCACACATTTATTGAAATAAATGAATTTTTATTTTTAATAAAATCCTATTTTCCCTCAACCACCAAATCCACTTGCAAAATCTAATCCCCTTCTAGATTCTTCTAAATGCCTTCCTAATTAGCCTAATCCATCCCCTAATTATTGTCACATTCCTAAGCAAAATGGAGTCACTTCTCAGAGACTCCAAAGTCTTTGAAAAGGAATTTAATGCTTTGTGTGTTCAACAATTTAACCCCCAAAGTCTTCCAAGACCACTAATGGCTCTTACATGACCATTTATGGCTCTTACATAACCATTTATGGTTATTTCAAACTTGTCTCCCCAAACATTTATTGTTTTGACCATATCCATCCATTTCACATTTGCACAAGAGTTTATCCATTGGATAAAAGCTTTATTCTTTGAATAAAGAGTTTATTCATTCAACCAACCTTGACTTTAACTCCCAAGGTCATGTCAAGCATTAAATGCTTATTCCCTCTCCTCTCAACCTATCTCACATTGACACTTGTCATCCTGGGATTGGGTTGAAAGCCCTCACATGGATTTGAAATCATTCAATCCTGACCCTTGTTGAGATTGCTCAATCTCAACCATCCATTGTTCCATTTTTCCTATAAATAGAGCCCATTTCTTCATAATCCAGATCTTGAAAACTTGTATGCATTGAAAACTTCAACTAATATATTGTCATTTTGGTTAAAATAAATCATTTTTAGTATCAATAGCATAGTATTAGCTTTTCATTTTATATTTGGAGCACAATACTACAATCTCAATCCTCCATAAGCATCCATAGTGCAAAAAGCTGCTGAGAGCTACACTATTTTGGAACTTGGAGAGGAGAGGAACAAGGGAGAAGGAGCTAAGAGCATGTTAGGAGGGCATCATTTAGTGAACTCGATGTGAATCAAAACACCAAAAATATCATCTTTTTTTTTAGCAAACTAACATGTCTGAATGTTGAAAGTGTCACACAGGTTGCACTTTGGCGCTATTGAACACATTCTAGCACTACCAACACTTGTTCTTTTAGCGCTATTGTTCTTACAATAGCACTATTGTCCAAATTTCAGCGCTTTTTGAACTGTTTTGGCACATTTGACATTGTTTTGGTGCTATTATCCATTTTTTAGTACTTTTTCCTTTCTATTTCTTCCCTTCTTTAAGTGTTTTTGTGTTAAATAGCACCTCTGTTCAAACACAGACTAGCGCTATTGTAACAGAATGTCGTAAAAATCACCTTGTAACCGAAAAAGTGAAAATTTTAGGCTTGTGGAAGCCCCCCCTTGGACATAGATTTTACTAACAATTTGTTGTTTGTGCAGGTTTAAAACTCACCATTAAAAATCACAAATTTTCTTTTGGTGCATTAAAACTTGAACAAAAAAAAATTTCATTGCTTTCTAGTTAGGATCACTCATCCTTTTGGTGCTTTAAAAACTGAACAAAAACAAACATTTACTTCCATTGCAAGTTAGGACTCATCTTCATTTTGGTGCTTAAAATCAACAAACAAATTTGATTTCCTTGCATCAAACTAAAGAATTTACAATCCACACTTCAAATTTTGGTGCACATAAAATACACAATCCACTTGTTTTGATTTTTGCAAGCAATTTTACTTCAAACAAATGTGTTTTCATTAAGTTGACCAGGATTTCCAATTTCTAGATTACAAAACACATTGCTTTTGAAAGTTAAAAAGAACACCGTGGCTGTTGGAGCAACATCTCCAAATAGTTACATCACATTGCGATGATGGGTTAAAAAGAACAAGTGTCTTTCATACTTGGCACACTTGTGCAAAAAGTCAATCGAGTGGTCCTACCTCTAACACACACTATCCTCTCCCTTGGCTTTCGTGGTCCTAGGTGCAAGAGAAAAGTGTTAGTAACACTCAAATTTTATCTTTTTAAGAGAGGGCTGCCAAGGGATCGATACTCTTGGGAATGACCTCGAGCGGTAAATCCTTTGAGCCATTATAGAAATCAAGTGAGAGCGAAAGTTGTAGCCTTGGATATAGCTATTCCTACAATGTAATTGGCCGAAAGGACAAATGGGCCCCACCACCAGTTACAAGGCTCTTAAGTGAGTCACTGCAGAATGAACTTATGTCCAAAAACATTGAACATGACTAAACACCTTTAAATAGTAGCCCACCCATTCTATTGATTGAGGATATTTGCGATATAATTTAGTGCAAGAGCATAGATGGTTTTTCTCCCAAGATACTCACCATACATATTTCCTTGAGTAGAAACATAGCTTTTTGAAAAGTGACTTGTGGCTTGATAAAAGTGGTGACTCCCCCATCATAGGGATCATCTATTTGTTATGCTCATGCAAGACTTAGTATATCCCATCCTTACCTGCCAAGGTGGGATTCATAAGGTATGTAGTACCAAAGTCGAAGAAATATCAAGATGTGGGCTAAATTTATCACAATTGGCCATTTGACCTTAGGGATAAAAAGTGTTTGAAGTGTGTTCATTTTAAAGACCAAGTGCAAATTGAGCCAACTTCAGGCTTTGGAAATACACCTTAAAATACATCTAAAGGAAGGGTCATATACAAGTCCAAGGATTGGGTTGATCTAGACCCATACTCATTTGTGCCTTTTAGGCAACATTCTTGTGTTTGTGTGCTTGCTTTGTTTTCTTGTCAAAGAAAAATCAGAAAATCACTTTCAAAAACCAAGTATTCATCCAACCAAACACCTTTCAAAAACAACCAAACACATCAAAAACAAAGTGCAAACAACAAAAGTATCAAAACTTTATGACCATTCTTCACATCTTGCGAAAGAAGAAGCGTCATCAGAATATCAACTTGCAAAGAAGACCATTAAGCTCAAAGGCTTTGATCAAAAGGAGGAAGTTCTTCTATATAAATAGACAAATCTTTGTCTCACATAGAGTCTTTTTGCGTCACATGCGTCTCTACCTTCAAGGCAAAACAAACGAATTTGATTCAGAGACTTTGAACCGCAGAGCTTTTATGCAATATAGAGCTTTGAGTTATCACAAAAACCAAGGAGGTAAGATTAATCCCAAATTTTTCCCAAACATCTGTATTACATAAAACACAGCTCAAGAAATACCACCAACACCCGAAAGGGAAGAGGTAGAGTTTCTCCCATTTGTAACACAAAGTTTTTATTGAAGTTGAAAACATTTTTTTCATCCATCATCTTTTTCATCCATCATCAATCCGTCCCAACTCTCAAAACATTAAGAGGTTCTTGTCCCAAAGTTCTCTTTTAGATATTGCTTGAATCAAACACATCACATCACTTTTTAGATTGTTTCTACATCTAGGATAAGCTCCTCCTAAGAAACACATCTATGCAGGTTAAAACTAGTTCATGAGTGAATCCTCTCATTACTAGGTAGTTAAATCTGTAACACATCTCAGATTTCCCTACACCTTATGACATCAAAAACTTATCAAACAAACAAGCAATTCAAAGAAGGAATTTCGGTTACATCTACCTTAAAAGTGCTAGAGATCTACATACAACACAAATCACCAACCATCAATCTTTCATTTCATCAAACAACTCATCCTCATTTTCACTCAACTTCAACAAAGACTCATAAACAAAATGGCTCAAACCCGATCACAGTCAAGGCAACGAGAAATAGAAATGGAAGAAGAAGAAGAGGAAAATCTCAATGAATTTAGAAGCACTTGGAGGAAATGCGAATGACAAAAACCCAAGTACTCCTACTCCTGCAACAATAGAAAGGGCCCAGCATAACCCTCTTTTTAACAAACTTTTTGATGAAATACTCAGGAGCAATGCAGATGCTCACTTCTTAAGACTCACTCAAGAAGGAGCAAAACTCCCCTCTGACTTTGATCTTGCCCAATTAAGAAAAGCATCAGAAAGACAAAGTCACCATGAAGAGGAAAGAGGTAGAGATCCCATTAGATATAATATTCCTCAAGGTAACCCACCACCTCCTCCTCCAAATGAAATAGAGACGTTGCGGCAACAAGTCGAGAATCTCGCCCAACAACTTCATAGTGGTGTCAAGACTAATCAATTCTCACTTAATGACATCTATCCCTATCCTTTTGATAGGAATCATTACATGCCACCATTTCCATGCGGATTCGAAACACCTAAATTTGAAAAATATAGAGGAAAGGGGGATCCCCATGATCATGTCAGAGAATTTCATTCCGCTTGTCTTGAAGTGGCATATGAAGACACCTACCTAATGCACCTTTTTCCCCAAAGCTTGGGAGGAACAACCACATCATGGTTTTCCCAACTATCAGGTGGCATTAGAACATTTGAGGAACTCGTCCAGAAATTCCTTGCTCATTACTCTCATAACATTGAACGTGACATTACCATGGCTGATCTGTGCAACACCAAACAAAAACCAGGTGAACTATTCTCAGTATTCCTACAACGATGGTGCCAAATGTCTAGCAGACATTCTCTTCAATTACTTGAACGAGAGCTAGTGGAAATCTTCATTTCCAACTTAAACGAAGAAATGGAATTTCACCTAGATGTCAAAGACACAGACTCTTTTAATGATATGATCACCAAGGGTTTGAAATGTGAGCGGGCCCTCATCAAGAAAGGACTCATCAAAATCTTTAATGAACCAAAAGATGGTCCTCGCCCGTGCTTCAATAGTGATAAACCAAGCTTCTGGAATAAAAACAAGAATATCATCAACGATGGGTTTGTGGATGCCCAGACTATCCAAAACGCACAACCTATGGTTCGGTTTGCAGGACAAAATCCTCCACCTTAGAACAACACAAATGTTCCTTCTAATCAAGGTCGCATCACATCTCACGATGAACCTAGACCTCGTCAGCAAAAACAGAAATGCACATACACTCCCTTAGGGGAACCCATTGAAACTATCTTGCGACAACTCATTTCTCAAAATTTGGTCACTCTACCTAAACTATCAAACTATGAGCCTTAGGTCAAACTGGCATGGTGGAGAGATACTGAACACTATGAATTCCATCAAGGGAGAGAACACAAGACAAGTAATTATCACCAATTAAAAGATCTTATTTAGGATCTTATTGACCGAGGAGAAATTGAAATTGAAGGACATGACCCAAAAACAACAAATAATGATCATCTGATGTTCAAAAATCCACTTCCATCACAAGATCAAAGGGGTCCTTCCACTTCCAGGTGAGGCATTGATACCATTGATTATACATAGGCTGCGTATAATTACACTATAAATCATCTATATGATGCCAGTGAACAAGTTGCAACTATAACCTTCAAAAATCCCAACTCAAATTGCAATGTTGTTACGCGTCACGGCAAAGTTACCATAAAGGCAGCTTCACAAGGCACCACCTCCATCCCAAAGAAATACAATCTTGTGGAACAATTAGACAAAACCCCTGCACTTATATCCATTTTAGAGCTTTTGCACCTATTGCCATCTCATAAAACTATCTTGGATCAAGCACTCCAAGAGGCGTCAGTCCCTGCAAATCTGAATACAGACCAATTTCAAGCCATGGTTGGAAGTCTAAAGTCATCACCTTGCCTTACTTTTTTTGAAAGTGACAACTCTTCCTTCCAGCAACCTCATAATGCTTCACTACACATTGAAGGCTTCATCAACCAACACAGGATCAAGAGAGTCTTGATAGATAATGGAGCAAGCTTGAACATTTGTACACTACAGTTGGTCACAGCATTGGGATATGCGGTAGAATTAGTGGATCCTCGTAAGAAGATCACAATCAAGGCTTATGACGATGCAGAGCATTCATCCAAAGGAGCTGTGGTATTACCAATCCGAGTGGGCCCTGTGGTAAAGCACATCATCTGCCAGGTTCTAGACCTTCCTCTACCATACAATCTATTGTTAGGAAGACCTTGGATACATGCCATGCAAGCCGTTCCATCTACCTACCATCAATGTATCAAGTTCCCACATAATGGTGTAGAGATCACAATCCTGGGCGATGCAAATCCCTTTGCATATTGCCATAATATCAGCCATCAACCAGAGATTACAGTTCCTAATAATAGAGAAGCCATTTCCTCCACATCATATATAAGTCTAGCCTCTCTTGCCAGTTCAAACACCACTATATCCAAGAAAGAAAAGCTTAAGATGAAAATAGCAGAGGAAGGTCCAGAGGAATACAACTTGAGTCAACTTTTTTGTATGGGATAGATGCCCACTTCTCCTAGAACACATGGTAAACCACAGCAGTTACTCCAGCAACCAATGATCACGCCCACATGTGCTTTGATGCCTTTCATCCCTGGAAAGAGTCAAGAAGAAGAAACCCAAGATGAGGACCTAGCGGAATGGATCTATAAAGATCCCATCACCACTGATATTCCGTCAGTTAAACTTCCTACGGATCAGTATGGCAAAGGTCTCCTCATTATGCAAAGAATGGGGTATGATGGTCAGAGTGCATTGGGATATTGCAAACAAGGATGACATGAACCTTTGCTGCTAGAATTTAAGCCCAAAGGAAATACAAGCCTAGGCTTTGAGAAAGAAATCTTTCCTAAACTCAGATTCAAAGGAAAACCCAGCAAACCATTATGTCAGCCTACAACAAAAAGGACACCTTTCATTATCAAAGCAACCTCAAGCACCATCCCAACTGCCCCACCGAGGCTCAAAACCCCAACACCACCATCTACAATACCAATCATCCCACCAAGCGAGCCAGTAATCCCATCAATAGTACCATTAGCAGCAACAACTATATCAGAACCCGCAGTAGTATCTATGGCACTAGCAGTTCCAGCAGAAACCACTAAGTCAATATTATCGATACTCTCCATATCAGATTCCTTGATTCCCATCAAACTTCCTACAACACCAATCACTACAAGGGTACATCAACCAATCACACCTGCAGTGTTTAACTCAAAGGACATCCTAGTATGGTATAGTAATCGGATGCTAGAAAGTGATTCAGAGACCGACTCACATGAATGGGAATTTGATTCGGTACAACTTAATACTTCAGATGAGGAAGACACATCACCACCTCCGCCACACAAAGACATCCCTGTTTACGGAGAAGCACAGATAAAGACCACTTGGGTTCCTGAACTGGAAACATCTTCCATAGACCCTATGTCTCATCCTATGCCTGATTCTGACAAGGAGAGTACCATTAATGACCTTCACCATAATGTCTTAACCCTCACTGATACATCTAATGCACTTAACCTAATCGATGAAGTAATGCCCATTATCCACCCTGAACTCATCGAATGGAACCAACCAAATCCCCCATGTCTTGACTTCTTCCAAAATGATGAGGCCATCATTGACTTTTTGGAATTAAGGGATAACCTACCAAGAGGGGATCACAAAGCTGGATTCGCCACTGAACTTAATAGCGCAGCGTACTTTGGGGCAGATGCCAAACCCTTTAGCTGCAAAAATATTACGATAAAACATGGATCTTCCAATGAAAACCACACCGTGGCACTGTTTGATTCAACAAAAGTAAAAAGAAAGAGCGTATCCAACGGTGAAAACCTCTTTGAGGCGCCTGAGGATGAAGGGTTTGACATTCTCCCTGCTAGTACACAACAGGAACGATCAACAATTCTCATCAAGGAAACTACAGAATACAATGTGGTACTCCTGACAATCCTCATCTCATACATCTGGCATCTCTTCTCACTCTAGAGGAACAGCCTAATATTATAGAGTTCTTTCAAAAGCATTAGATCAACTTTGCATGGTCATATGCAGACATGCCTGGGCTTGATCTTGATTTAGTCATGCATCACCTCACCGTAGCAAAGGGAGCCACCTATCAAGAAGAAGCTTCATAAGATGCATCCTCAAATTGTAGTGCTAGTCAAAACAGAACTCAAGAAACTCCTAGATGTTGGTTTCATTAGGCCAATTGATTATGCAGAATGGATCTCCAACATTGTGCCTATCAGCAAGCTAAAAGGGGGCATCCGCATTTGTACTGACTTCAAAGATCTGAATAAGGCATGTCCTAAGGATGACTTCCCCCTACCAAATATCGACATCATAGTGGATCTAACAGTAGGACATGCCATGCTTTCACTCATGGATGGCTTTTCAGGATACAATCAAATAAAGATAGCACCAGAAGATCAACATAAGACAGCCTTCACATGTCCATGGGGCACATATTGCTGGAATGTAATGCCCTTCGGTCTAAAGAATGCAAGAGCAACCTATCAAAGAGCAATGACCACCATCTTCCATGACATGATGCATACCATAATGGAAGATTATGTTGATGACTTACTAGCAAAATCACTCACCAGAGAAGGGCATCTCCACATCTTAGATAAGATCTTTGATAGACTGGAACAATACCATGTTCAACTCAACCCAAAGAAATGTGTCTTTGGAGTAACCTCCAGGAAGCTTCTAGGATACATTGTCTCAAGCAAAGGTATTGAGGTCGACCCAGCAAAGGTTAAGGCCATCATGGAGATGCAACCACCAAAGAATATCAATCAGCTAAGGACATTACAAGGGCGTCTTCAATCCATCCAAAGATTCATTGCATAGTTGGCTGATAAATGTCACCCATTCACACACCTACTACACAAGAACATCTGCTTTCAGTGGGATGCCAGATTCCAGCAAGCATTTCAAACGCTTAAAGACTATCTCATGAATCCACCATTGCTGATGCCACCAGATCAAAGTAGACCGTTGTTACTCTATATCTGAGCAACAAGTACAGCATTGGGTGTACTACTGGCACAACATAATGCAGAAGGAAAAGAGTGTGTTGTTTACTACATCTCTCGCACACTGGTTGGCTATGAACTCAATTACACACCTATTGAGTGAGCTTGCTTAGAAGCAATCTTAGCAGCCACTAAACTGAGGCACTATCTATTAACACATAAAGTACAACTCATTGCAAATATTGATCCACTCAAGTATTTACTCAACAAAGCAGCATTGACAGGCCGCTTGGCCAAATGGGTGATGATTCTAAGTGAATTTGACATTGAGTACGTGGACCGTAAAGCTATCAAAGGTCAAGTTATTGCAGATCAGTTGGCCGATGCACCACTCATAGGCAATCATCCTCTCATTTCCAATTTTTCAGATGAAGAGCTATTTATGATCACAACAACACAACCATGGAAACTATACTTTGATGGTTCATACACTAGGCACGGCTCGGGGGCAGGCATTCTGTTTATGACACCTCAAGGTGATAGCATCCCGAAGTCTTACACACTCACATTTCCATGCACAAACAACATAGCAGAGTATGAGGCCTTGATCACAGGACTCAGGTTAGCCGTACAATGGAAATTACAAGAACTGTAAGTATATGACGATTCCCAACTAGTCATTCGACAAGCAATAGATGAATATCAGACCAAAGATGATAAACTCATAACATGTAAGCAAATGGTGGACACTCTAAAGACATCATTTACTACTATCACTTTTGAGTAGATACCAAGAGATCGGAATTGAGCTACTAACGCTATGGCTACCATCGCATCTCTCCTAGATCTTCCACAAAATTCAACATGCTACGAGTTCTTGGTAGAACAACTTTGGATCCTTGCTTATGATATCCCTGAATCCGAAATGATATGTTGCCTTGTCAATTCTGAATCCCCATGGTATGGTGAGTTCTACACCTATCTCCGCGATCACACCCTTCCTCCCAACCAATCAAATAACCAACGTAAAACCTTCATTTGCCAAACTGCTCGATATACCATTATTGCTAAAACCTTATACCGACACAGTCTTGATGGTACTCTCCTTCGATGTTTGGAATAGGATGAGATAACAAAGGCCTTGGAAGAGGTACATGAAGGAATTTGTGGAACCCATGCAAGTGGTCCATCACTAGCCAAGAAACTCCTGCGTAATGGATATTATTGGCCATCTATGGAAAAAGACTCCTACTACTTTGTCAGGAAGTGCAAGAAATGCAAAGTTCATGGAGACCTAATACATGCACCAGCCCAGGAACTGCAACCAATCACGACACCATGGCCTTTCTGTCAATGAGGCCTTGACCTTGTGGGTAAGATTCATCCATCTTCATCCAACAGCCATAAATTCATTATTACCGCCATTGAATATTTCACAAAGTGGATCGAAGCTATTCCACTTACCCAAGTCACCGACAAGCAGATCACCTCATTCATCCTCAACTAAATCATCTGCCGGTATGGTGTACCCATGTCCATCATAACAGATAACGGTCTTCCTTTCAAAAATCAGGATGTCCATGAACTTTGTGAGAAATTTCATATCCAACACTTCTTTTCCACTCCCTATTACCCACAAGGCAATGGTCAGGCCGAAGCATCCAATAAAAATGTATTGAAGATCCTAAAGAAGACAGTCAATGATGCCGGCCATGATTGGCATGTTCAACTAAATCCAGCACTATGGGCATATCGAACTAGCATTCGAACCCCTACAGGTGCAACTCCTTATTCATTGGTCTATGGTACAGAAGCTATCTTACCTATTGAAGTCGAGATCCCATCACTACGGGTTTCCTTGCACAATCTCATCGATGATGAAGCATACCGAGTATCCCGTCTTCAAGACTTAGAGTTACTTGATGAGAAGCAACAAGCTGTGTACAACCATCTAAAAGCCTATCAGCAGCGCATGAGCAGAAGCTACAATCATTGAGTTAGATCTCATACATTTGAGGCAGGTGATCTTCTTCTACGAGAGAATCCTCGCAACCAACCAAACAGAGAACATCAGGGCAAGTTTGAATCAAACTAGCTAGGCCCATATGTTGTCACTGCTGTATTCGGGTCCGGGGCATATCAATTAGCTACATCAGAAGGAGAACCGCTTGCAGATCCAATCAACAACATGCACCTCAAACAGTTTTATACCTAAGCTGTCCAGAGCATCAGGCTCCCTTGCATACCAGAAAATACCAAAAACATTCAAAAAGTAAAGAAAAATCATGCATCCAAATGGTGAACAACCACTCCGGTGGCACCTTGGGTAAGTGTGATGGTGAAAACCTGGCAAACAGGAGCCACTTGTAAAGACAATGGCTACAGTATCTTTCAGGCTCATTGCGATCACATTCATACATACACACATCCATCCATCCAAACCATGGCTTATTATTTGATCTGTAATCAGAGATGGTACTTCATACGTCTTGCATCCCACTTTTTCATAGTCATGTCTAAACTTGGGGGCAATACCCTCTCAATATAGTTGATGGAAGTGGATTCTACATTACTTATGATTCATTGACAAAAACATTCAAAAATGCCTCACAAAATCCAAAAACATTCAACAATGTCTCACAAAATCTAAAAACAATCAAAACTGTTCCACAAAATCCAAAAACAATGAAACACCATCAAAAAATCAAACAAAAACATGGCAACACCTTCTACATATTCATCCGAGCAGATACAAAGCAAACATTGACATGATACTCACACAATGACCATTTATCAATCAAACCACACAATCAACATCAACACTCAAAACTGTCTTTAAACAAGGATGCATCCTTCCTTATCAAAACAAAGACAAAAAGTGACATTTTCTTTGACAAGAAAATTATGTTAGGCTATCTAATACTCGCTTAACTAAATAAATATTCGCTATTTATTTGATTAAAAATCCACTAGCCATCAATTAATTAAATAAATATTTAATTAATTCATCTCCAAACATTCTTCTATTAATTAAATAAATTATTCAATTTATTTTAATTAATCCATTAAATCAAATTCCATTCAATTAAATAAATAAAATCAATTTATTTAATTAAATCCCCCTTTTCCTCTTTTAAATAAATTAACATTTATTTAAATCATTTTAAACCCCCCCCCCCCCCCCCCCCACTTGCATTTTCCTACAAATGCAACTTGCACACATTTATTGAAATAAATGAATTTTTATTTTTAATAAAATCCTATTTTCCCTCAACCACCAAATCCACTTGCAAAATCTAATCCCCTTCTAGATTCTTCTAAACGCCTTCCTAATTAGCCTAATCCATCCCCTAATTATTGTCACATTCCTAAGCAAAATGGAGTCACTTCTCAGAGACTCCAAAGTCTTTGAAAAGGAATTTAATGCTTTGTGTGTTCAACAATTTAACCCCCAAAGTCTTCCAAGACCACTAATGGCTCTTACATGACCATTTATGGCTTTTACATAACCATTTATGGTTATTTCAAACTTGTCTCCCCAAACATTTATTGTTTTGACCATATCCATCCATTTCACATTTGCACAAGAGTTTATCCATTGGATAAAAGCTTTATTCTTTGAATAAAGAGTTTATTCATTCAACCAACCTTGACTTTAACTCCCAAGGTCATGTCAAGCATTAAATGCTTATTCCCTTTCCTCTCAACCTATCTCACATTGACACTTGTCATCCTGGGATTGGGTTGAAAGCCCTCACATGGATTTGAAATCATTCAATCCTGACCCTTGTTGAGATTGCTCAATCTCAACCATCCATTGCTCCATTTTTCCTATAAATAGAGCCCATTTCTTCATAATCCAGATCTTGAAAACTTGTATGCATTTAAGCTATAGACATTTTAAGAGAGCATTTTAGCATAATCAACTAATATATTGTCATTTTGGTTAAAATAAATCTTTTTTAGTATCAATAGCATAGTATTAGCTTTTCATTTTATATTTGGAGCACAATACTACAATCTCAATCCTCCATAAGCATCCATAGTGCAAAAAGTTGTTGAGAGCTACACTATTTTGGAACTTGGAGAGGAGAGGAACAAGGGAGAAGGAGCTAAGCGCATGTTAGGAGGTATTTGGAGATGCCTCATCATATTTGCTTCTTTAGTTAAATATACATTCATGTTTTTAGTGTCTCTCTTGGTATGCCTGTTTAGATTAGTTTTTGATTGACTAACACTAACAGTTTTCTTGTGTCTTTTGTGTTATTTATCTTAGACTAACCTTGTCCATTTTGTAGGGCATCAAGTACAAACATAGACACTTGCACTCCCCCTGTGTCTAGGATGTCTGATACAAATCAGAAAATATGGCTATGAACTCCCCTTGAGCCATAGATCTTAGGTTATCTTTGCCTATCAGGTTCTAAACCAGATCTCCAATCTGCACCTCATACCGATTGAGCTGATTGAATAAGTGATCAACTGATGATCTTTCAGCTCCATGATATCCATCATTACTCCTGACATGATCATGTATAAACATAATTCCAGACCACATCACTACCATGTCAACAATCTAACCAGTTAGATCAAAATGATTCATGCATATATGATCTACTACCAGGCCACCATATGTCATTTAGGTCTTTTCCAATATCACTTGAGACATAATCACTTCAATCCATGCTACCAGAGTTATTGCAATGATCCTGGAATGCACTGACTTACATAGCCTACAATAACGGTCAATATCCATACCGATCAACATGCTGCACATACTGCACATACTAGCTTCCTATGCCAATTTCCTATATTCACTAGAGCACCTTCCATCAACTCTTGTCTTCATGTGTCAAGTGTCTCTTATCTAAATTGCAATTTAGCCATCCATTGACACATGCAAAAGTAATCCATCTCTCATAGGTAGATGTGTAGCCAAAGAAACAACTACACACTATCATCTCATGTTCTTCCTCTATAGTGGCAGCAACATGTCCTTCCATTTGTCCATTTCCACAAAGGGATGAATAATATGGTCCATGTATTACTCCCCCTGAGTCATGCATCTCCTTTAAGCCTTAGGAGATATCACCTGTGCATTGAATGCATAGTACCGATCCATGGTTATGTTCTCTTCCTTCTTCCTCCATACCTACTTGATCTCATTACTCTTCCCATTTTCAATCTTGGGAGGAGGTCTTACCTTCTTCTGCTAATTTATCCTTTCTTTACCAGATTTTGCAACATGACTGGAAGCATTGTTGTCGAAGAAGATTGGGTTCATACCAAACAAATGATTGCAGGACAATCTATCATACTAGTTTGATCTCCTTCCTCTGATCATGCTGTTGTAACTAGGTACTGGTACCTGTGGACTACTTGATCTTGTAGGAACATTTCTCCTTTTGTTAGATGTAGCTATTTGACTCCCATATGCTCTATAAACATTTCCATATAGAGAATGACTTCTATACTGGCTTCAATATGACTACAGGTTCTTCTTTCTGCAATCATAACTTCTATGGCCAAAACCATTACATCTTTGACAACCAGGATTGTTATTTCTAGGAATTTTTTTTGTCTATTCCTATACCTCATTGTTTATTTTCCCTATGGCATAATTGTTTCATGCAAAACAATAACTAGAGAAAGAGGGTTTGTAACTTACAAATTTGATGTGAAGATCTTACTAGTTTAGTATCTCCATTTCTGCTTCTCTAGGGGTCGATCTTGGATTGTCCACACTCCGCAATTCTTCCATCTGATGCCTTCTTCTCCCACACATTCTTTGTCTTCTACTAGTGGGAGGTCTTCTATGTTGTCTTCTTTGTAAGTTCTTGCTTCTAGCGAAGCTACCTTCTCTCATATTTCCTTTTCCTTTTGGATCAACATCATTCCTCCTTCTTGCATCACCAGTCTTCTTCATCATGTCTTCACTAGTTGTACTCAAATCTATCTTTCTTCCAGGATTATTTATGATGGTGAAGATTTATCCCTTGTTATCTCTATTTGGGGAGACAACTGAATGTCTTTGTGGGGGGACATTCTTGCTAGTACAACACTCACGGGTACCACTTCATAATCCTCTGGTATCCTTGGAATGTTTTTGCTTCTTCAAAATTTTGTCCAAGGCATCACTATTGCCATGAAACCGGATCCTCACCTTGAGCTCATCTTGACATTTCTCAAGGTCTTTGCAGAGATTCTCCATTTCTCCTTCTAGCTACTAATACTCTTTATCCTTTTCCTCTAGGACTGGTGCTTGATCTTTACACCTGCACTCGGTGTCTTCTTGTTGAGTCTTCAACTCTGAGATACATTTCTCAAATTTTTCAAGGCACTTGATTAACCAATTTTGCTCCACAACAACAATATTTTTGAATAACTTGTATTCTTTTCTTACTCTACTAGGTTCGTTAAGAGGACTCATCAGTTCTCCTTCAAGATCTACTTCATCTTCATTTTCTTATTCATCCTCACTATCACTCCCAAACACATCTTACTGGTAAGAATGATCTGCATGATTACTCTCAGATGTGTTCCTATCATCTTCTGTTTCTTGAGCCATGAAGAGTTGAGTTTCCTCTTCATCATTTCTATTATTGTTGACATAACCTCCTTCATCATCTACACATGTGCTTTCTCTATGCTTCTTCTTGATCACACAAGCTGGTTTTGTAGTGGTAGGCTCATTTAGATAGATTTTCTTCAATATGTCCCATAAACTCTTTGTTGATCTGCATCTGTCCACTTATGAGGAGACATCACTAGATAGCCCACTAAGTATGGCATTCATGGCTTCAACATTGCATTCATTTCTTATTTCTTCTTCAGGACTGGTGGGAGGACTGACCGGTCTAGAGGGACCATTTACAACTGACATCCACACATCATACCCTAAGGAGGACAAGTATACTTCCATCCTACAACTCCATAAAGAATAGTTTGAATCATCAAACATTGGTGCAAGGGTTATCATAAAACAGACCATTGTGTTCAGACACCATAATCTACCCAAGCTAGAGACAACTTATCAACTGGGAACCTAGGCTCTGATACCAATTGTTGAACACAAGTTGCCACTGAGAGAGGGGGTGAATCAGTGGTATCTAAACTTTAACCTTTTAATCCTAAGAGTGTGTATACCGGTTACTAGATCTAACACAAAGAAAGCATACCGATGAGATAGGAGGGTGACACAAATGCAACCACACAAAAGGAACATCACATAATACCAGATTAATGAGAAAAACCCAACATGGGGAAAATATCGGTGAGAAATGTTGCTAGAATCTATTGCTCCAATCCAGCTTGACAATGAGACAATGGTTACAACATTTAGGGCACCAACCCAAGGAGTACCACCCCTCTCGATTTAGGGAACCAACCCAAGGAGCATCGAGCTCCAACTTAGCGATTACAAAGTTTGTATTCAATGCAAAAGTAATCTCTCGATTACAAATGAGTTTTGTAACCTTTTCAATCTTCCTTTTGGTTTTACCCTTCTCAATCGGTCTTCCTTTGTTATGCTCTCTATCGGTTCTATGATCTTTGTCGGTTCTCTATTCTTCTTTCCTCTCTGCTGCAACCTTACCGGTTCAAGATCTATCTCTTCTTTGCTAGTACTCTATTCTCTACTAGTTCTAATCTCTCTTCTGCTTGATCACCACTATGTCTTTTCTTCTCTGACACTCTCACTCATTCTCTCACTACTGCCTTCTTACCGGTTCACCCCACTATAAAACTCTTTGACAGTCTACCAGTTGCCTTACCATTGCCGGTTTAACTCTTCTTACTGGTTCTAACTCATGCACTTAGTATCCTCTATGATTATCGATGGGAACTTGACTGATTAACTGTCTATTTTCACTCCTTTCACCAACTTCACTCTCTTATTCAGTAGCAAGCAATCTGGTCTTTGATCCGCATATTTATACTATGCATTCCCAACAAAATGACATTCAAACTTCTAGCATGATAGGGTTCCTTCATTGACCTCAAGGCAAACCAAATCCAATAAGATCTCCTTCGAGAGATCAACCACCTACAAGGGATCACTCAACTCCACCAATCACACTGCTTCCAAAACACGTTCTCAAACTAGAATCTACCCAAGCTAGATAAAGCTTATCTAACCGGGAACCTATGCTATGATACCGATTGTAGAACACAAGATACCACTGAGAGGGGGGGTGAACCAGTGGTTTTAAATATTCTTAACCATTTTAAACCTGAGTATGTGTACCAGTTAGCATTTCATACATTAAGTGCATATACGGGTGAGACAGGGGAATGATCAATAAGAAAGCACACACAAAGACACATCACATAATATCGGATATATGAGGACAACCCAATGTGGGAAAAACCTCAGTGAGAAATTTTGTTGGAGTATACTGATCCAATCCAACCTCACAATAAACAACTATTACAAATGTTAGGGCACCAACCCCAGGAGCACCAAACCCTACTGATTTAGGGCACCAACCCTTGCACTAAGCACCAACTCAATGATTACAATGAATACTATTAAAACAATACCATAGTAATAATCTAGTTACAAATGATTTATGTAACCTCTTCCAATAAACTCTCTGTCAGTTTCACTCCTCCTCTACCTTGCCATTTGAATCCTCTTTCTATCACTCTGCCTCTTCTCTATCGGTTCACTTTTCTCTGACCCACTGCCTCTTGTCACTACCGGTACTCTACTCACCCTCTTTGAATCTTCTACTACTCAGCCTTTTCCCTGCCGGTTCTCTGATCACTCTGACCCACTTCTTATCACATGATCTCTAATCTCCTTTGCTCATTGTTGTTGCCTTACCATTTTAGACTCTACCGGTTAGATCAACTGTCAGACCATGCACCTCGTTATCAGTTACTCTTCTTTACCAGTTAAACCCTTCATACCGATTCTCTCAAGCACTCAGTTGCTTCAATATTCTTCAATGAACTCTTCAACTAATTAACTTTCTGTTGCACACTCACACTTTATTCTTCAATATTTGGGACCACAACATTAGATAACATCAATCAACTAAGGTCTTTGATATGTACATTTACACTTGTTCTTTCTCGCCAAGACAAGGATTCAAACTTGGCATGCTAGGGTTTCTTCACCAACCATGAGGCATATCAAATTAGATCAGATCTTGTCTCAAAGATGGACAACTTGTAAAAAATCACGCAACACTGCCATTTTTCTTCCTTCCAGTACATATTTTCTATACTTAGAAAACTATGATCTGTTTGTCAGCCTACTTTTTGGTTAATCACCATGAATGTTCTTGCAGTTTCCTTCACCTACTCTGATCTGCAATTGGACATCCTGCATTGATCATTGCATCATAAATGTCAACCTTTTGATCTACCTCGAGCTGCATCCTTCTGCACTAAACCCGTAATTTTTCATTTAATGTCAACCTGCTTCAATCTTGTCGACACTTACCTCATTCAATACACCAACTCTTCATTCACCAACATCTGCATGTTAGGTTTTCTACCTTGCCACCTGGAAGCCACATGTCATCTTTATTGATATCCAACTCAGACCAGTCCATTGTGTTAGTTTAGGCTCAATCACTTCCCAACACACAACTAGTGTTTACCTACCAGTTTATCTTACCCAATCGGTTATACATTAACTGGTTAGCCTTCTTATCATGCAATCACCTGTTTAGTCAAATGCATCATATAAGCCCAGTCCAAACATGCCAATCCTTAGTATATACCCAGAGTAAGTCATTATGCACAACTTCATCTGATGGTAGTCTTTTGCTTATCCTCTTTGCTCTCTTATCGGTTGACCTACTTACTGCTTGAGACAACACTTCAACAATCTCCAATGTAGACCTTCTAGCATTCTGGTAGATATGTTTACCGGTTGACCTGTCTCCATATCTGTGATACCTAGATGACTCCATCCCATCAATCTCCAACTGTTATGCACCAATCTACATCTACATTCCAGTTGACATCAGCATCCCTGTTGCACTCTCTGTTTGCAATGCTAAAACTTTTCTTTCTTCTACATTAGCCCGTACCTCATCTCAACCAATTTGCCAATGTGGAAAACTTCATCACTTCTTATCCTCCCTCTTTTGTCCTAGTATCTCATCATGTCTTCTCTTGTTGATCTGATGCAAGTCTTTGATTTACTTTGGTCATCTGATATAAGCCTTCAACTACCTATCTTGAACTTCTTTGACTGTCTTATCCTAGAGGGTTATGATGTGAGATAAGATAAGCATTGTCACCAACTGGTGGGAGTAGATGGACTGAAGCACTTAACTTGCCAACACTCAATGGAAATGGATCATTGTCATATGCCAGCCAACAACTGGTGGGAACTAGTTTTCATCACATTGCTCTCTCTACTTTCGGCATTGTACCAATATGAATTCCTTATTTAATAAGACACAACTTCAACCAGACACATAACCCAGTAGACTTCGCATTTGTCTTCCTTTCTATCTTGGGGTAACACAATTTCTGTCACTCTTCTCTTCATCCTGCGACAACATCTTTATCCAGTGGGAGTCTCATTGTATGACATCAAACAACATACCAGTTTTCTGCACATTCTCTATTGGATCAACCTTGTTGTTTACCATTCACAAGCTTTCCGGTTGGCAACAATGCACTACCAACACATCACTCATCGGTTGACATTGCCATAATGCCAACTATCTCCAATGCCAACTCACTAATTAAAACTCCATATTGGTCTCCAAACTTACTCACCAGTTGACATCCCATACTTACCAGTGACAGGCTATATCAGTAACACACTATATTGGCTGACATCAATGACAACACAATGCCAACACTTTGTTCATATCCATACTTTTTGATATTGTTATACTGGCTAGATCTAGGTTTGTTTATTTGCATTTTCATGTATGCATGGAGCCTCGTAAGATCTTTCTTAGATCCATTATTTTGGATTCTTGGATCCTTGTAATTTTTGTTCTTCCTTGGAGCACTCCTCCTGTACCTACCCTTGGAGTGTTATGAATCACAAGCCCCTTTCCTATAAAGCGAATGAAAAGTCCTCTTCTCTAGTTGTGGCATCCTCTTCTAAGGAGATGGCGCTCTCTACCATTTCATCTATCTTGATGGCCTCAATAGATTTAACTCTCTTTCCTACCTCTTCTTCTATGCACACCCCACTATGATGCAAATTGGAAAGTGCCACTTTTAGAAACATGACACATAGTAGGAGTCAAATACTAGTCATAGACTAGCTCTACCAAAATGAATGCAAACTAATTGGCATAATTCAACTTAGATTAATTCCATTATTCGTTAGAGTGATATTTGAAACATTAATATGTTAAAAAATAATGTAAGTATCTATGCAACCTATTATGAAGAACAAATAATTGATGATTTGTTGATTCTACTCATGTCAATACTTTAAATAATAGCTTTAAGTCTACTATGTACCTTAGGCTCACAATTTTCTCTAATTTTTTTAATGATCAAATCGACATTTTGTGAGATTGATCTCAACCACTTGAGAAACAATAGAGCAAACTCAGGTGAATTCAAACCTGCAAAACTAATCCTACTTTCTATGGACTCCTATGAATTGCATTTTGCAAATGGAAATATTATTTATAAAGTAATGACCAGTAGTATTGGAAGTGCCTTTAAGAAATCACTAGACTCATAAGGGATAATCTTATGATGTGAAAGATCCAAGATAATTGTCTTCATTCATTCAATTGTCCTCTGATGATTCTATATATAATTATGCTATTTTTATTGATCTAAACTAAAGTATCCCTAGAATCATGCTCTTCTTCATGTATAGGTTCTTTGAATATGTTATTCTTATGAATTTATATTGAATGCTTTTAAACTTTCAAAACATAGTACATAACTACACATATGTATACCAAAATCACCTATAATGGCTAAACGAACATGTACATGTTATCAAATATTTAAATTTTAAGTTTTGCTTCAATTTCATGTGTTATAAATGTGAATAATACCATGCAAAATGAATACCTAAACATAGAGCCAATAATATACATAAATAAATGTAAAAAAAGAGGATTAAAATTTTCTATTCATACAAACAATACAAAGATAGATAACTTTTAGTCATATCTAACTTAAGAAAAATGTATTTTTTTATATACTTATAAATATATATTAAAATACGGATAATAAAAACTAAATATAAATAAAAATAAATGAAAAATAGAAACATTGAATCCAACTTAAAATAAACTAACTGTACACAATCATACAATCTGATCATTATAAAATCGTAGTAAAGAAATCTATCTAAATTAACTCATATCTAATAAAGAAGTTGTATGATTGTTTAAGTCAGAGTACAAACAACAATTGAGAAGAATGAAGGAGGCCGTTCTAACCCCTAGAAAGAATGTGTGAAACCCCAATTTTACATCACTGACAAGATTGATAGTTAGGTTTGGGAATAAAACACATTCGGGGTGATATTTTTGTCTTCATTCTCTGTCTTAAATTGACAAAAGCTCGTGGAATCTGGTACTACTTTGTGATGGGCATGTTTAAGCAATCGGTGGCATTGTTGGAGTGGTCCCATATCAACCTAGGGTAAATGAGCATGATTTTATTTTGAGTTTGTATATATTAAGTTAGATGTCGCTTGCTTTTCCTGATGTATACTTTTAAAGAGACCCGTGCCCTTTCGACTTCTCTTTGACCTGTTCTTTCAGGCTCCACTTACCACAAGTATAGCAACTTCAAATCCAGGCATTAGAAAACTCTGGTCTCAAAGGTGCACAAACTATTGCATAACAAGATAACTCACCAGTGATTTTATGCATTGTTTTCGCAAAAGCAAGAAGATTTTTCCAATAAAACACAGTGAAAAGCTAGGGTTAGGATGAGTGACACTACCGAATGGTGGGTTGGCTAAATAAGTCAATAAGGGTTTAACTCAAAGTTTGACATTTGAATTTTATACTATTGTAATGTTGAAATATAGATATTTATATAATCTTTCATTTATTTATGTATTCCTAGTTTACGAATAGATTTACAGATTTATATTAATAAAAAAATATTTTGAAGTTGTATTTTTCTTTATGTTGTTTTTTATTAGGGCTAAAATAGGTTTTGAAGAGAGTCAAACTCTTGTACAATTGAATTTTGCGGAGATCTGGGACTCACAAACTAGAATGTTAGGCAAAGATACAATATAGACTAAGAACAACCAATCATCAGTCAATTAGTAGAAACTAAGTGTAGACACCCAAAATTGTCATGTCTAATTAAATAAACATTTTATTTATTTAATTATCTAAGCCTAATTCTTCTATTAATTAAATAAATCTTTATTTATTTAATTAATTCATTTATCCTCTTCTAGCCTTATTTCTCATTTAAATAAATACATTTATTTATTTAAATTATCATTTGCCTAAATTAAATAAATATTTTATTTATTTAATTGATCTCATTTCCTCTATTAATTAAATAAATCTTTATTTATTTAATTAATTCATTAGCCTTTTTCTACACATGACACATGTCATTCATCTCTTAATTCCTACACTACCTACCTCTCTTATTATTTTATTATTTCTTCTACCTACCCTCTAATCCTAGCCGACCTCCTTTTTTACACCTCTCAATCTTATCCCTCCATTTCATATTGTGTCTTCTATTTAAGGAGATGCTTTCTTCATTATCAAACCCTAATGATCTTTTATGCAATTGACTACACTACGATCCTACTTGTAACCACATTCCGTTCTTTGTTGAGCTCTTGTGCACATAAAATCTGAGAGCATATATCAAGCAAGATCAATGGAGATAGGAAGCATGGAGATCAAGACCCTATTGGACATGTGATGGTATAATCTTTGTGATTTCATTTGATTTGCATTGTCTTAGGTAATCTTCATATGTTATGGTGGATCTTTGTTGTTGTTAGACTAGGGTTTTGTGGTTGAATTCATTTAGCCTTTCAATCTTGTTATTATTGTTATCCATTTTCACCATATACATTTTGGCACGACTCGGTGGGACCCTTGTCCCTTTGCATTTAACCTCTTTGTTGCAGATTTTGCATTTTTGAAGTTGCAAATCCGACATTTTCGACAACATTTTTGGTATTTTCGCGTCTGAACACTTTCGGACCGTGTTTTTGATTTTCTGGCGTGTCTACGACATCTGTATCCGCGTCTGTGTTTTGGCAATATTTTATTTTGCAGGTTCCAGGAAGGCGCGTCTGCGTGGTAAAGTCGCATCTACATCGTTTTAACCAGCGTCTGTGTCACGGAAGCGCGTCTGTGATCTGTAGGCGCGTCTGTGCATCATAGAACCACATCTGTGTTATCCAGTCACGTCTACGTTAAGGGTAACAGTGTCTATGCTCGCCTGATTCAAATTTTGGGTTTTCATTGATTCAGTTTTTCGGATTTTGCATTTAGGGTTTCAGATCTGGTTTATTTTGAGCTAACATTTTCAGATCTAGCTAATGAAATTGGTGCAGCTTGCCTTGGAAGCAAAATCGTTTGGTTGAAGACCCCTATTTCACAAAGTCTTTTGGGTTGTAAAATTTACCTAACTTGTGTGTTTGCAGGAAGGGGTGATTATTTCAAACAACCCAAACTACTAACAACTTTTTGTTGCAGGTCCTTGGCAAGGGTTTTGGATTTTTATTGTGTGCCTTATTTTCATAAAGTAGCAAACACTTCCATTGGTGCACTAAAATTGAATCATTGTCTTTTGTGTCTTGAGCAATAGGCTCTTTTTGTTTAATCTTTAGAGGGCCTATCTTCCCGTGTGGTCATTAGGACTACTAGTGAGAAGAGAACGACCCAAGTGGTAGCAAGGAAAACCCACCTCTTCCGAACCACTATAAACAAATGTATTCATGGTGAAAACTATGAATAACGTGTGCTGATTAGTTCATACCGACACTATGTCTCCCCATAAACCCGTTTGATCAAATTTATTTGATTAGTTGTAGGGCGTAACCCCTACCGGCTAGGAGCCTTCTGTATTTACAGAGCTGAAAGTGCCGCATGTATGGCCACATGAGCAGATGCCCTTACTAGCACCTTTTTGTTTTAGAAGCCCAAATCCTTCTAGTTGTTGGGGCAGGAGGTCGGACCTCTGGTAGCGGCCCACACATATACGGTTCTTAGTAGAGATACAAAGTTCACCACGGGGAGTTTTCATGGGGATTGATGCTTGGCTGACCCGAGAAGTGAGTGTCGAGGGTGGAGCCAGTGAGGTCAAGCATCTAAGTATCCGCTCTGAATAGCATAGCGTCGGGGGTAAAACCCTATGTGGGATCAACAACTATTGTCTTGGCCAGCCATAAGAATTGTGCTTGACTTATTTTAAACATTCAAACATTCAAGACCAAACAACAAAACATTGTGTCTTTTGTGTCTTCAAGTGTATGCAAAACAATTTTACATCAAACAAAACACTTTTCTTGGAGTCATTTTGAGTCTAGACACTTGCAAACATTGAATCCTCATCAACATTGTATCCTCTTGTCACGAAAAAATAGTCAAACAGTCAGATTTGGTCACAACAAAAATGACTTCACAGATTGGAAAAAATTGCACAAAGTTTACATAAACGTGTCTATGTCTGTTCCAATCGTGTCTGTGTTGTCTAGACGCGTCTGTGAAGGGCAGAATCGCGTCTGTGTGTCTAACAGCGTCTATGTTGAACAGAGCCGCGTCTGTGTCTGGGAACCGCATCTGTGAAGTATACAGGCGCGTTTGCGTCCAGAATTGAAAATTTTTTATAGTCCAACAAGTAAACACAGTTAGTTTCAAAATTCTTGAGCTTCCTAGGTTGTTTCTCCAAGGTTTCATTTAGCATTCAACCTGTCTTTGGGTCTCATACAGTCCATCATTGCTTTACATCTTGCTTTGCATTCACACTTGTCTAAACTTGAGTCAAAAGGTCACTTGCTTGTCCTCATTATACTTTGTCAACACACTACATACAACAACACTTTGCTAAGTGGTCCCTCATCAAGGTTTCTTACCTTTGGGTCTCATTTGGTCATACTTAGAGTCAAGGTCAACTTACCTCATCCAGAGAAACTATCCTCTCTTTGGAAGTCACACCTACTCTACTACATACATACTTGGTCTTACACTTTGGACATTGCAAGTACATCTCAGATTCATTTACACTCCATCCAACTCTTGGTCTTCCATACTTTTTCCATTTTCATCTAGTGTCACACATCTTCGTCAATACCTAGTTCATGGTTGAAACTTGTCTTCAAAAATCTAGGAGAGAAGCTAAAGAGGCTCAAGAGTCCGCAAACATGAGTTCTTATGAGTATGACAATGATATCTTTTTCAATACTGATCATAACACATTACCTGACATGGATGTCTATAGAAACATTCCAAATGTTGAGAACACAGACACTACAAACAACAATGCTACACACAATGACAATATGGACAATTTTTCAATACATTCAGTAGATGTGGAAGAATCAATTATGAATCCCCATTTCAATCGGTTGGTTGAGGAAATAATGAGAAGGGATAGACAATACTTCTTACAAATGATGGCACAAAGTGGAGCCAAGATACCTCATGATTTTGACATGTCTCAAATAATGGAAAATTGACCTTTGCAACAAACTCACTCCAACATGGATCAAAGGAGACCTAATAGTGGAGGAAATAGAGGACCATATATGGTACCTGAATCACCATCATCTTTTCTTCAAAAACCAGAGGTCCCACATACACATGGTCAAGCATATGATACTCACCTTCACAGACCATTATGGAAGTCTTACGTAGACAGATATGCTCAATCACATACTCAAGCTGCAGATCAACCAAAGCAATTGGATATGCAAAGGCATGCTCAAAATTTGGACACAAGGAAACCCCATGTCAAATTTGGGGGCAACACATTAGAACATGACATGCCTGTAGAGTATGGTATACATGCACAAAATAGATATGGTGTTCCTCAACATGAATCTATACCAAGTGGTCCATATACATAGCATCACTATAGACCTCCTCCATATGAACATGTGTATGATCAATATCATCCATATATGCAACAGGCTCCTCCTCCAATGGGTGCCTCAAACATGGGGTATGCTTCAAGAAGTCGATCTCCACCTAAGAGCAATTTGGAGCAACAAATCAGGGATTTACAAAAGAAAAAGGAGGACATAAATACACCGAAGCCAACATACACAATGAGAGACATATGTCCTTATCCATTCGACAAGAGCATTCCAATGCCTCCATTTCCTACACACTTTGTGACGCCTAAATTTGATAAGTATAGAGGAAAAGGGGATCCTAAGGCACACATAAGATAGTTTTTCACAGCTAGCATTGAAGTAGCTTCAGAAGAGACATATTTGATGAGATTATTCCCAGAAAGCTTAGGTGATCAAGCTATGGAATGGTTCTCCCAACTCCCACCTGGTATTAAGTCATGGGGTGACTTAGCAGAGGCATTTATTCAACATTTCTCCTACAATATAGAGATAGACATATCAGTCACTACTTTATGCAACACCAAGCAAAAAGAGGGAGAGTCTTTTACATCATTTTTACAAAGATGGAGGAATCTAGCTAGCAGATGCTCTTGTGAAATTCCACAAAAACAAATGGTAGAAATGTTCACCCAAAACGTTAACAAAGACATTGGCTATGATCTAAGGAAGCTTGTTTGTCCACCTTCAGGGATGTTATTGAAAAAGGCTTAGCAACAAAAAAGGTTCTAATTGAACAAGGAGTCATTAAGATATTCAAGGAAAACAAAGATGACTTTAAAGGAAAAGACAAGCCAAGATTTTGGAATAAAAACAAAAACACAGTCAATGATGGTGTTGTTGATGCCAACATAGTGCGACCCAAATTCATCTTTTTAGGATCAAGTTCTACAAACAATCAAGTGAATACTCAAACAACTTCTAGATCACGAAGGAAGTGCACCCCATTGGGAGAACCACTTAAATTAGTCTTCAAAAAGCTTGTGGCAAACAAAGTGATCACAGTTCCAGATTTTCCTCCATATGAACCAAAGGTTAAACCAAATTGGTGGAATGATGATGAGTATTGTGAGTTTCATAAGAGTAAGGGTCATAAGACAGGAAATTGTCATCGACTGAAGAACATCGTGCAAGATCTCATTGATAGAGGTGACATTGAGATTGAGGGACACTCATCCAATCAAGAACATGAGATGTTTAAGGAACCATTCCCAAAGCATGATAAGGGAAAAGCTAAAGTCACAGATGATCAAGCCAACTATACTAGAGCACCTTACAACTATGATTCAACTATCAATCATATCTCGATGGACAATCATGTCTCTACAATTATCATCAAGGACAAAACTCCTGAGAGTTCTACCCAGCGACCCAAGATTGTCCTAAGAGGTGTTGGATCTTCTTCTGAACCTACCTCTGAATGTCATGTTACAAATCATCGAGGTAAAATTACTTTGCCAGGTGCCACCACTAAAAATACTACTTCTTCATCAACCAAACCTAAGTATGACCTTGTAGAATAGTTAGGGAAGACACCCACGCTCATCTCCATTCTTGAACTCCTACATATATCTCCCGCTCATAAAGCTATTCTTGACAAAATCTTGAGAGACACCACCATTCCTATTGATCTGAACGTGGACCAGTTTCAAGCCATGGTGGGATACCTTTCTGTTCCACATTCCCTTACATTCACAGAAGCTGATGACGCCTCCGTAAGTCAGCCACATAATGCACCATTACACATTGAAGCCTTCATACACAAACATAGAATCAAACGAGTCCTGATAGATGGAGGAGCTAGTCTAAACATTTGTACATTGAGCACCATTAAACAATTGGGATATTCTGATAAAGCTATGAATTCAACAAATCAAATCACCATCAAGGCATATGATGATGAAGAATGCTCATCCAAGGGCACAGTCACCTTACCTCTAAGAATTGGACCAGTTACAAAGGATGTGGTTTGTCAAGTCTTGGATCTAGATCTCACTTATAATATATTGCTAGGATGTCCTTAGATCCATGAAATGAGGGCAGTCCCATCGACATATCACCAATGCATTAAGTTTCCTCACAATGGAGTCGAGGTAATAGTTAATGGTGATCCTAATCCGTTCATATATTGCAATAACCTGAGATCACATACGGAAACCATCATTCCCATTAATCATGAAGCTATTCCTTCTTCGGCATACATTGATCCTGAGTCATTAAAACCTTCGACATCAAAGCAAGGTGAGCTTAAAGGCAAATTTCAGGACAAAGGCATGGGAGAATACACTTTAAATCAGACCATGTACTTACGACAAGTCATGAGCTCTCCAAAAGAATATGGAAGACCACATCCTAACAAGCAAATAACCATCATGGTACTTGAATGGGACCCTACTACCTTTCAAAGATGGGGCGAACTAGAATACGAAGGTTTATACAAAATGCTATACAAAGACATTGAAGATGAGACACAAGGTCACATTAATATACCCTGTGAGAAATATGGCAAAGGCTTCAAGATTCTACAAAAATTCGGGTATGATGGAAAAAGCCCTCTTGGGTTACGAAAGGAAGGTATCATTGAACCTTTACAACCTGAATTGACTATAAAAAGGGAACGTTCGAAGGGACTTGGTTTTCTAACTTCCAAAGTCCACACTAAAAGGACAGAAAAAGCATCAAAAATCAAAGTTGCCAAAATTCAACAAGAGGATCACTATTCCATAGACTCCAACGAATGGGAATGGGGTTCAGACAAATCCTCCAGTGACTATGAGCTCACCGAGACATTCAGAGAGCCAAATGAACCCACAGAAAAAGAGGAATTTTATAAAAAGTTCAGAGTTGGTCAAGAAACAACCCAAGAGGAGGCCACACAGTCTTTGTCTCAAGGTTCTAGGTTGAAATCACATAGGATGAGAACACCTGTCCCAGAATGCGCTACTAATGATGACAATTTGGATTCGCTTGCGATCGAAACTAATGAGGAGAGTGCCATCGATGACCTCGACGAGTACCTTGATATACCCGAATACAACCACATCTTCACTCTTAGCCTCGCTAACTCTGAAGATATTAAAGGCCTTCCCCTTGTTCACCATCAACTCATTGATTGGGATCATGAAGGACCAGCATAGTTTGACACCTTCCAAAATGATGAAGCTATTATTGACTATCTTGGCATACAAGATGATCTTCCCCCTGGGGACCACAAAGCAGGATACACTATAGAACTCAACAACGTGGCATATTTTGGTGAGGGTGTCAGACCTTCCAGTCGCAAAAATGTGAAAATAAGAACAAATCAAGGGTCTTATGGCGAAAACCACACTGTGGCACTATCTGATCCCAAAAAAGTAAAAAGAAAGGACATATCTGAGGGCGAAAACCTCTCTAAGGCACCTGAAGATGGAAGGCTCGACATTCTCCCAGCATTATATGAAGAAAAGTCATCCATGTTGGTCGAAGAAACTATCAAAAAAAACATTGGTATAGAAGAGGTTCCACACAACATATTCCTGGCTCAATCATTGATAGAGTCCGAAAGGTCAAAATTCATAAGCTTCTTCAAAGAACGACAAATCAACTTTGCATGGTCATACGCTGATATGCCTGGACTAGATCTGGATTTGGTAATGCATCATTTGACAGTCAAACCAGGGGCAAAGCCAGTGAAACAGAAATTAAGAAAAATGCATCCACAAGTGGCATTACTAGTCAAAGCAGAACTTGAGAAATTATTGGATGTCGGATTCATACGCCCAATTGATTATCCTGAATGGATCTCCAATTTAGTACCTGTCAGTAAACTGGATCGCAGCATCAAAATATGTATAGATTTCAGAGACATCAACAAAGCTTGTCCAAAGGATGACTTCCCATTACCAAATATTGACTTGATTGTTGATCTCACAGCAGGTCATGAAATGTTATCATTGATGGATGGATTTTCTGGTTATAATCAAATAAGGATCGCACCTGAGGATCAACACAATACATCATTCACTTGCCCTTGGGGAACTTTTTGCTGGAATGTCATGCCCTTTGGGCTAAAAAATGTAGGTGCTACATATCAAAGAGCCATGACCACTATCTTTCATGATCTCATGCACGTAACCGTGGAAGATTATGTTGACGATCTCTTGGGTAAATCAGCAGACAGAGATACACATTTGGACATACTTTCAGTCATCTTTGATCGGTTGGAAAAATACAAAGTAAGATTAAACCCCAAGAAATGTGTCTTTGGAGTAACCTCCGGGAAGCTCCTAGGATTCATTGTGTCCAAAAGAGGAATCGAAGCTGATCCAGCAAAAGTCAAGGCCATCTTGGAGATGCAACCACCTAGAAATATCAGTCAACTTCGATCCTTACAAGGCAGACTTCAGTCCATACGGAGATTCATAGCACAACTTGCCGATAAGTGTAATCCTTTTTAGCACTTGCTACATAAAAACATCAAATTCAAATGGGATGATAATTGTCAACAGGCTTTTCAGATGCTAAAAGATTCTCATTTAAATAAATACATTTATTAATTTAAATTATCATTTGCCTAAATTAAATAAATATTTTATTTATTTAATTGATCTCATTTCCTCTATTAATTAAATAAATCTTTATTTATTTAATTAATTCATTAGCCTTTTTCTACACATGACACATGTCATTCATCTCTTAATTCCTACACTACCTACCTCTCTTATTATTTTATTATTTCTTCTACCTACCCTCTAATCCTAGCTGACCTCCTTTTTTACACCTCTCAATCTTATCCCTCCATTTCATATTGTGTCTTCTATTTAAGGAGATGCTTTCTTCATTATCAAACCCTAATGATCTTTTATGCAATTGACTACACTACGATCCTACTTGCAACCACATTCCGCTCTTTGTTGAGCTCTTGTGCACATAAAATCTGAGAGCAAATATATCAGGCAAGATCAATGGAGATAGGAAGAATGGAGATCAAAACCCTATTGGACATGTGATGGTATAATCTTTGTGATTTCATTTGATTTGCATTGTCTTAGGTAATCTTCATATGTTATGGTGGATCTTTGTTGTTGTTAGGCTAGGGTTTTGTGGTTGAATTCATTTAGCCTTTCAATCTTGTTATTATTGTTATCCATTTTCACCATATACACTAAGTATCAAAGAACTAGCCGATACATCCAAAGGCCAAAACTATTAGACAAGATCACTTAGAGTTTAGTTATCAAAGGGTTTTACAAGGATCTCATAACCTTAACAATGGGTTTTGACAAGGCTCTCATAACGTTAACAATGGGGTTTGACAAGGCTCTCATAACATTCAAGCAAAATTGAGATAATATCTTGATGCCATCCTTAGTCTTGATGTTGTTATCTATTTATGAATATAAATTTTTAGGCACTTTATTAAAATTTGTGCTACATTTTTTATAGTTCATATCTCTTATATGTATTTTTTTCATTGTCATATTTGAACAAGCAATTCATAGAATTTTTGTTATTCTAAATTGAATGGTGATCCTTGTTTTGCTCCAAGATAATCCATTTTTTCATTCAAGGTCGTATCTCTTAGAATTTAGATAGCAAGTCACAAATTTGGTGCTCTAATACCATGTTGAAGTTGATAGTGGATTGCGATTTGGTGCTCTAATACCATGTTGAAGTTGATAGTGGATTTACATGATGCTAGTTTTGAATATGTCAAAATTTGTCATTGATAAAATTTAGACTTCTTGTCATGATTTCTTATGGAATGATAATGTATCATGTTTTACAAAAATTATGTTATTGTCTTGGGATAAGGTGTGTGCCACTAAGAAAAATGCTGGAGTAAGTATAAGACATTGAAGATCCAAAATGTTGCTTTGGGAGCTAAAATATTTGCAAAGTTCTATTCTCATTCAAACTCTAAATGGTGTAAAGTCTTGAGATATAAATATTTAGACTCAATGGAAAGAGAAAGGATTTTAACTTTGAGAAATCTGCCAAAAGGTTCTTCTTTTTGGTACTTCATTTCTTCATGTAAAAAAGTAATCCTTTCTCACTTATCTTGGGTAATCGATAATGGGGAAAAGGCAAATTTTTTGGATGATGCTTGGAATGGTCATTTTCCATTAAATCATTTAGGGGACTAGAAACCTATAGAACTAACTTTAAAGGAAGTTTGGAGGATGAAAGTCAAAGGGTATATGATCATAGGCAAAACATCTATTCCCATTAGATTCTTATGGAGATCTTTTGATTTCCCCCCTCTTCCCAAGGACACCAGGAATTATCTTATTATTAAATTAAAGAAACAACAAATTTTGTTTTCAGATTGCAAGGATACCATTGCATGGACTAAATCTAACATAGGATTAGTTAAGGAGGGGTACAAAATCTTAGAATGTAAATCTTAGTCCTTGCTAAAATGACCATCTTATTTATGTTGGAATGTTGAATGTTTACCCAAAGTAGTGGCTTTTTCTTAGCTAGCTATTAAGGACAAAATCATCACTAGCATGAGACTGGATGAGTTGGGTTTTACTCCCCATGTTCTTCATGTCTTATGTAGAAAATCTTATGAAACTTATGATCATTTACTACTACAATCTAAATTCGCCCAAGAGATATGGAAGTGCATCCATGGTAAGCTTCAATGAACTTGTCCACTTCAAAATAGACTCTTAGATCATTTCCAAAGTTGGCCTACTTTAATCCCTTCATCTATTTTCTCATGCATATGGAAGGTAGTCCCTTCATTTGTGGTTTGGAATATATGTCTAGAAAGGAATACTAGAATATTTAAGAAACAGGTATCTGAGATGTGACATATTAAATTTAAAATTGAACAATCAATTTTAGCAATGGCGATGAGATTTATTACTAAACATCCAAGTACTAAGAGGAATTTATCATCTTGGGATTTTTTTATATTGAGATCGTGGCCTTTTCTTAAACCTCCTCCATCAATTGGATCTTTTAAAAAGGAAAAAGTAGATAGAACTAAAATTTTATGGCAATGTCCTTCGAAGGGTTGGATAAAACTAAATTTTGATGGAGCTTCTAAAGGTAACCCACATGTTTTAGGGGCAAGAGTTTTTCTTAGAGACCACAAGGGGAAGGTAATTAAATCAAAATGTCAGATCATTGATTATGCAACACATAATGTTCTAGAATTTTCTTCTCTCTTGTTGGATTTATCCCTAGCTATTAAAATGGGGATCTGGAATATTTCAATAGAGGGAGATTCAATGAATGTGATCAATGCGTTATCAAAATCATTAACTTTAAACTAGCAATTAAATTATTTCCAGCAAAAGTCTAATGAAATGCTTCACTTTTTTATCAGTTTCAAGTTGGTCATTGCTTTTGAGATGCTAACGGACTACCAAATGAGATGGCCAATCAGGCTATTACGAAAAAGATAGATTATGCTAAATGGGATTCCTAAAGATGGGGGTAGCATGTGTATAATTTTAGATACACTTGTTGAAGTTTATTTGGAGGATGAATTCTTTTCGATGGATTCCAGGTTCATGCTCTCTAGTTTTCATTTTCTTCTTCCTTGGATTCTTTTGGTTCTCTTTTGGTTCAGCTTCTTGATGGGCTCCATATGTGTATATGTAGATGTTTTCCACTCATATTTAGCCTTGCAAGCTATTTGTTCTAAATTTTTCTACTGGGTCTATTTTGATTGGGAGTTTGATGCTCTTATGGGGAACTTTTTTCTTTGATTTTGATGTTTGTTCTCTCTTCACCCTGTGGACCTTCTTATTCAAATTCATCTTATGTACCCTATTTTTTTATAAATACAAGTTTAGGCTATATGCCTTTTATCCAAAAACAAAAGCATTTTTTTATTTTAAATTTTTTAATTGATATCTACATTGTTTCTACTTTATATTAACAAAATTTTAGGCCACTCACCATTTATCTAAAATAAATTCTATTAAGCTTTATGTTTAAAAATAAATAAATGATAAAAAAAAAAAATCACATTTATAAAATTTCATAATTGAAAATAAGATATTTTCATCTACAATACATATTGATTATTTTGTACATATCCAATATAAATTCTTTATCCATATTGTTAAATTGAAGTTGTTATTGGTGACATAATAACACTATAGTTGTGGGTCTATGCCTTGACTTTAAATTTTCATGGCTAAAACCATAAAAAAAATATGAGGACATTTTTTGAGTTTGAACAGAATGATATCTATTTAAAATGAAATTATCACTAGTAGTTTGAAAAATATTGGTAGCTATGAATCCATTAATCCCCATCCATACGTTGGAGGTTCCTTGAAGACAGAGAACTCCCTACTCTATCATCATTATAAACTATACTTGAATGTGTTCTTGAAAGATAATTTAATCTTCAAATTATTATTTGTGCATACCTCCACCTTTTACTCTTTACAAGTTTATAAATTCACCCAGCCTCCTTTATGAAGAAGACCTCATATTTAGTGATGAATATAGACACTCTCTTGAGAAAAATGAAGTTCGGGTGCACAAGATATGCCCCAAGGAGTGCAAATAGAAACTTCTGACTTGAACTAGCAAAAAGCCTACAAAATGAAAAAATAGGAAAAAAATACCTCCACCTTTGGATCAGGCTAGGAAAGATCTTTCTGACGATATATGGTTTGCACGATTTTGCCTATGTATGCTCAAGTTAGAGTGAAAAAACCAACCCCTTTAAAAAAAAACACTTCAAAGGAGAGCTGGGAGAGTTGGGTGACTAGCTAGTGGCAGCCCCACAAAGGTGGTTGAGGAGGCAGAGCATGAGCTAAGCGTTTCTTGGTTGGGTAGTGGTGGAGACTGTAGGCTAGCCAATGGTGGAGGCCATCAATAGTTTAAAGAAACCACAAGCAATTTCCATTATTAGCCGATGGCGACTGCGGGCAATGACTTTTGTTAGCATCTTTTAAAGCCACACTGGCAGCGAGCCCACCTAACCGCAGTGGCAACCCCTACATGACCACTAGGGGTAACCTGACGGGGTTTAAAACAAACAACCCAAAAAAGGTTTCTTCTTTTTTTGTTTAAAAAAAAAGCAAACCACCCAATATTTTGAATGCACAGATACATATCATACGACTTGTACGGTATATAATTCAATATTTGTTTTCCTCAGATGCCCAAATAGGCTGAATTGTATATCAAAATTCATGAAATTAGTCTTCTGAATCGAACCATGATGTCCTCTTAGTCCCAAAACACTCCAAATTTTCAAGTACCCTCTAGAACAGAGAAAACCCTCAAACTTAGAACCCTTGCAAAATGGACTTCGTGTATCTGATTTTAGAGAAACAAAAGGTGATCTTGACTTTTTGGAGCCTTTTGGAACTGATTATGTGCTCCAAATTAACCCAATATGAGCATTTTGTTGTGCATGCAAATAATCTCCAAAAAAATGCGAACAGGAATCTTCAGATCTGGAGCTTTATTTCAAACTTTTTTTCCCTTAGTCTCTATTACATTTACGTCAATACAACTCTCTACTATATTATTTCTCTTATAAAATTATAATAATGGTGTTTTCTTAAGGCTTGGATATCTAAAGGAAAATGGATAATTGTTCAATCTAAAATGTATATGTCTTTTTGGGTTCCATGGTTTATTCACTTTTTGATATCACATAATAAGTCCTTAGTATAGATATGTTCATTGTAACTACAAGTTATTAGATCAACATGATAAGTCTGGGCAAATATTAAAGCATGTCTAACGTAAAAATAAAAATAAATGGATCTAATAAAGGATGTGAAATTTAAGACATGGTAAAATGAAACGTCCATAGAAACTATACACATATACATAAACTATAATATTTTAATAGTACAATGGTTATAGATATGTAATAGATATGTAATGTAATATAATTGATAATAATAAGCCAAAATTATATATGATAGTAAATAGGTCACAAAATGAACCCTAAAATAACAATTAATATTTGAAGGAAGGGAGTGTTTGGTAAATTTAGATAAATCACTATGTATACCTAAACCGTAATTGAAAGATATAAGAATATGAAATCAAATTATTAAAAAAGATAGAAATGACTAATCATAAATATATTAGATTTAACAACCATAATCTACCATAATATTGATGAGAAACCATAGGGGAAAACTAGGTTGTGTAAGATTAGATGGATTCACAATAATTTAATGGAAAATAACTTTCATTGAGATTAATATATGCTACTTAATACATTTAACAATTAAAGAATAAATTTGTTTATATCTCAATAATCAATTGTGGAAATTAAAAAATATAAAAAGAGTAAATGCTAAATGTAGAGATCAAACTATAAAGAAGACATACTTAGCTCTAGTTTCAAGGATGAATAAATGTAACACAAATTATTGAATTTAGCTATCTTGAGACTTAGAATAGATCTTATCTATCTATACATTTTCTTGAAATCATAATATTCTATCTATATTATAGTAGGTCAAGTCTACTATTCTACGTTGCTTCTATAGGCATGGATCTGTTGACTAGAATAGACAATTGATTCAACTAATTTTTTTACATGCACGTGTATCGAATTTAGTTGATTTATTATTGTTTTCATTTCTTAAACTATGCTCATGATATTTAAGAATACCTAAATAGAGAGCTATTAAGGTTACTAGAGGATACATTACCCAAGGTTAACTTCTAGAGTAACATTGGCTTTATATGTATGTGCACAATAAAGAACAATTTTTTTAGATATGTATGTACACCAAGATGATTATGGATAGTTTAGTGGACCAAAAAGAACTACTCCTATCCCACTTCCTGATACAATATACCAATATATGTTTGGATGTATGGATAATGCAATTAGATGGATTTATTTATATGTAATATTATATATTTAGACATATGTTTTGTTGGCTCATGATAGGAAAAGAATGATTAGATATTGACTAAACTTTCAATTTAGAATTTATTAGACGATAGAATAATTGCTCCCACACATATCAATCTCAAAATGATAGAATCAAACGATTATTGACTCATTTGCCAAATGCACCATTTCGTTGTGTCGTTCTTCTAACCCTAGCTTTTGATTATGTTTCAATGGGAAAGCCTTTGCGCTTTTGTGAAAAGAAAAATTGACACGTGAATTATGCGACAGCTTCTATACGTTTGAGACAGGAGTTTTAATTGCTTGGATTTGAAGATGTAGACTTGGTAAGTGGAGCCTAAAAGTAGAGATCAAACAGAAGTCCAGAGGGCACGAGTATCGATCTAATCTCGTCAAATGTATAAATCAGGAAAAGGAAGCGACATTTTAGCTTAAAGAAAAGCTAGTTGTAGAGTTTATCAATTTAGCATTATAAAATCATGCGCACTTACCCTACGACCACTCAACCAATGCCACCAATGCCTTAAATGTGCCCATCATAAAACAGATCTGAAAGTAGTACCAACCATTAACAAAAATGAGATCAATCGTCCACAACTTTTTCTCTCTTTCCGAGCTGATTGCCTTGTGCAAAATGTCTTTTATCTTTCCAGAAATTATGACGTTGATGATGGTGCGAGTGGGAAAGTCACACAAGTAACTAACGTGGTTGATGCAGCCATATACAACGAAAGGTCTCCACACAATCGTATGCTCACTTGTAGTGCTATCATGCTGCTTTCTAATCGTTAGGTTTTTTTTAATTGAGTAAAGTAGATTACAATCTTTGATCATGTATTCAATATATTCACATTTGGCTATTTTATATCTTTTAATAAATTTTGTCAAACCGTGTAATCAATATTATTTCATTTGGTCACTTTCTAATCATTAGTTTGCTTCTCTCCTTTAGGAGGTAAAGTTAAGAGCCACTACAAAATTGGGGTATCATACATTCTTTCTTAGGGTTTGATTTAAATATTTATGTAACTTGTTTACTATTGTTGGGTTCATTTTGATATAGTCGTTTTTAAAAATTGAGGGAGGAGCAAAGCAGGTAGTCAGAGATCTATATCAAACAAAATGAATCATTATATTGATTGATTGAGCTATGGCTCATACATCAAGCACCATTACAATAAATCTTAACACATTCAAACTTACATATACGGATTCATACTTCATAGTTTTAGTAGATCTATAACTTACATCCTTCTTACTGCTCTACAGAGATGGGCTCTACTAAGAGAGTAAATATAAAACAGAGTCATGCAATATATAAAACATAACACATATGGTAGAGAGCGGGAATACAATAAAATAATACTTCCTAAATTGCCCACAGTTCGTGTGAGTATGCAGATGTGACAATGTAATTAGATAAGAACATGAGATGAAATCAATTCAAATGCAAGAAAGATTAGCTTATATGTTTGTGTTAATGTTGCAGATATGATGTGCTTATGGAGGATTTGAGACATGACAAGTTAGGCGGTGAGTAGTTGATATTATATCCAACACTACCCCTTAATCTCAACCACCAATTTCAATTTCCTTCTTCACTTTTTTCATTGATGCTTTGACATCAAAATTTTTCTAGATCTAGCTATCAAACTTAGGAAATTCCATGATCCTATTGATATGCTCTAAACATGAGTTGTGGTTCATTTCGCTACCAATTAGTTAGTTCAAATGAGAAATATTTTTTCTTTCTTAGCACCTCCCATAAAGTCATAATGTAGATACTTGAGGATCCTAGTGGCCTCTCTTAGCCTTAAACATGCTTATACAAATTCAAAATGTTGTGGCATTCAAACACTTCACTTATATTTTCACAATATTAGACAGCTTCTATCCTCATTTCACCTTCTAATCTAGAAACTTACAATATACTCTTTTAAACATCATTTCACTCTCTCTCAAATTTTACACATACTTATGCTCTTCTACACTATATTTCACTCTGTCAACCTAAATAAATATCCATACAAACTTCTCAAATATTCTAACCTCTACAGAACCAACTCCAAAATGGATAATGGATAACAAAAAAACATTTTATGACATCTTTTGCTCTATCTTTTGAGTGTATGATCTTTTACCAAAAATAAACTTAATCCTATGACTTACAAAAGTAGCAACAACTTCTTCTTCCCCAATCACTTTATGGATAGTAGAACTAGACAACAACAAATGTTCAACAATTTCTTCCCTTTTCCAACCAATAAATGGAAAAATAATTATGCAATCTACTTCTCTTTTGATAGAATCTATAATTTTCTTTAGTTGTGCTCCTTGTAGGTGTTAGCACAATCTGCCTTATCCATGCTCTAAGAATAATTCTTATTGTCGACAGTTTTATTTCCATAACTCGGATAGAAACTGTTGTTGCTTTGTTTTTAAGACAACTACGGAATATCTGTGTTTTTTCAGTTTTATTCCTATCTTTCCATTATTTTTTGCTCTGACGAAGGCTTTATATATTGTAAATTTCCTTCATTTACAATTAATGAAGTAGTCTATTCTTTTTTATTCTTGCTATAACTTTCACAAACATGAAATTGTTATTATGACAAAAAGGTGATAGAATGATCATGAGAGTAGAATATATATAACCAAGTGCATGATAGATATGATAGGTAAGAAAAATATTAAATTATGAATAATATTAATAAAATATGTAAAAATATATATAGATTGATTAATAACAACATAAGAAAATTGGGCAACTTAAAATTTCCTTTTAATACAAATAAAGTAAATGATTCTCACATAATCAATATTAACTTGACTACAAAACGCACAATGTAGTAGTGTCATTCTTCTAATCCTAGCTTTTCAATATATTTTAATGAGAAAACCTCTAACTTTTATTAAAAATGAACATAAATTTATTTAACGATGTCTATTTAACACATATAATACAACGTTTGACATCGGTTATTAACTAATTAAAAAATAAAAATAAAATAAAAAATTATATTTTTATTTTCTTCTGATTTAAGTGACAATTGTACATTGTATGTACTGCATAGACAATTGGAATTCATATTATATACGTTTGAGGCAAGAGTTTTTAACACTTGGATTTCAAGTTACTAGAATGTCGGTAACTTGGGAGTCTTAAGTGCGTAGTTAAAATGATTAGGAAAGCTGATCGAGGTCAAACAGAAGTGTAGAGCTCACGGATCTTGATGTAGAGGTCTTGAAACGTATACATGAATAAAAGCGACATCTAAGATAAATACAAACGTTTACTTATAGGGACCAGTCGAAAAATGCTACGGATGGCTTAAATATGCCCATCAGCAAATAGATCTGCAAGTCGTGCCAGATTCTATGGAAACATTCAATACAAATCAAAGAAATGAAGACAAAAATATCATTCCCAAACCTTACTATCGATCTTGTCAGTGATAAAAATTCATTGGGAACTCGGTTTCGTACAAGACTGATCTCCAAACCAAACATATCACTACCTTTCCTCTCTTTCCGACCACCTTTCCCAATCTAACATATAATTTACAAAAAGTCTTTGTCATTTTAGAAATTTAGATGATCGTGCTGGTGCGAGTGTTAAACTCACACGAGTAACGAACGTGGTTCACACGGCATGCAGAGCATATACAAACGAATGGTCTCCGCACAATCGTTTACTCAGTAGTCGTCCTATCATTCTCGTTTCCAATCGTAAGTTTGTTTCACTCCTTTAGGAGATAAAGTTGAAGGTGTCGCTGTAAAATTGGGGCACCACACATTATTTCCAGGGTTACAACGGCTACATACCTTGTTCTGAATCGGTTTTTGTATTCTTATTCAATTGAATGGATTTTAAGTTTGGTTTCTTCTGTTTATTTTATTTTAGTAACAAAGGACAGATCCCAGATCAAAAATACTGAACCAAACAGTTGACTACTCCCCCTGAGTAGTAGCATGATCTCATCAACCCAGATCAAATAAAATATCTGATAAGCTTATCGGATTGATGCATTCTTGCATCTCTAAGTCTCTTCTGGAGGGTTGGTAACCCCCAACTGATCTCTCAAATATTCAAAAGTATCTTTAGGAAATGGTTTAGTTAGAATATCTACAATCTGCTCCTTAGTAGGCACATAAACCAATCTGACTTCTTTTGCTTCAACCTTTTCCCTCAAGAAATTGTACCTTATAGAAATGTGTTTTGATTTGGAATGAAATACCTGACTCATTAATATATCAATAGCAGAAGTATTATCATAGTGAATAACAAAAGGCTCATCATAACTTACCCTTATATCTTTTAACATTTGTTTCATCCATAAAATGTGAGTACAGTTGGTAGGAGCAGCTACATATTTCGCTTCAGCAATAGATAATGAAGTACATGATTGTTTCTTGATAAGCCATGAAACCAATATATAATCCATAGGAGGTAGTTAACCCATGTCACAAACCCAAGCGTTGCAGTGCACAACACAAGGAAACCAAGGGTACAAATCTTGCAACAATCCCTAATGATCTGATCTTCAGAATGATTTAGTTTCACATACCTAGGAGTCTTTGAATTTTTTTTTATTTACTGACTCTTTTTGCTATTCCTCTGTCATAGTTGAGGTTTTTGATGTTACCGGAGTGAAAGGTTCACTATTCTAAGAAGTTTCACGCATCACCGGTTCAGATCTGATAAACTCATCTTCTGGTCCACAATCATATGATCTGATCTGATTACTGCCATGTTCATCCACCTTGACATTTATACTCTTCGTTATCCTATTCAATCTTTTGTTATAACATGTATATGCTTTTCTCTTAGTAGAATAACCCAAAAATATTCCTTCATCACTTCTAGGATCAAATTTTCCCAATGCATCATCTCTTTTAATGTAACATTTACCTCCAAAAATTTTGAAATATCTAATAGTAGGAGTATGACCAAACCATAATTCATGAGTCTTACTGGTATCACCTTTTATGTGTACTCTATAGAAAGTGTATATAGTTGTATTGACAACTTCCATCCAATAAATATCAGACAATTTAGCTTATGTCATCATAGTCCTTGCTACGTCCAATATGGTTATGTTCTTCCTTTCCACAAATCCATTTTGTTGTGGAGTCCTAGGTGCAAAAAGTTGTCTTCTGATTCTATTCTTCTCACAAAATTTGTTGAATTCACCGGATGTAAATTGTCCACCTTGATCTGATCTCAGACACTTTATCTTCAGTCCTATCTCAGTCTCAACCATAACTTTAAAGATTTTTAATTTCTCAAAAGCTTTAGATTTTTCTTTCAAAAATGCTACCCACATCATTCTAGAATAATCATCAATAAGTAACATAAAATATTTGTCACCTTGAAAATTTTTATTCCTTACCGGTCCACACAGATTAGTATGAATAAGATCAAGAATTTCATTAGATCTATCATGTATGCTTCTAAAAGAATTTTTGACTTTCTTACCCATTTGACATTCTCTAAATACTAGATTATGAGGTTCGACAATTTTTTGCAAATCTCTGATAGCCTGTGTTGAACTGATCTTCACTATGCAATCAAAATTTACATGACACATCCTCTTATGCCATAACTAGCTTTCATAAATCTGAGCAATCAAGCAAGCTTTCTCATATAAGTTCAAATGAAAGATGTTTCCATTGGTCTGAGTTCCGGAAGCTATTTCCAATCCAGATCTATTAATGATCTTACATTTTCTATCGTTGAATTGTAAATGAAATCCTTTATCCACCATATGACCTACACTTAAAAGATTATGCTTTAAGCCTTCAACATAATAAACATTATCAGTGTTAGTCTTACCATCCAATGATATTGTTCCCTTGCCTTTTATTGTACATGCCTTGTTGTTTCCAAATCTGACTAATCCGCCATCAAATTCTTGTAGTGATATAAATATTCTCTTGTCACCAGTCATATGATGTGAGCATCCACTATCTATAACCCATTCATCCTTTTCTTCAATTTTAGCAGCTAAAGCCTTTTCCTCAGTATGAGTTGCTTCACTGATAGGTTCCGAAGAATCATCCTTCATAGCAATAAAAACCCAGTCTTTACTGGAGGTAGCTCCATTACCGGTTCCACTCATAGGTTCATCATCATAATCATCATTAATAACAAAATCATCAGCACCAGCATAATAGCATGATTTATCCTTATTTATTTTGAATCTAAGTCTATTTTGATATTCCGGACTAGGCTTATAACTCTTCACAAAACTTTCATGATTCCTAGCAGCTCTTTTAGGGCATCTATAAGCAAAATGACCAATCTTATTGCATGAAAAAAATTTAAAAGGGAATTTTCCTTCATACTTACTTCCAGTTGGTCCCTTAGAAATTCTTCTAGCAATCAGGGCTTCCATCTCTTCAAGTTCTCTTTCTTCTCTTTCCATATCCTCCATATATTTAGCATACATCTCTTTCCAATCTATCTTTTGCTTACCATAGGCAGATGCTTTAAATGCAATCTCAGTTTTAGTAGCACTTTGATCTCCAAGTCCCTCAAGCTAAAAAATAGTTAATTTCCCAAGCAGTGTATCTCTAGTAATAGGGGTACTTGACATTGTCCAGAGTTCATTGATTGTAGTAGCCTTCATCTTATAAGCCGAAGTTAGAACTCTCAGAACCTTTGATACTATCTCATCCTCACTAACCAATCCGCCACATCATTTGATTCCCATAATAATCTGATTTACTCTATCCATGAAAGAACTTACCTTCTTATCTTCTTCCATCTTCAAAGTTTCATACCTTACCCAGAAACCTTCAAGTTTTGTAACTTTCACAGCCAAGTCGCCTTCATAAAGAGTTTCAAGATTTGTCCATATTAGCTTTTTATTCTCCAACTCTATGACATTCAATAGCTTTTCATTAGATTGGGCGCTTAACAATGATACTTTTGCTCTGACATCATTTTCAGCCTTCTTCTGTTCATCAGCAGGTGCTGGTGTTCCAAAATTAGGATCACGAGGTATATACCCTTTCTCCATTATATCCCAAACTTTAGCTCCAAGACATCTGAGATGAATCTTCATTCGCTCCTTCCATATTTTGTAATTTTTACCATCAAAACTGGGACTCTCTTTCCGATAGGGATTGAATGAAGAACTAGATGCAGTTGCCATCGGATCTCCTCAAGTATTTAAGCTTCTATAGAGAGGACCTTTCTCTGATACTAATTGTTAGAAAGATCCGATACCGAGAGTAAACAGAGAGGGGTGGGGGGGGGGTGAATTAGTTTAGCATCAGAATTCAGAACTTAATGCACATAGAAACCATTAAACTCGAGCACAAAGGAAAAAACACAGTGAAGAATAGAACATGAAAGCTCAATACATACAACACCAATATTTTGACATGGAAAACCTAGTAAAGAGAAAAACCACAATGAGAAACCCTACCCACAATCAGGTGAATACTCTACAGTGGTATTGTGAAATATTACAATAGAGTCTGCACTTGCAGAAACGCCAACCTATAGCTCACTGCTCCTCACAAAAATAAGTCTCACTGACTTACAAAACATCGGAATACAATCCAGAAAGAATGAACTGTGAAAGTAGCATCTCCTAATGCTTGATACAGTTCCAGTTAATCATAGATGTCTACCCTACAATACAAAATCCTTCACCGAATGATATATCACTTGTTCATAAACCTTCCTCTGATAATGCAGACATAACCATCCATCCCATCAATATCCAAATTACATGAATAAGTCACCTATAAATACATATCATCAACCTTATTGACAAGGTTAGTTAAACCCTAAACCCATAAACCCATAATAACAAAAATTATATTACACGGTATCACCATACCAATATTATGATTTAAATTACATAGCATGGACTTAAATCAATTAATCAAAGAATTCCATCTGCCGAAAATTCCGCTAAGACCAAAATCCAACATGCTTCACCAATTGATAGAAACCCTTAGTGAAGTAACACAAAAAGTCTAACCAGATCCAAATAGGACCACCATAACAACATGCCAGCCAATGCAAAGTCACCAAACACTCAGAATATGATGAAGAAGCACCTTCAGCATGATAGAAACCGATTCCATAAGCCAGAACAAGATCGTCTAACCAAAACATTAAATATCTCTTACCGAAAAAGCTAACCGAGAAAGCTAGAAGTTATCCAGTACTGATAAATACCAAAAGTGATAATAGCCAAAGCACCAAATCATGAACGAACATAATATAGAAAGCATATAACTATCAAGAATAAGGATCCAAAACCGATTCTAGAGATCTGATCATACTAGATCAAAATCATAGCCAAAACCAAGATGATCACGAAGACTAATCGGGATAGGTCCAACTGGGATACAATGTTGACATCAATGACAACATTTAACCAAATCCAGCATATTGCCAATATATATGTAGACAAAACCTTTGCAATAGTCACAAAAACTACAAAAAACATAGAGCTTCACCTGTGACTAAAATTAGGAGTTGAATTCACTAGACCAAGGTGCCAAGAGGGCATTGGTCTTCCTATTTATACACACTAGCTTAGCTAAGACTTCCTAAGATCCTGTATTCTCCTCCCTTGAAATTTCATGCTATTTTTTGTGGACAAAGACACCGAAAGTACCTTGGTCCTGGATAGGGTCATCCAAAGAGCCCTTCTCTAGGGGTTTTTATATCCTTGTTCTGGGTAATGCTCTATTTCAATTTGTTGATTGTCTCCCAATCTTCATGTCTTTGTCAGAAATCTATAATTGCATACAAGAGGAGAAATATGTTGTTTGAGTAGTTTATAGGGGTTTACCTAGGTCAAACCATAGGTTTATAATCAACCCTTAAATTGGATTAAAATTAAATTGTAAATACTTGAATTGAAATGATTGACTGATTTGATTATACTTTCAATTGATGAAGTAATGTCCTTAGGATAATTCTTACATGTATTGATGTAATAACATGATAAATCACATAAAATGCATCTTAAAATCATAATTGAAACACAAATTAATATGCCTCACAATAATGGTCCCCTCTTTTTGGCCAACTTTGACACTTAGATGAAAATTTTGATAAAAAACCTTCACTATTTGACACCTACAACTTTGAAATCATTAAGAATTTGAAGATGATGTAAACTAGTGATTTGTAACATCTTGTCTATAAATTCTAAATATATTTGTATACATAAGGCTTGGGTATCTAAAGGAAAATGGATAATTTTTCAATCTAAAATGTATATGTCTTTTTGGGTTCCATGGTTTATTCACTTTTTGATATTACATAATAAGTCCTTAGCATAGATATGTTCATTGTAACCACAAGTTCTTAGATCAACATGATAAGTATGGGTATATATTAAAGCACATCTAATGTAAAAAGAAAAAAAAAAGGATCTAATAAAGGACGTGAAAGATAAGACATGGTAAAATGAACACATCCATAGAAACGATACATGTATACATAGAATATAATATTACAATCGTACAATAGTTATAGATATGTAATGTAATATAATTGATAATAATAGCCAAAATTATATATGAATGTAAATAGGTCACAAAATGAACCCTAAAATAACAATTAATATCGAAGGAAGAGAGTGTTTGGTAAATTTAGATAAACCACTATGTATAGCTAAACCCTAATTGAAAGATATAAGAATATGAAATCAAATTATTAAAAAACTAGAAATGATTAATCATAAATATATTAGATATAACAACCATAATATTGATGAGAAACCATAGGGGAAAACTAGGTTGTGTAAGATTAGATGGATTCATGAAAATTTAATGAAAAATAACTTGCATTAAGATTAATCTATGCTACTTAATACATTCAACAATTAAAGCATAACCTTGTTTATATCTTAATAATCAATTGTGGGAATTAAAAAATATAAAAAAAGAGTAAATGCTAAATGTAGAGATCAGACTACAAATAAAACATAATCAGCTCTAGTTTCAAGGATGAATAAATGTAACATAAATTACTGAATTTAGCTATCTTGAGACTTAAAATAGATCTTCTCTATCTATGCATTTCCTTGAAATCATAATATTTTGTAACGTCCCCTTCTCCTTAGCATGTGCACTTGTGTCGAGCTTGGCCTATATTTGACTCTCGTAGGGCAAGGAGTTGTTTAGGTTGTCGACATGGCGGTAATTGGTGACTTGACATCTCTTTATTATTTGATATTTTGATGTTATAAGGAGATAACGCATATCAGGGGATGTGTGGATTTTATTTAATGAATAAATTAAAAGTACATTAAAATAACATGTTTAATTAAATAATATAAATTGTACCTACCCTTATCTTCTAGAAAGTGATTGTGATGTGTTACGCAATGAATAAATAGAAGAGGGGAAACACATGTTGATCATGAGTTGTTTATGTTATCTCTTGTTGAGATGTGGAGACACAGGTTGTTCGCAGAAGATCTTAGGGAATGATACCTTCCTATTGGTTAGTATAACTAAGGAGGTGAAAGACCCTCCGAACGGGTGCATTGTGAATGGGAATAGTGCCGTTTCTCCCATTTGAGCCTAAGGAGAAATTTACATCAGACCATGTATGCTTCAGATTACCAGGGTTTTCAAGTTTGAAGGAGATTGCTTGTGGAGGCATCTTGTTGAGCTTGAAGGACAACGATACCCCTCTTGGCACTTAGGAGACTCATTTCAAGAAAATTTGGAGGCAGATCGAAGAGTTTACATCTTGTTGCTATCAGAGGTTGCAGACCCTTGTTTCCCACATATCAACCCCTATCTCATCATTTGTGCATCGAAATTTCTTGCTCTTGGTTGCCAATTGAATAGCAGACTAAGGCAATAGTTTTGAGGCTAATTGTTGGGGGATTAGGAGCCAATATCATTTATTTGGAGAGGCCGAACCTTGGCTGGTCCGCCACCTCCATATGCCATCGATTTCACCTTAAGACACTTGCTATTGCCTAAAAATTATCCAAGGAGAAGGGCGCTATCATAGGTGGGGAATCCGATCAGGTTGAAGGCAGTTTGGGTGACATTTAAGTGCAGTGACAACGACATTTCCGAGGCATCCACTTACAACAGTCATGGCGGCTTCTTGTGTGGCATGATTTGACATTGGAAATACTAGTTGACAGTTGATACCGCTTCCTTCATTACTGCAAACATCCCAGGTTCCTTGTTGCCCAATTTACATTGCATTTTCAGTGATTGTAATAGTTATATCAGTCTTATGTCTTCAGACAGATCTGAAAGTGTCTGTGTCTCAGTAGTGAATGCATTGATGTAAATCAGCTTATGTAGCAAGCCTTTGTCTCATGAATAAATAATTAGAAGGCTACCCTACTAGGTGTCATTATCTGAAGATGTTTGCTAACTGTTTGTTATAATGTCAGCCTGTTGTAAGTCAATATTTTGATAACTTTGACTCATAAATATCATCTATAAATTGTTGCTATGGATCCCTGACGATCTATTATTTAAGGAGAGTAATTGAGTCATTGATCGTTCATGAAATGAAATATTGATACTTGATGGTCTATACTACAAATTGAAATGCTGAAAGCATAATTCACTGAACTTCAAAACTGCATAGCACAGAGTTTGGACAGCAATATTCCTTGTTTTCATTCATCCTTGGACAGCGAATATTACATATTATATCTATATTATAGGAGGACAAGTCTACTAGTCTATGTTGCTTCCGTAGGTGTGGATCTGTTGACTAGAATAGACAATTGATTCAACTAATTTTGCATGCATGTGTATCGAATTGAGTTGATTCATTATTGTTTTGATTTCTTAAACTATGCTCGTGATATTGTTTTGAATTCTTAAACTATGCTCGTGATATTTAAGAATACCTAAATAGAGAGCTATTAAAGTTACTAGAGGACACAATACCCTAAGTTAACTTCTAGAATAACATTGTCTTTATAGGTATGTGCACAATAAAGGACAATTTTTTTTAGATATGTATGTACACCAAGATATTATGGATACTTTAGTGAACCAAAAAGAATTACTCCTATCACACTTCTTGAAACAATATGCCAATATATGTTTGGATGTGTGGATATAATACTTGATCTAAAATAAATGCAATTAGATGGATTTATTTATATGTAACAATAATATAACAGAATGTTTAGACTTATGTTTTGTTGTTTCATTAGAGGAAAGAAATGATTAGGTGTTGAGTAAAGTTTCAATTTAGAATTTATTAGACTAGATCTACACTAGAGAATAATTGCTCCATCACATATCAATCTCAAAATGATAGAATCAATCTTAAAATGGAATGTCTATGAACAAATGCATAAAAAATATTAGAGATAAGAAATATATGAAAATGTAAACAAATATTAATAAAGTATATAAAAACATATATGCATAAACAAATAATAGTAGTGGAAAATCCAACCTTAAAATATCTTATATTGATATAGATATGTGATTCTCTGTTATTAGAAAATGGATACAAAAGTAAATGAAAAACCAATAAATATGCATATTTCAGTAAAATTCAAACTCAAACTTTGAAAATATTAGAATATGAATACAAAACTAAAATGGAAAACTACATAAATATGATATTTTAACATTACAGTAATGAAAATCCAATTCTAATTATTTTTCTGGATTCGATTGTGTGTATTTTTTTTTTCCCATCAACGTTTTGAATCACACTCCGTGATTCATCATCAAGATAAAAAAATTCCAAAAACATGAAAATCCAATTATCAAACATTAAATCAAACGATTATTGACTCATTTACCAAATACACCATTTCGTTGTGTCGTTCTTCTAACCCTAACTTTTCATTATGTTTCAATCGAAATGTCTTTGTGCTTTTGTGAAAAGAAAAATTGACACGTGAATTATGTAATTATGCGACAGCTTCTATACCTTTGAGACATGAGTTTTAATTGCTTGGATTTGAAGATGTAGACTTCTGGTAAGTGGAGCCTAAAAGTACATATCAAACAGAAGTCCAGAGGGCACGAGTATCGATCTAATCTCATCAAATGTATAAATAAAGAAGAGCAAGCGACATTTTAGCTTAAAGAAAAGCTAGTTGTAGAATTTATCAATTTAGCATTATAAAATCATGCGCACTTACCCTAGGACCACTCAAGCAATGCCACCAACCATGACGATTATTGATGAGCTTCATTCAATTTACAACGAAGTAGCGAAGACAGAAATATGTTGCCCCAAGTGTTATATTCCCAGACCTAACTATCAGTCTTGTCAGTGATGTAAATTCAATGAGTATTGCTGATCTCCAAACCTAACTTACCATTAACAAAAATGAGATCAATCGTCCACAACTTTTTCTCTCTTTCCGAACTGATTGCCTTATGCAACATGTCTTTTATCTTTCCAGAAATTATGACATTTGATGATGGTGCGAGTGGGAAAGTCACACAAGTAACTAACGTCGTTCATGTAGCCATATACAACGAAAGGTCTCCACACAATCGTATCCTCACTTGTAGTGCTATCATGCTGCTTTCTAATCGTTAGTTTTTATTTTATTTTTAATTGAGTAAAGTAGATTACTATCTTTGATCATGTAGTCAATATATTCACATTTAGCTATTTTATCATCTTTTAATAAATTTTGTCAAATCTTTATCATGTAATCAATATTTTTTTCATTTGGGCACTTTCTAATCATTAGTTTGCTTCTCTTCCTTAGGAGGTAAACTTAAAAAGCCACTACAAAATTGGGGTATTATACATTCTTTCTTTGGGTTTGATTTAAATATTTATGTAATTTGTTTATTATTGTTGGGTTAATTTTGATACAATTGTTTTTAAGAAATCGGGGAGGAGCAAAGCAGATAGTTAGAGATCTATATGAAACAAAATGAATCATTATATTGATTGATTGAGCTATGGCTCATACATCAAGCACCATTACAATAAATCTTAACACATTCAAACTTACAGATACAGATTCATACTTCATAGTTTTAATAGATCTATAACTTACATCCTTCTTGCTGCTCGGCAGAGATGGGCTCTACTAAGAGAGTAAAAATAAAACATAGAGTCATGCAATATATAAAACATAAAACATACGGTAGAGAGAGAGAGAATACAATAAAATAATACTTTCTAAATTGCCCATAGTTCGTGTGAGTATGCAAATGTGACAATGTAATTAGATAAGAACAGATGAGATGAAATCAATTCAAATGCAAGAAAGATTAGCTGAAATGTTTGTGTTAATGTTGCAAATATGATGTTCTTATGGAGGATTTTAGACATGACAAGTTAGGTGGTGAATAGTTGATATTATATCCAACACTACCCCTTATTCTCAACCACCAATTTCAATTTCCATCTCACTTTTTTCACTGATGCTTTGACATCTAAAATTTTCTAGATCTAGAGATCGAACCTAGGAAATTCCATGATCCTATTGATATGTTCTAAACATGAGCTCTAGTTTATTTAGCTACCAATCTATTGTTAGTTCAAGTGAGAAATATTTTTTCTTTCTTAGCACCTCCCATAAAGTCATAATGTAGATACTTGAGGATCCTAGTGGCTTTTGTTAGCCTTAAACATGCTTACACAAATTCAAAATGTTGTGGCATTCAAACACTTCACTTATATTTTGACAATATTAGACAATTTCTATCCTCCTTTCACCTTCTAATTTACAAACTTTAAATATACTAGATTTTACACATCGTTCCACTCTCTCTCAAATTCTACAAATACTTATGCTCTTCTACACTATATTTCACTCTCTCAACATAAATAGATATTCATACAAATTTCTCAAATATTCTAACCTCTATGGAACCAACTCCAAAATGGATAATGGAGAACAAAAAATATTTTATGACATCTTTTGCTCTATCTTTTGAGACTATGATCTTTTACCAAAAATAAACTTAATCCTTGAATATATATATATATATATATATATATATATATAGTCTTCAAACACTCCAAATCTAAAGACAAAAACTTTTTAGCCAATAGTTGGGGTTGTACTAACTTTATCTTTGGCTACCTCTTGTCTTGAACATCCTCTTACACATTCTTTTGCCTTCTATGATGACTTACAAAAGTAGCAACAACTTTTTCTTCCCCAATCACTTCAAGGATAGTACAACTAGCCAATCTACCTTTGAATGGCATAAACTAGACAACAAGAACTCTTCAACAATTTCTTCCCCTAACCAACCAGTAGATGGAAAAATAATTTTGTAATCTACATCTCTTTTGATAGCATCTATACTTTTCTTTAGTCATGCTCCTTGCAGGTGTTAGCACAATTTTCCTTACCCATGCTTTACGGATAATTCTTGTTGTTGTTAGTTTTATTCCATAACTTAGACATAAACTATTGTTGCTTTGTTTTTAAGACAACTAAGGAATATCTGTGTTTTTTCAGTTTTATTCCTATTTTTCCATTATTTTTTGCTTTGACAGATGCTTTATATATTGTAAATTTCCTTCATTTGCAATTAATGAAATAATCTATTCTTTTTTATTCTTGCTATAACTCTCACAAACATGAAATTTTTATTCTGACAAAAAGGTGATAGAATGACCATGAGAATAGAATATATATAAGCAAGTGCATGATAGATATGATAGATAAGAAACATATTGAATTATGAATAATATTAATAAAATATGTAGAAATATATATATATACATTGGTTAATAACAACATAAGAAAATGGTTCAACTTAAAATTTCCTTTTAATATAAATAAAATTAATGATTCTTACATAATCAATATTAACTTGACTACTGAACACATAATTTAGTAGTGCCATTCTTCTAATCCTAACTTTTCAATATATTTTAATAAGAAACCATCTAACTTTTATTAAAAATTAACATAAATTTATTTGACGATGTCTATTTAACACATATAATACAACATTTAACATCGTTTATTAACTAATTAAAAAATAAAATAAAAATAAAAAATTAATTGAAGTGACAATTGTACATTATATGTACTTCATAGACAATTGGAATTCATATTATATACGTTTGAGGCAAGAGTTTGTAACGCTTGGATTTCACGTTACTAGAATGTTGGTAACTTGGGAGTCTTAAGTGCGTAGTTACAATGAATAGGAAAGCTGATCGAGGTCAAACAGAAGAGTAGAGCTCACGGATCTTGATGTAGAGGTCTTGAAACGTATACATGAATAAAAGCGACATCTAAGATAAATACAAACATTTACTTATAGGGACCAGTCGAACAATGCTACGGATGGCTTAAATATGCCCATCAGCAAATAGATCTGCAAGTCGTGCCAGATTCTATGGAAACATTCACTACAAATCAAAGAAATGAAGACAAAAATATCATTCCCAAACCTTACTATCGATCTTGTCAGTGATAAAAATTCATTGGGAACTCGGTTTCGTACAGGACTGATCTCCAAACCAAACATATCACTACCTTTCCTCTCTTTCCGACCACCTTTCCCAACCTAACATATAATTTAGAAATTTAGATGGTCATGCTGGTGCGAGTGTTAAACTCACACGTGTAACGAACGTGGTTCACACGGCATGCAGAGCATATACAAACGAATGGTCTCTGCACAATCGTTTACTCAGTAGTCGTCATATCATTCTTGCTTCCAGTCGTATGTTTGTTTCAGTCCTTTAGGAGATAAAGTTGAAGGTGTCGCTGTAAAATTGGGGCACCACACATTATTTCTAGGGTTACAACGGCTACATACCTTGTTCTGAATCGTTGTTTGTATTCTTATTCAATTGAATCGTTGTTGTAGATACGTACACACATGTACATCTCCCCACACACACATTTATTTTGCACACTATTATTTTGATTTCCTTCTCTTTGGTCAACCCTATAGTGTGTAGAATTTGATCTTATACCACACAAAATTAAGTTAAAATTAGAAAATTTAAATGTTTGTTGACTCCTACCTTTTTCTCTAGTTATTATGAGCTAATATGGTGTGTTTGTGATTGTGTGATAAATCACTATGTATTGGTCTTTTAAAGTATTTGATGTACACTAACTCATAGGAAATTAATATCCAAAAATCCAATGCATAAAGGATAGTATGATCATAGGAACACTTTGGTTTAGAGCACTAAAATGAACATATTTCTACGTCAAGTCATCCTAGGACATTTGATTAATTGAAGAACATTGTATTATATCTTTCCTATGAACATAAGGTTTATCCAATCAAGGGTTTCAATATAAGAGAACTTGACCCTTACAATACCAATGATTTTTTACAATGCATATTCCAATTTTCATAGTCTCTATCTTATTGTAGACATTTCCATATTAGGAAGCATAAGCCATAGAAGTCAATAGATTAGGTGATTATTTTGTAAGATCAGTCTTAGACAAACTTGAGTTATCATTTAATTTGCATCGATAGCTAGGGTTGGGAATAAAATATATACGGAATGATATTTTTGTTTTCATTTCTTTGTTTTAAGTCAACTGAAGCTTGTCATGGTTCACTATAATTTGCTACTACTTGTAGATATATTTAGTGATGGGCATATTTGTCATTGTTTAATTGGTCCCATAAACACTAAACTAGATGTCACTCTCCTTTCTTGTTTTATATGTTTGAAGACATTACATCAAGACCTATTTGACACTCCAACTTACCAATTTTTAAGCAATAAGAATTCCTTCCTCAAAGGTATACAAAATGTCACATAACTGGATAATAAGGTGAATGAATCAATATTAATCTAATTGTAAGTTTGACTTTTAATGTTCTTTTTCAGAATTGAATTTTAAATTATTGTAATGTTTAAATATGTATATTTGTTTAGTTTTGTGTTCATGTCATAAGAATATATTGTTATATTTATATTTGTGAAGTATATTTTAAAATTGGGCTTTTGTCTTAGATTTTTATTTGTTTATGTATATGTGTTTTAAATTTTTTTTTTACTCTTTATATATATATATATTTTTATTAATTGTTCACACTATCATATTGTCGATTATGTCAATTTATCATATATTATTCATTCTCACATTGATTTTACTATCTTTTTGCCACATACCAATTTCATGTGTGTGGAAGCAATCTTTAACCTCTAGAATTGACCCATTAAATTTTAAGTTGAAATTTTAATTTCAAACCCTCATTAGCTCTTTCCTATTCTTTTCATATCTTTAGTCGACTAAACATATGTTCACATGATTTAATGCAATGTTCATGTATACAAATGTATTAATTTTTTTTTGTTTTATCACTTGATCAATCTACACACATCCAAACAATTTTTATTTCAAGAAATGTGTGAAATGAACTAAAATGAATCTAGGTGTACAAAATTATCTTAAAGTATATACATATTTAAAGAGTGTTATCCATGATTGTTTATACAACTACTAGGCCAATACCTTTCTAAATGTTGGCCTAATACAATGTATCCACTCAAAATTCCAAAAAATCTATTTAGGCACTCTCAAATATCATTAGTCTAGTTCAAGCAAATAACACATTAATCAATTAATTGAATTTGAGACACATGCATATATAATTAGTAAAATCAAATTTGTAGTGTAAAGAATAGATCTACACATGTGGAAGCAACGTAGAGTTATAGATTTGATCTATCATGACATAGACCTAATTATATGATTTCAAGGTGAGGCATTGACAAAGAGAATCCACTTTTAATCCCAAGATACTCAAATTTAGTAACTTTATGCTACAGTTGGTCTTTGATCCCATCATAGATAAATACCTATTATTTATCATATTCATTTTGTAGGTAAGTGCAAAATAATGGGTCCACTTTATGGCGAAAAAGTTGAAGTCATTTTCTTGAAAACCAAATTTTCTTATAATTGGAGTAAATATGAAGTACTTACATATAGATTATTACAACAATGAACTAAAAAAAATTAAGGATTTTATTTTCAGTTTTCAAATATATATAATTTATTTTAATAACTAGTTGATAAAATGAGTTTTGTATAGTAGATTTTCTAGAATCATATGCTTTTGGGCAAAAATATGCATGTTTTGATTAATAAAAATGAGATAGGATGATACCATGCATGTTGACAACTAACATAATTTGAAATGAATCAAATTGTGTTGAAAGTATCTTTTATAAAAAATGCATATGATGAAGTTGTATTAGGACTTTTTTTTAATTTTTTTTTTTTTTTACCAGCCCTAATTTGTATCTTTTAGGAGCACTTGTGTATGGACATCATAATTTTAGCTAAAAAATTTGTCAAATAAACTTTTCATCATTTATAGAATGATGGGGTTATTCCACCCTTGTTGAATATTTCCAAAAATTGTGTGTTCTTTTTTAGATTGGAAAATGAATTTAGCTCAAGCTATAGTCTCTATTGTCCCATGGAGATAATTATTCTTCTCCAAAAAATAGGGCAAGCACTAGCAAGACCTAGAACTAGAAAGGAAAACCTAGACTAATAGATATTTATACAGAATAATCAATATAAAGGCTAAAATCTACCAACAAAACCCTTTTTCTACCAACACATTAGATAATTGTCATTTTATTAGTTTCTATGTCTGAAACTATAGCTACCTTACTACACAATAAATGGTAATTATTGCAATGAGTCCTTCTCTAGGTGTAGTCATACTTCTTCCTTGTGTGAGTAAACAAAACATCTGATTCAAGTTCCCAATAAGAGAAATATCACATCTATAATCATTTTTCAAACATATAAAATACGTATCAAAAGTCTCATTGATCGGTTGAGTCATGTCATCCATCATTTGACGCCTCAACTTGTAGTATCCAATGGTAGTCAATGCATGAAGCATAATACTCATAAACTCGAACACTTTCTTACTCTACATAATTAAAAAGTCCCTCATAAATGTCAATGTGATTGTTTTATGTGGACAGGGAACTCCACCTCCTTGTTGCAATACTTCCACTCATCGAATTTAAGTCCTTTATTGGTGAAGGCATGGATAGTCTTATTTCCCTTTCCAATTGTATGTGTGGCCTCCCAAATCAACATTTACCCAATCATATGTTTATTGCCATACATGTAAGTCTTAACATTCCACGGTAGACAAAATTTTGAATTAATTATATTTATCATGAGTCTAGAGTCCCCTTTTATCAAGACTTTATTAAAACCATAATTCAAAATTCTTTTGATTTTGAGACCCCAGTAAAGGACAATTGCTTCAGCTTCATTATTGGTCTTGGTCCAAACATTCCTAGTGTATCCTTGTATTAATTTCCCCTTTGTATTACTTATGATTCCTACAGCCACTACCACCTCAGGGTTTCTTTTACTACTGCTATCAAAATTTAGTTTGACCCAATCTAACCTAGGCTTCATCCATCGCACACGCTTTCTTAAAATTTTCTTACTAACTTTGATTTTGTCCATTTTGTAAGTAACCTCCACCCCCTTCTAGCAAATAATTCTAGAAGAGTATTATTCTAGGTTGTAGTTTCATGTTTTATAGAGTTGCTACTTTATTTAGCCATTCTAAATTCAAAGATGACAATAGATGCAAAAAAAATTGAAATGTGCTCTGAGTGACAATCTCTTACTGTGAAGCCCCATTTAAATTAGGACACTAATTGAGATCAAGTTTTTGATAATTTGTTAGAAGTTAACAACATGGTTAAGGATGGACTCAATAGTTTCAAGGAGACTTTGTTAGCGGTTAGCAGAGATGTTTTAGTTTCAAAAGTATTTTTATAAGAGACTACTATTACAACAATGGGTCCTAGTGCTATGTTAGTTTAAGAGACATCTTCCGAGACTCCTGGTGGGCACTCCTCTAGCTCTCTACATGGGGAAGGTCCTAACCCCTAGAATGCATGTATGAAAGCCCAATTCTAGATAAACGCCTTCACCTTTGCCTGCCAAAGGATAAAAGTAAACTTATGATTAGAAGAAAGTATGATAGCACTAATTCTGAGCATACGATTGTGTGGAGACCATTCCTTGTATATGGCCGCATGAACCACGTTAGTTACTTGTGTGACTACATTATTGAAATGATAAGTTAGGTTTGGAGAATCCGAGTTCTCATTGAATTTACATCACTGACAAGACTGATAGTTAGGTTTGGGAATAAAACACATTAGGGGTGATATTTTCGTCTTCATTTCTTTGTCTTAAATTGACTGAAGCTCGTGGAATTTTCATCGGTGGCATTGTTCGAGTGGTCCCATATCAACCTAGGGTAAGTGAGCGTGATTTTATTATGATAGATAGATAAATTCAAAGACTAGCTTGTATATATTAAGTTAGATGTTGCTTGCTTTTCCTGATGTATACGTTTGAAGAGACTTGTGCCCTTTCGACTTCTCTTTGACCTGTTCTGAAAGAGAAATAGAAAACTCTGGTCTCAAAGGTACACAAACTGTTGCATAACTGGATAATTCACGTGTGAATTTATCCATTATTTTCGCAAACCACGAAGATTTTTCCAATAAAACATTATGAAAAGCTAAGGTTAAAAGGAGTGACACTACCATTGGTGCGTTGGGTAAATGAGTCAATAATGGTTTAATTCGAAGTTTGACAATTGAATTTTATACTACTGTAATGTTGAAATATAGATATTTATATAAATTTTCATTTATTTATGTATTCCTAGTTTAAGAATAGATTTACAGATTTATATTAATAAAAAATATTTTGAAGTTGTATTTTTCTTTATGTTGTTTTTTGCCCTGGCTAAAATAGGTTTTGAAAAGAGTCAAACTCTTGTACAAATGAATTTTGTGGAGATCTGGGCAAAGATACAATACAGACTAACAACAACCAATCATCAGTCAATTAGTAGAAACTAAGCATCAAAGAACTAGCTGATACATCCAAAGGCCAAAACTATTATACAAGATCACTTAGAGTTTAATTATCAAAGGGTTTTACAAGGATCTCATAACCTTAACAATGGGTTTTGACAAGGCTCCCATAACATTCAAGCAAAATTGAGATAATCTCTCCATGCCATCCGTAGTCTTGATGTTCTTATCTATTTATGAATATAAATTTTTAGACACTTTATTAAAATTTGTGCTACATTTTTTATATTTCGTATCTCTTATATGTATTTTTTTCATTTTGGTATTTGAACAAGCAATTCATAGATTTTTTGTCATTCTAAATTGAATGGTGATCCTTGTTTTGCTCCAAGATGATCCATTTTTTCATTCAAGGTCATATCTCTTAGAATTTAGATAGAAAGTCACAAATTTGTTGCTCTAATATCATGTTGAAGTTGATAGTGGATTGCAAATTTTTTAAAAACCATGTGCAACTAAAATGTCTATCCATCTGAAAAGAAGCTAGGATTGAATGATATGAAAAATTAAGAAAGATATTGATCTAATAAAGCATCTTATATTGATATGAACTTGAATAAAACTATATAGGTTAGAATTATTATATTGAATGCTTATAAAATAAAAATGATAAAACTATTGATGCAAATTTGGGTGAGGATTAGATTAGATTAGGATGAATGTTTTCAGCTTACTCTATGAGACAACATGAGATAATTATAGCTCAATCTAAAAATAGAAGAGAACTCCTAAGTTCACCTGAAGTAAAATAAATTAATCGGGAACCTAAGTAACTAATGTTTGATGAATTAATTATTAAGGTGATTACCTAATTACTTTAACAGTCTCATCCACTCAACAAATAACCAAACAGACATAAGTTGACTAAAAAATATCAAAAACAATACTATTTTATATACACTCCTACAAATTTTGTTGTCAAATATGATCTTCTTTGTTGTAAGATAAGGACTAACAATATTGAAAACCACCTTAGAAAAATAATTGAAGTTACAAAGCCCAAGTTCTCCTTGGTTGACATTCTTAAATGCACTATTCTCTTGTTTAAGTAAAATATAACAGATAATTCTCTAGAATCAATTTATGAGGTTGATAAGATGTAGAAATATGTTCTTTTTAGTTCTCTAAAGTAAATTGTCCATAGAACCATTTTCTTCCTTATGCATAGGACTTATATATATGACTTTTTATATAAATTAATATATATTTAATGCTTTTAAACATTAAGACACAATACACAATCACATATGTGTATACAAAATTAGGTCACAATGCCTAGAGGCATAGGTAAGATTAAGTAAAGATTTATAATTTTTCGTATTTTTGTTCAATTTCATGTGGTGTGGGATAAATCCCACACAATGTAGGATTGAGGAAAGGGAAGAAAATGTGAAATATATGAGAAAAGAAAATGTTTATACATAGATCCAATAATATTCATAATAAATGAGAGATAAAACTAGAATTTAATAATCATGAAAATAATTCTTAGATATACAAGTTTTAGACATATCCAATTTCAAGATGTAAACAATTTTTACAGACATAAGAATATATAATGATGATGATGATTAAAAAAATGGAATACAAGAAAATATATATGTAAATAAGAAAAGTTGAAAAATAGAAAAATGGAATCCAAATTAACAAGAAAATACACATCATACATCATTATATTATAATATATTAAACACTTAAAGGGAAAAAAGAACAAAAATAAATAAAAATTGACTTACATATTAAATTGAGGTTCAAGCGATTGAACTTAATTGATTAAAATATTGCATTTTTGATGTGGAGACTCAAGTTCAATTCTCCATAGTGATGTGTAAATTGAAATTCTAAGTTGTGACTATTTGTCTTCCTTAGTTGACTTCTAATATGAAGGTGGTTTCAAAATAAGAGTTGATTTCAAGCAGTAAATCTTGATCTTTAATAATTGATTTCTAATATGTTTGTTCATAAGAAACTTACATTGATCCAAAATTAATACTCATATAAACAAGATATATTTAATCGATATTCAATTAAAGAATAAACATTCTAACTTTCTTTGAACATGATGGTCATTTATTCAACTATTATCTGCTAAAAGAGTGAACTGAACTTATGATAAAAAAGAGTATGATAGCATTAATACTGACCTTATTAATGTCTGAGACCTTTAGTTGTATATGGACTGCATTCAATATGAATCATGATTGTTATTTGTTTCACTTCCATACTCTTGCCATCCAAATCATGAACTTTCCAACAAATAAAATATTCTTCTAGACCCATTTTGCCTAAGATTGACTTGTAGGAAAATTAAGATCACACTTCACTTTCTAGAATCATTGTCTCCTATCTAGTTTGCAACATTTATGTTCTAATTTTACTAATTATGCTCTATGTTTTACTATATTTATATTCTTTTACTGTTGATTTTCAATCCGAGCTAACGATCTTCTTGTGACTTTTATTTATTTCCTACTTTTATCTATATTCTGTTGATATAAACAGATAATTGTCTAGGAATTATCATCCATGTCACTAACTTTCCAATTGATGAAATTTTCTTCTGGACCCATTTTGTCTAAAATTGACTTCTAACAAATTTAATCACACACTTCATTTTCTATGAGAATCATGGTTTCTAATCTAGTATGTCATATCTATAAGCTAATTTTATTAAGAATGCTCTATGTTTTCCTGTATTTGTTGTTTCATACTTGATTTTTAAATTTGGTTAAGCATCATGTTGTGACTTTTATCTATTTTCTATTGGTATAATCAAATATTTATCTATAAATGTTCATCCAAATCACAAACTTACAAAACAATAAAATATTCTTGAAACCCATTTTATCTAAAATTGACTTCTAAATGAATTAACTCCACACTTCACATTCTAAAACAATGAATATTATGAACTATTTCATCCAAACGAATGTAAAAACTAGATAGAAAGTGACATTGATATGCAAATCAAAATTCAAACAACAATTCAGAAGGCGGGCGTTCTAGAATGTGTGATACCCCAATGTTTCAACTTTACCTGCTAAAGAACAACATACGATAAAAAATTGAACGTGAGTTCTCATTGAATTTGCATCACTGATTAGACGAATGGTTAGGTGTGGAGATAAATAACATTCCATATATGATATTCATTGACTTTGAATCAAGGAGCAGATGGGTCGTTAGGTCTGAGTCGTTACATGATGGTTTTGTCTTCATTTCTTTTTTAAAGTTGACTGAAGCTCGTCGTGGTCCCATAGAATCTGATACTACTTCCAGACCTCGAAATCCAAGCCTCGAAGACTTCCATGATGTCGGATAAGTCACGTATTAAGTTATACCTGATTTGTTTCAAGTATTAATTCTTATTAGAATGAGTACTAATGAGGAGCTAGGATTAGAAGAGTGGCATAACCAGGCGGTGTGACTCGCAAGAGAGTCAATATTCATTTAGTTATTATAAGACTTTAAGTCTTACATTGTTGAAATGTTTGAATCGTAATTTATGTCGATTTCAATTTAGCTTTGTCGTTATATTAAGAGAACGATTTATGTCTGGATATCTGTAAGGAAAACATTTTTTTTTTTATTTAATTTATTTTTTTATATTTTTATTCATTAATACAAAAAAATTTCACATTGATTATTCACATTTTCTTATAGTTTCATATTTTCCTTATTATCATATTTAAACATGTACTTGTCATGTAAATATTTCGTTATCCCTTTGATTCTACCACTTTTTGTCACATTCCAATCTCATGTGTGGGAGTAACATTGCACTTCAAAATCTAATCCATAAAATTTCAAAATTAAAATTTAATTTTTAGTCATGACCTACCTATTCCTTTCATACTTTGAGCCAAATAAACACACTTTTCAATAATTTATTCTCTTGTCCATATTGATTCTACTCATGTCAATACTAAATAATAGCTTTAAGTCCACTATGTACCTTAGGTACACGATTTTCTCTATTTTTTTCATGATCAAATCCACATCCTATGAGATTGATGTCATCCATGTAAGAAACAACCCAACACGCTTAAGTAAATTGAAGTCTACAAAAATAATCCTACTTTATATGGACTCCTATAACTTGTGTTGTCCAAGATCAAAATATTTTCTTTAAGGTACAAGGAATAGTAGTATTGAAAAATACCTCATAGAAATCATAGACTCGCAAGGTACAAGTTCTCTTAGGTTGTCACCCCTTGATTGGGTCAATCTTATGTTCACATGAAAGATCAAAGATGACCCTTTGCATTCATTCAAATGTTTTCACATGATTCTATATAGAATTATGTTCTTCTTGGTGATCTATAACAAAGTCTTTATAGAATCATGCTCTTCTTTATGTATAAGAATTTTGGATAAGATTTTGTTATGAATTTACATTGAAGGCTTTTAGATACTTGTACATAGTACATAAACATATGTATACCAATTTGTCCCAAAATGGCTACAGTAATATGGATGTGTTATCAAATATTTAAATTTTAAATTTTTATTTTATTTCATGTATAATAAATGTCAATAATAGCATACAAAATGACTATCTAGACATAGAGCCAATAATATACATAAGTAAATGTAGAAAAGAGAATTAAAATTTTGTAACCATAAAAACAATATTAAAAACTAGAAAAAATGGTTTTTATAATCTTATGAGAATTTATAAAAATGCAGATAATAAAAGATTGAAAATCCAAAAAATTAGCATAAATACAAATAAATAAAGAGTAGAAACAATGAATCCAACTTAAAATAAATTTAACTGTTAAAAACAATCTTGATCAGTATAAAATCATATTGAACATATGGTGAGCTTTGGTTGTATACGGCGACATGAACCAGCTTAGTTACTTGTGTGACTTTCAGACTCGCGCCATCATCATTGTCTATATTATTGAAATGAGAAAAAGTTGTGGGCGATTGACCTCATTTTTGTTAGTGATATGTTAGGTTTGTAGACCAGTCTGGTAAGAACCCGAGTTCTCATTGAATTTACATCATTGACAAGACTGATAGTTAGTTTGGGGAAAAAAACACTTTCGACAAGATAATTTGCCTTCATTTCTTTGTTTTAAACTGACTGAAGCTCGTGGAACCTGGTACTACTTTGTGATGAGCATGTTTAAGTCATCGGTGGCATTGTTCGAGTGGTCCCATATCAACCTAGGGTAAATGCGCATGATTTCATTATGATAGATCGATAAATTCAAAGACTAGCTTGTATATATGAAGTTAGATGTCACTTGCTTTTACTGATGTATACGTTTGAAGAGAGTAGATCAAGAACCGTGCCCTCTCGACTTACCAAAAGTCTAGCAACTTCAAACCCAAGCAATAAAAGCTCTTGCCTCACAGGCATACAAACTGTTCCAAAACTAGATAATTCACGATTCAATCTATGCATTTTTTTCAAAAGCACAAAGGTTTTAATTCATTAAACATTAAGTTGTTTAGTAGCTTCAACTAAGGGAGAAATGCCAATTGTTTTGATTTTTAATAGGACACATACCTATAATAATATTTGAAGTTTTGCCAAGAATATGTTTAAACTTCATATGTACTTTAATTGGTTATATATAATATATTTACACACCTAGAAATAGTTTTATGCAACACACTACAATTTCATATGTCAACAACTAAGTGCCCCCAAAACTCTTATGACACCACCAAAATTAGCTAGATCAATAGTTTCCTTCAATACTTAAGGATGTGTCTTCCATTATTTGGATCAACAAGTGCCTTCGATACCTATGTACATGCACAACATTATATATACCCAAAAGCTACCATGGATGATTTATGTCCTCTCCTATGTGCTATCAATAACAAGATCCATTTGCCTAGATTACAAATGAGGTTTCAAATATTTAGTTTGAGTTTTTATCTTTACAAAATCATGAAAATGGTAGTCCTTTACCCTTAATGTTAAATTTTGACAGGGTCTTAGTTAAGAAGATTGAAAGATTGAAATTATTTTTAGAAAAAGGACACAATTCACTACAAAAGTAGGATTCAAGTTCTCATTTGCATGATAAAAGATGTAAATTTCAAAGGGTTGTTGGATATTACATACTTAAAGTTTGTCATGCCATTGTTAACATGCTTCCTACTTGGTGTTCACAATCTAGAAATAAGCTATTTATCTTCATTATTATGGCATACACTATTAAATTGAAGAATACACATGCACATGGACAAATATGTATCTAACCATCTATATTTAGCATGTTTTTTTAGGTACTGGTATACATATCTCAGATTTAACCATAGCATGTTTTTTTAGGTACTGGTATACATATCTTAGATTTCACCAAAGCACTTTCCAAGGAAATTTGGTGCAATAAATCTTAAGCATTTAAGCATGAAAATAATCCTATTAGAAGTATAATTTGATGCAAACTTGAATATTATATTTAATTAATTAATTGTAAATGAAATAAGGTATGGCCATTCATCATTTAAGAAATATAAATAATTGTAAATTGTTTAGATATATTTAAGAGAAAAGAATGATGTTTTTTAATATAACTTATTATTATGAGGAGATTTTTTTTCTTTTGAAATGCATCTCTCTAGGTTGCATTCTCATCTTCTTCCTTGCAAAAAGTATATAATTTTGTTGGAATGTTTGATAATATAGCATGTATATTTATAATAATATGACATATTGGGTACATTTTTGTACTATTGTTTTTATATTAAATATCCTCTAGATTACTATAGTATCCTTTGAAAAAAAACTCATTTTAGGCTTGTCTTTGCCATCTATTTTTTATTTTTTTTAATTATCTCTTCTATAGTTATTATTTCTCTTGTTAACATCATCAAATTTCTTATGTTTATCTTCCTTGCAAGTACATCTAGCAACATAATGACCAAGTCTTCTAAAATTAAAATATTTGAATGGTAACTTACCTTTGTATATTTTGGATCCTTTCTTTAGTTTTCTAACAAAGTTTTCTTCAAAATTTTCCCAAGATCATTGTTTATTTTAGGCACATCTTCTATATTTTCGATAGATTTGAATGCAAATTCCTTTTGATAATGTTATGATCCTCAAACTCTGATATGTTAAAGAAAAAGGGAATTATAGATCTAATCCAAGGTATATGTATCCATGTTATGGATTTCTTCAATAGTATGCAACCTAGGTTTTTAAGCTCTAGGCAATGTCCTCATTATTTTTCTCAGAACTTCATTTTTTGCTAGTGTTTTTCCAATACCTTTGATTAAACTTACTACCTCTTTCATTTGGGGCAAGTAACCTTTAATGTCATAATTAATAAATATATTTAGGGTTTCAAATCTATACTTTAAGTTCTGGATCTTCACTTGTTCAATCTTGTGATCTCCTTCATAGATGTTCCTCAACTTATCTAGAATTTCCTTTGTAAATTTGCAGTCCATGACCTTCAAGAAGTTTGAGCCAGTCAAACTACTGACATATGCATTACTTGACTTGGCATTATTTTCACGCTCCTTGATCTTATCTAGAGTAGAAGGACCACCAGTTAAAGCAATATAATAAGCCTTAATTATATCCCATATTCCAAGCATTAAAGAACTCAAATGATATTCTGTTTCCAACCTCCAAAAGGAATAATTTGTGCCATCAAAATTTTTTACAATGTAATTATTCTCTTGCACCATCCTAGACCTTGCTCAATCAGTTAATCTTTACTTAGATAATCCTCACTCTAATACCAATTATTAAACACACCACAAGACTAAGAGAAGGAGTGAATTAGTATTTTCCAAATCCTTAAACTTATTTAATCATAAAAGCCCATCAATTATCTTTAACCAAATAAACCCCAATGAAAGATGAAACAATAAACACCAAACAAATGAACACCAAAATTTTAAGTGGAAAACCCAATGTGGGAAAAATAAATTGTGAGAATCACACTCACAATATAAATAACTGAATAATATTTTAGGCACAGGGCTAAGAAAGCTCACTACTCTTGATTTGGACTTTTACTCTAAGGCACACAACCTTAGGGAAAGATGTAATGGAGTTGCATTACTAAGATGCATGATTCATGGCAAGATACAAATCTGCACAAGTTTCTAAAAGCATCATCTTCCATTAGGCATAAAGAAAACATGAATTTAATTGAGTAGGATCTCCTTATCACAAATTCATATTTGCACTTCTACTTCTACAGATATACTCATAAATCATCACCAATCATTTAAACCCATAATTCACACATCTAAACATCTATTTATATCAACTAATTCACCCAAACAATAAATGTGGTCTACTCAAGGAGATAAAGGAGAACCAAAAAAACCACAACATGTATTCCAAAGTCAATTCCAATGAACCTCACACACCAACACATGCTCCAAAGTCACCATCAAATATAATGTGTAGATAAACAATAAAGCATGTTAACTAGTTGGCCCAAAAATATTATCCAATGAAAATAACTTAATGTGGATCTTCACATGCCATATTAGGACCCATAACAACACTTCAACTCAACCTCAAATTCATATATGAACTAGAAGAGTATGATCCAAAAAAGATAATTAACCATGCCAGCCAGAGACCAACACAATCGATAGTATCGAACAATAGAAGAACATAAATTTATTTGTAAAGTAAATCAACACTTGAATTTTGAACTCGAATGTTACATGAACAATATAAAAATTTCCTCCAAGCCATGACACTTAACTAAACATTACAAATAAATGCAAGGAATTCTACAAACTAGTACTGATAGACAACTTCACACTATCAATAGACTGTAACAACGAACTTCAACAATTGAATAATTGAGGACCTATAAATATAGTAGTGAAACATCTATAGAGCATAGACATTATATCTCGAACAACAAGCCACCAATTCAAAAATGGAAGAATTAAAAGCATTATCCTTTAAAGACTTTAAATGCTCTTTCTTGTCTTTGGACATGTAGTGGCACGGTTAAAACACTTTGTTGGTGAAGCGACCACCAAGGTTCAAACCCTTGTTGGGCCATTGTGCTCATAGGCCTTGTGTCTTCGCTAGGCCATTGTGCTCGCGGGTTTGAACAAGTGAAGTGTGGGGATGAGGTCTCCTGGTTGTGGCCTCACCGATTCATAGATCTGGGTCAAAAGCATTTCACGTGGAGCCAGAGGGTGTTTCATGCCAACGTTGCTGGTCACATTAAAAAGTTTACCAGGCATTATTTAAAAATAATAATAAAATACTTTCTTGTAAACTTCAACTTCCACTACTGTCACCTTCTAGAAACGCAAAATATCTAGATATTATAACAAAATATGAACACTCAGTTCTAGACCATATATACATAGTGATAGTCAAATAATCAAATTGACAATTATGACCACAATTGCATTGAAAATACAACTCAACAACTACAACTTTTTCTTCACCTTCATCATCAATACACACAAGTGTGACATCAATGACACCACCATATAAGACACCAATAGTCTATCATGACAACAGGTTTGAAAACAATGACAACACATACTCATGTTTCTAACACTCTAGTTCCTCTAAAATGGACCCCAAATTGAAATGTTGGAGTGTCAACCTCCATCATTCATGATCCAATCTCAATATTTTCATTTGATTGTTAGTTGTTGACCTACATTCAAAAATACCTTATGATACCTATACAAAGAAAATCTTCTATCAAGTAGGGTATAAATTGATCTAAGACATTATATTAGTTTTGAAATGATCAAGCAATTTTGAATTATTAGCGTTATTGAGAAACAAACTATAGCATTCAACATTCAAGTATTGATTTTATATTTTTGTTATGTTTATCATGTTACTATATTAACATTTATAGGACATTGATAAAGAGAATAGTTATGCCACTTTTATGTGAAACTCCATGAGAGAGTTTCATACCTGGGCTATAATAATTTCATTTTAGCATTTCTCTTATTTATCTGCCTTTATACTATTAAACACAAGTTTCCACATAGAGGGGGGGAGGTGAATCAGTGGTTTCCAAACTTTAACCTTTTAATCCTAAGTGTGTATATCAGTTAGTAGATCTAACACAAAAACCATATCAGTGAGATAGGAGGATAACAGAAATGCAACCACACACAAAATGAACATCACATAACACCAGATGTACGAGGAAAAACCAACATGGGAAAAACATCTGTGAGAAATGTTGTTGAAGTCCATTGCTCCAATGCATCCTCATAATGAAACAATGGTTACAACATTTAGGGCACCAATGCAAGGAGTACCACCCCCTACCGATTTAGGGTACCAACCCCTGCACTGAGCTCCAACTCAATGATTACAATGTCTATATTCAATGCAAATGTAATCACTCATTTACAAATGAGTTTTGTAACCTCTGCAATCTTCCTTCCAATTTTATTCTTCTTTAACGGTCTTCCTCTATTCTTCTCTCTATCCATTCTCTACTCTTCTTTCCTCTCTTCTACAACCTTACTGGTTCAGTCTCTACCTCTTCTCTGTCGGTACTATGTTCTCGAATGGTTCTAATCTCTCCTTAGCTCGATCACTACTATGTCTTTTCTTCTTTGACACTCTCGTCGATTCTCTCACTGCTGCCTTCTTACCAGTTCTAACACTACCGGTTCACCCGACTGTCAAACTCTTTGACAGTCTACTGGTTGCCTTACCCTTGCCCATTTAGATCTTCTTACCAGCTCTAGCTCACACACTCATTATCCTCTATGATTGTCAATGGGAACTTGACTGATTAACTCTCTGGTTTATCTCCCTTCACTAGCTTCACGCTCTTGTTCAGAAGAAAGCAATGTGGTCTTCGATCTGCATATTTATTATATGCATTCCCACCAAAATGACAGTCAAACTTCTAGCACGCTAGCGTTCCTTTTTCAACCTTGTGAAAAACAAAATCCAATCAATTCTCCTTCCAGAGATTGACCACCTCCAAGGGATCACTAAACTCTACCAATCAAGCTGCTTCCAAAACACATTTTCTATATTTAGAAAACACGACAACTTGTTCAGTCTGCACTTGTCAATCACCATAAAGCAATTACGCGGTTATCTTCACCTACCTTGATCAGCACCTAGACACACTGCATTGATCATGATGCCATGAATCAGATCTTTGTCCTTTGATCAGTCTCAAGCCACATCCTTTTGCTTTGGACCTGTGTTATTCGCTATCGACATTAATGTTGACAAGTCACCACCTAGCTCACTGATAATGCATGGTCCGTTTGTATGACACTTGGACTCTATGTGGTGTCTCCGTCGACATTCACCTCAACTAGACTCTATCACTGACCAACACACAACCGGGTTCACCTACCGGTTCTCTAACCCTATTGGTTCTATCCTAACTAGTTAACCTTCATGTGTGGACTTTGCAACTCTATTGATGGAAGACCTTTGCTAGTCATGAAACATATCAATCCACCACATTCTCATCTTCATCAGGTAGGAGTACATCACTTAGCCTCTTTTCTCTCTTACTAGTTCACATACTTACCAATAGGAATCTTCAACTATTTCCATCTAAGGTATATAGATTCTAGTTGCACTCTCTGTCTACAGATGCTCAACCTTGTCTTCTTCTTCATTAGATTGGACATCATCTCAACCGGCTTGTCAAGGTGACAAACCCTTCACTTCTTTACTCTTCCTTCCATGTCTCGGTGGCTCAACTTGCCAACTCTTTTTGATCTGGAGCACATCTCTGATTTCACACACCTAAGGCATCCTTTTATTTCACCAATTGATCAGGTGTGAGCCTTCAATCATCTTTCTTTAATATCTCTGACTTATCCTAGAGCATTATCACTTATCGATGGGAGAAGATCCTTGTCATCTGCTTCTGGCATTGTACAATATGCCTTAGCTGACATTGACAAGATACATCTTCAATCAGGCACATATGATCCGGTTGGGCACACTCACTTTCAATCATATCATCAATCCTATGATATCATCTTCATCTAGTGGGAGTCTTGTTGATTGACATCCAACTACATACCGGCTCTACACTTCTGCATTAGCTCAACCTATATTCTAAATGGTCACATGCATACCAGTTGGCAACAATGTACTACCAACATATGACTTACCAGTTGTTATACCATACCGATCTCCAATCCTTATTTTTTCAACACAAGCCAACACTAACTTGTGTACTGGTGACTCAAATGACTACAATTTTGGTTCACATCCTCTTCTTATCGGTAACAAAGTATATCGGTAACCTACTATACTAGTTGAAATCAATGACACCATTACTAGTTGACATCAATAACAACTATACCAACAATCTCTCAATCCGGTAGCCATGCTATACAAGTTGACATCATTGACAACACAATGCCAACAATCTCCCCCTTTGGCATTGATGTCAACACACGTAGTATCTAGTATACTATAGATTCTCTCTCCCCCTTTGACAACAATGGCAAAGGGCACTGACAAAGTTTCTCTCTCCCTTTTCTCTACCAGATGCTTCTCCTCCTTTGACCATCATACTATGGATCCTCTCAATCAACAACACTTGAGATGGAGGGCTTAGACACCAATTGACACCAATCTCTCAGCAACCAAAAGTATATACAAATCGGATACCAATTGTCTATACAAGTTTGATACCAATTGTAGAAACATGTGTTAGTGAATTCCACTTACCTACCAGTCAGAGTGCATCATCTCCCTTTTTGATATACAAGCAATTATTCTAACCTTGATTTGTTGATACCAAGTGTTGAAGCTGACAATAATATCAATTTGATATCATTGGTATCCTCTCTGATACCAAATGTATTTTCTCCTCCTTTGCAGGTAACTCTCTCGCTAGTCCAGTTGTGATTCTAATAAAGTATAAATTGCATACACATTGAAATACCTCACAAACATGGATCAATGAGCACATCCCAAAGTCTCAATCATAATGATACAACCATATACACTTGCACTCCCCCTATGTCTAGCATGTCTGATACAAATCAAAAAATATGGCTATGAACTCCCCTTGAGCCATAGATCTTAGGTCATCTTTTCCTATCACCTTCTGAACCAGAGCTTCAATTTGCTCCTTATACCGGTTAAGTTGAGTGAATAAGTGATCAACTAATGATCTTTTAGCTCCATGATATCCATAATTACTCATGACATGATCATGTATAAACATAATGCTAGACCACATCACTACCATGTCAACAATCTAACCAGTTAGACCAAAATGATGCATGTATATATGATCTACTACCAGGCCACCATATGCCATTCAGGTCTTTTCCAATATCACCTGAGACATAATCACTTCAATCCATGCTACCAGAGTTATTGCAATGATCCTAGAACTCATTAACTTGCATAGCCTACAGTACTGGTCAATATCCATACCGGTCAACATGCTGGACATACTACACATACTAGCTTCATATGACAATTTCATATATTCACCAAATCACCTTCCTTCAACTCTTGTCTTCATGTGTCAAGTGTCTCTGTTCCAAATCACAATTTAGCCATCCATTGAAACATGCAAAAGTAATCCATCTCTCATAGGTAGATGTGTAGACAAAGCAACAACTACACACTATCATCTCATGTTCTTCCTCTATACTTGCAACATCATGTCCTTCCATTCATCCATTTCCACAAATGGGTGAATAATATGGTTAATTTATTACTCCCCCTGAGTCCTGCATCTCCTTTAAGCCTTAGGAGATATCACTTGTGCATTGAATGCACAGTGTCGGTCCATGGTTATGTTGTCTTCCTTCTTCCTCCATACCTGCTTGATCTCATTACTCATCCCATTTTCAATCCTAGGAGCAGGTCTTACCTTCTTCTTTTGATTTGTCCTTTCTCTACTAGATTCTGCTGCATGACTGGAAGTATTGTTGTAGAAGAAGACTGTGTTCGTACCAAACAAATGACTAGAGGACAATCTATCATACCAGTTTGATCTCCTTTCTCTCATCATGTTGTTGTAACTAGCTACCGGTACCTATGGACCACTTGATCTTGTAGGAACATTTCTCCTTTTGTTCCATGAATTAGCTTGACTCCCATATTCTCTATAACCATTTCCATATAGAGCATGGCTTCTATACCGGCTAACATATGACTGCAGGTTCTGCTTTCTGCAATCATAACTTTTATGGCCAAAACCATTACATCTTTGACAACCAGGATTGTTACTCGTAAGAAAAACATTTTGTCTATTTCTAGACCTCATTATGTATTCATCTTCTTTATGGGCATAATCTTTGCATGCAAAACAATGACTAGAGAAAGAGGGTTTGTAACATACAAATTTGATGTGGAGATCTTACTGGTTTAGTATCTCCAGTTTTTGTTGTCCAGGGGTGGATCTTGGATTGTCCACACTCTGCAATTCTTCCATTTGACCCCTTCTTCTCCCACATATTCTTTGTCTTGTGGGTGACAACATATCTTTGACTTCCAATAGTGGGAGGTCCTCTATGTTGTATTCTTTGTAAGTGCTTGCTTTTGGTGAAGCTGCCTTCTCTCATTTTTCCATTTCCTTTTGGATCAACATTGTTCCTCCTTCTTGCATCATCGGTCTTCTTCATCATGTCTTCACCAATTGTATTCAGATCTATCTTTCTTCTAGGATTATTTCTAATGGTGAAGATCTGTCCCTTGTTATCTCCTTTTGAGGAGACAAACCAAATGTCTTTGTGGGGGACATTCTTGTTTGTGGAGCATTCATGGGCACCACTTCCTAATCCTTAAGTATCCTTGGAATGTTTTTTCTTCTTCAACATTTTTTCCAAGGCATCACTATTGCCATGAAATCAGATCCTCACCTTGAGCTCATCTTGACATTTCTCAAGGTCTTTGCGGAGATTATCCATTTCTCCTTCTAGCTATTGATACTCTTTATCCTTTGCCTCTAGCTATGGTGCTAGATCTTTACACCTGTACTCCTTGGTGTCTTCTTGTTGAGCCTTCAACTCTGATATACATTTCTTAGATTCTTTAAGGCACTTGATTAATCAATTCTTTTCCACAACAACAACATTCTTGAATAATTTGTATTCTTTTCTTACTCTACTAAGTTTTTCAAGAGCACTCATTAGTTCTCCTTCAGGATCTACTTCAGCTTCATCTTCTTCTTCATCCTCACTATCACTCCCAAACACATCTTGCCGGTAAGAATGATCTGCATGATTACTCTCAGATTTGTTCCTGTCATCTTCTATCTCTTCATCCATGAAGAGGTGAGTTTCCTCTTCATCATTTGTGTTACTGTTGATAGAACTACCTTCATCATTTGTGTTACTGCTGATAGAACTACCTATGGTTCTTCTTGCTCTCACAAGCTGGTTTTGCAGTGGTAGGCTCATTTAGATAGAGTTTATTCAATATGTCCCATAAACTCTTTGTTGATCTACATCCATCCACTTGTGAGGAGACATCATCGGATAGCCCACTAAGTATGGCGTTCATGACTTCAACATTGCATTCATTTTATCTTTCTACTTCAGGAATGGTGGGAGGACTGACCAATCTAGAGGGACCATTTACAACTGACATCCACACATCATACCCTAAGGAGGACATGTAGACCTCCATCCTACAACTCCATAAAGAATAGTTTGAATAATCAAACATCAGAGCAAGGGTTGTCACAAGATAGACCATTATGTTTAGACACCAGAATCTACCCAAGCTAGAGACAACTTATCAACTAGGAACCTAGGCTCTGATACCAATTGTTGAACACAAGTTGCCATTGAGAGAGGGGGTGAATCAGTGGTGTCTAAACTTTAACCTTTTAATCCTAAGTGTGTGTATACCAGTTAGTAGATCTTGTGTGTGTGAAAAATTGAACTTGTAGCTGCAAGAACAACACTTACATTAAGTCATTATATGCATGGTTAGTAATCAATAATCAATAAGTAATAAACCATAGCAAAGCAACTAATTTCCTTCTAAAAGATGTGAGTATAAGATTGCTCTCATATTTTTATAAGAAATACCAGTGACTAGACTACACCAAGATGAAGGATTTAATCTATATGATATTAACTATATGGATGCAAGATGGATGAACAATTCAAGCAATAATCAATTCAAGCAGCAATGGATGCAAGCAATAATGAATGGAAAATGGATGTAAACAATCTAAAAAGCACAATAATCTTCAATGACTCTAGAGCAAAATTAGCATGATAATAATCTCCAAGCGTGTTCTCAAAAATCTCTGGGGTGAATTGAAATGAGAGCTGAAGACTGAATTTATAGAGAATCATAAGAGAGATGATGAAAAAGCTTAATTTTGGATTAATTGAAATAATTGAGAAATCATGTTCAGTTAACCTTGAGATAGATTCCAATTATAGTTTAATTGAAATGCATTTAAATTAGAAGTCCAAGTTGCATTGGAAAATAATAATAAATTAATTCCATGCACATATGATGAAAATAGATACTTCCATGCACATATTTGATTTATTCAAGAAACATGTCTTTTCAATGCACTTGAACTTCTTTTTTCTGAAAAGCTTTGAGTTCCAATTTTACAGAATAATTCAATTAAATTGCTTTTCTGATTTCAAGTTCTAAATTTAGAAAAATAAATAATATCTCAAGTTTTGATTTGTCTCTGAATTCAATTCTTTTTTTTTGTTTTATTTTCAATTCAACTCTTTGTAATAAATTAATCCTTTTTGCATGATTGAAAGGCAAATTTATCAATTAATTAAATATGCAAGGATATTTAATAAATTAAAATGGGATAATTGATCAAAATGATATTATTGGAAATGATTTGATTAATTAAATAAATATTTAATTAATATTGAGTAGTTAATTTGCCATGTGATATTTGATGATTAAAGAATTAATAATGTGCTCAAGATTGATTTAATTGCCTTTGGTTAGGACCTTGGTGATGTTGTCGAGATTAGGGGCTCATGGTTTAGATGACCAATTTTAGGGTATTACATTTACCCCTCTTTGAATTAATGTGCGAGCAACGTGTTGGTTCAAAGAATGTGTGATGTCTAGGAGATACTAGTTCTGAACTTGATTGATCACGAACTAGATGAAAAACAAGGTGTTTAGCTTGATTCAAAGCAACAAAGCTGAATGAAGTCTGATTAAAGTGATACCGATCCCGAACTTGATTGAACTGAGGAATGATAGAAAACAAAGATACTGAACTTGAACTTGATTGATCAAGAAGCGGATCTTACTGATCTAGAACTTGATTGATCTTAGATACAGTGAGTGATGATAAAAATCTATCTTCAACTTAATTGATCAAGACATGATGAGTGAAGAATGAACTGTTCAGCTTGATCAAGAAATGAATACAGAATACCTGCTTAGATTTAGTGTGATCAAAGATACTCTTGAAGCTTTTGATTAAGTTTAAACGAATAATCAACTTGATTTGAAGCGATGAAACTGATTAACATTAAGAGATTAATTCAGATAAAAGACAAATATCAGCTTGATTTGAAGCGATGAAACTGATATGCCCCCAGCGATTGATTTGATTCAGATGATCGAGAGATCTCAACTTGATGTGAAGCGATGAAGCTGAGATGCCCCTTAGCAATAAGGATTGATTTTCTTCAATTGAAAAGATTTTGCTCGACTTTTGATGAAGATTTAAAAAAATTTCTCGACTTGTGAGATATGAATTCATAAGGTTCATAAGGTCATGAGTATGCCCCCTCGGGAGTGAAATCAAAAGATAGCGAGGGATTGATTATAGGCAATTGTGTGGCCAAAATAAGTTATTTGAGCACAAATTGATTCTAATAAATTTTTGAAAATTTCGGCGTTGATTGATGTAAAGTTGATTGTAATGTTAATGTGTAGAATGAAATTGAATTAAGATTCAGCAGTGAAATTGAGCGCAATTTGAAGAAAGAATGAGCATTTGATGAAAAGAGTGCTAAGTGGTCGAAATTGTAAAATTGACTAGCAAAATGATCTCGAATTTTAATTTCGATCCCAAAAATAGAATCAGAGTAGGCAAATTAGCTAAGGGTACAATTTTCATGACCATCGGAGCAAGTTGAAAAATTAGGTTTTAGGCTATATATGGGACGAAAGTGTCATTTTCAAATCATTTTAACCCTCCAAGTTTGAAAATTCAAAAAACCTTCTACGAGAAAAATGGTGGTCCCTTCTCATCGGCATCGATTTGAGTGCCAGAGAAGACATAATCAACCCTGAAACTATGAGCCAGCGGTAAGTGATCGATCTTAAGCCTCTTTATGTTTCTAATTTTGAATTTTTTTATGCTTTTTTGAAGTTTTTCATGGGTTTTGGGTCGGGTGTCTCGGTTTATCGTGTGAGACAGGATCCTGTCTCGTATGAGAAACTAGTAAAAAAAAAAATTTCATTTGAGCCTACTAGTTTTGTCGTACGGGGTCCCCCCTGGTGTTGTATGACAGGTCTATTAAAAGACCATTTTATCGAGCGATGTGTAAAAGTTTATCATTCGAGGCTATTTTCTCATACGAGAGCCATTCCTGACTCGTACGAGATGCTGCTTGACTATGTTTTGTCATTTGAAAGATAGTGATCATTTTTGAAAGTGTAAACATGAAAATTTGGTTTTGCATTTGACTTATTTGAATTTGCGTGATGTTTAACTTCTCTTGTAGGCTCATTTGGAATGTTTTCTAATGATTGTTGTTGGGTTTTTGCAGGTTCAATTACCTCCTATGCTCTTCAGATGTGTATATCCACCTATGATGGTATTAGTTCATCATTTATCTAAGGTTGAGCAGGCTCATGTTGATTTATGTGGCTTGACTCATCTATTGCGATTACCTAATATCCGTGTGAACCACGGAATGCTCACGGCATTGGTTGAGCATTTTCATTCGGAGGAGAATGAATTTCATTTGCTAGTTGGGGAGTTGACTATCACTCCCGAGGATGTGTACAAGATCCTTTGACTCCCTTTTGTTGGGGATAAGGTGGATTATGATACTGCGTTGTTACCTAGACTACAGGAACTTAGGAACGAATTCAGGGACCCAAACATTTTGACTCGTTCCATGAGTTGGGACATACTTATGAGCAAGTATAGTGAGGAGTATCCCCTGACATGTGTTCTAGCAGGGTTCATTAGTTGCTTCTTGATGTTGGATAGAGGGTAGCAGGGTTTCTAGAGTGGATGGGGCCGAATGCTAGAGAGGTTGATAGAGACCCCTCAGAGACTTGGTTGGGGCTCTTGTTTATTGGCCCACATGTATCGGGAGAAGCATGAGATTGTTTACAGGGATGGGTGGAGCGTGGTCGCGAGTGTATACATTTTACAGGTGTGGGCTTGGGAGGACCTTCCCATTTGTTGGTCGATTATAGATGACAGTAGAGAGCTCAGGCAGCCGATCATTTACAGGTATGCTGGATATATCACATAGCCCCATCTGGGCAAGATGAATTTTTGGCGACGATAGCTCGACGACCTTATAGTAGTTGTCTGGAGACCATACTAAGGATTGGAGCTATGGGATGACTAGCGGAGGGTTCGCATGGACCTTTTTGTGACACACCCACTGATCGGGAGATCACAAACTATTGTGGAGTGATTCATCATTTCACGAGTGATGAGGTAGTACAACCAACCTCAGGGGATCTTGTAGGAGTATACAACATATGCTCGATATGCAAATGAGGAGAGATAGAGATGGTCTCTATGGTTATCATGCACATTGGTGATGTAGGAGTTGACAAGGTTACACCGCCTAAGATGGGATTACTTGGATGATGTAGCAGATGTGGGGGTATTGCCTCAGTATAGGGATTAATTTTAGCAGCATCTGTTCCCTTGGTTTGCAGATCTAGGAGAGCAGGCTCCTCATATTAAGGATGTGGAGGATGATGCCCCCGCACTGACACAGGGATAGGGCCATAGACAAGGACAGGCATAGAGATCAGAGGCTGCACGACAGACTGGTGGTGATCTTGGTGCTAGTAGCAGCAGGGTGCCAGCTGATGTTGGACAGCAGAGGGGTGAGGGTGGATCCCTTGGGAGAGTAGGCATGAGGTTGGGTGGCAGAGAGGAGGAGCAAGTAGCTCCAAGGTAGGTCTGGCAGTGGCAGGATGAGCAGGGTGGAGCCACAGGTGGAGATGGCAGTGGAGATGGTGGCAGAGAGCCTGCGAGAGAGCAGGGGGCTGACATGAGATGGTCGATGAGAGCACGTCTTGCAAAGTTGCAATCATAGTTGACAGTGGCTTAGACTCAGCTAGTGGAGCGAGACCGATAGCTGGTCGAGGTGAAGGCCGAGCGTGATCACCAGATCATAGCATTGAGAGTAGAGTCAAGAGAAGAGATAGAGTCTCTACGATAGGAGGTTCTTCTCCAGAGCAGTAGGGTAGCATATTATGTGGCGGCATATAGTGTCGCAGTTCCTATTGCATAGCAGGTGCAACCCTATTCACAGTATATGGCCCGATCAGAGGGAGCACGAGCACCTCGATAGGATCCTAGGCATTAGGCTCCTCCTCCTCCACTAGGCGATGAGGGAGAGGGTGCGAGCTAGATTATTCCCTTTTGTGTAGCTCGGATATTATTTTTTGTAGACACCCCCATTTTTTTGTAGCCTATACGATTCTTGCTCTGATGGGAGTTTGTATATGTCATTGGACATCATTTTGTGCTCTTATAATTGACATTATATATATACGAGATTTGATTTGACTTCATCATACTTGTGTTGATTCACTTACGAGATGTCTCTTATATGCTTTATTCTATATGTATGCATTTCTTTTCCATATGAATGTATGTAATGCAAATGATTATGAATGTATATTTTTGTTTCTTTGATATGCAAATAAATGATGATGCAAATGAATAATAATGAAATGTATGAAGCTATATGAAATGTTATGTATGCAGCTAAAATATCTCAAAACACAAGTACTCAATTGAAGAAATGATGATAAAAAGACCACTTAGTGTAAGTAATGATGATGCTTTCAGCTCTCCTTCAGAAGATAAAGAGATTATTACCATACCAAAATCACCCTAGATTCACAAAAATGCAAAATGATATGCAAAATGATGTGCAAAATGATGTGCAAAATGCAACCTAAACCTAGTCACTGGATTTAAAATACTTAAGATTCACCACTGAGCATAACAAACACAACAGACAGGTTAGAGTTCCTTTCTTTTTTAATGTGCAATATTAATTATCTTGTCCACAATGACCCTTTCTTCCATTCATATCCTTGTACAGATTTCCCAGGGACCCGAATTGTATCATAAAGAAATTCCCTCAAAACAAACAAAGGAATGATATGGACCTCCCTGTAGCATACAAATAAGCGAAGTTGAGGTATGTGAGATGATTTCACCTTGATGTGAAGGCTCTTATCACAGACAGCCAGCTAATTTATATGTTTCCAGATCATCGGGATCATTCCTACAAGCATAAAACAAAGAAAATATTATGCCCCCAATCCTTGCTCCTCTTAGTCACAATAGACTTCCTCGAGTTACTCAGAGGGACAACAATCAAAAATCAATATAAAAGACAACATACAAAGAAAAATTTCATTCATAGCTCAAACTGTTTAATGATTGTTCTTCGTTATGTTGTTTTGCTTGTGAATTCAGTGATAAACTCTTTGGTAGGTAGGAGATAGGTGACTGACTCAGAGTGGACGACCAGGTTTCACTGATGGAAGAATGACATGGTTGACACTGCTTAGGATATGTAATGTGCTCTGTCGAGTAACCTAAGACTAGGACATTGATTAGTTTCAAGTCACGAGGGTTCCAACGAATCAGGATGTCACAAAAGTGACTAAAAATATGTACAAGCGAAAGCAAAAGATGCATGAAAGCGGGAAATGCCAACATTACATTGATTGATGGAGCACTTGAGTACAAGAGGGGCCTGTTTGCCAGGTTTTCACCTGCTTGGCAGAGATTCTTTTTTTTATCTTTATTTTTTTTTAGGACTTTTTCAAATTTTTAGGACTTTTTTAAGGACTTTTTTCAGCTGTACATGTTTGCTGGAGCAGAGAATGCTAAGCGAAGAATTTCTTCAAGTGGATGGTGTTAATCGGTTCATGGAGCTATTCTCCTTCCAAGTTTGAGAGTTGATAGGCACTAGAGCCGTATGCTACAGTAACAATGTAGGGACCCAGCCAGTTGGGTTCAAACTTCCCTTTATTGTCGCGAAACTGTTGATTTTTTGGATTTTCTCTCAGAACTAGGTCACCAACTTGAAATTCTCTTTGTCAAACTTTCTTCTTATATCCTTTGGATATTCTCTTCTGATACACTCTAAGATGATCAAATGCCACTTGTCGACACTCATCCAACAATTTGAGTTCTAGCAATCTAGATATTCTATGGTCTTCATCAGTAACAAGACCTTGCAATGAAACTCTTAGAGACGATATTTCTACTTCAATAGGTAATACTGCTTCAGACCCATACACCAAAGAGAAAGGTGTAGACCCAGTAGGTGTTCTGATACTGGTTCTGTAAGCCCATAGTGCAGGATTGAGCTGCAGATGCCAATCCTTCCCAGACTTGTTCATTGTTCTGTGCAAGATAGTCAGTAGGTTTTTGTTAGATGCCCCAACTTGTCTATTAACTTGAGGGTAATATACTGATGACTAGTGTTGCTTTATTTTAAATTTCTCACAAAGCTTGTCCAGATCTTTATTCTTGAATTCTCCTTCATTATCAGTCACGATGGAGGAAGGTATCCCATACCTACAAATGATATAGTTTAGGATGAACAAGGTGGCTTGTTTACTAGTTGCTTTGGTGAGTGAAACTACCTCTACCCACTTGGTGAAATACTCAGTGGCAGTTATGATGAATTTATGTCCATTGGATGAAGCTAGATATATCTAACCAATGAGATCAAAGGCCCATTGTTGAAAAGGCCAGTGTGTAATGAATGGTATGAGGTCCCTTGTTGGGGCATGCATGAGATTTCCATGAAGATGACATTTCTCACAAGTCTTAGCAAATTTTATGGCATCTTTTTCCATATCTGGCCAGTAGTAGCCAACCTATAATAGTTTTCGACCTAAAGTAAAACCATTCGAATGAGATCCACAAATACCTTCATGGACTTCCGATAATGCACGTTTAGATTCTTCAGTTTCTAGACATCTAAGAAATGTACCATCGAAACCTCGTCTAAATAAATCGTTAGCTATGATAACATACCGCGAAGAATTTCGAGTTAGGTTTCTTTTCTCATTACGAGTAAGGTTTTTAGGGATAATTTGATTGCATAGATAGGAATAGATGTGGCTGTATCTAGATGAGTCATGTCCAATAATAGAACAGACTATTTGGGTCTCAGGGGAATCATAAGTGGGGTAGTATAACTCTTCCACTAGGAAATCAAAGTGAAAATTGGACTCCTGTAGCTCAGGTATAGATGCCAAGGTGGCTATAGCATCTGGTGCTCTATTCGCTGATCGAGGAATCTGTTGGAATGATACAAAAGCAAAGTACTTCTTGATATCATCCACCATCCTCTTGTAAGGCATCAATTTTTCATCTCGAGTCTTATATGTATCGTTGATTTGATTGATGACCAGCTGAGAATCTCCATAGATATGTAATTCAGTAACCTTCCATTCAATAGCTAGTTTTATTTCATTCACCAAAGCTTCATACTCTGCAATATTGTTTGTGCAGGGAAACAGAATCTTGTAAGACTTTGGGATTGAATACTTCTGAGGAGTAATAAATAATATGCCAGCACCTGAACCATTTTGAGTAAAGGAACCATCAAAGAACATCTTCCAGGGTTGTTGAGTAAGATGCATTATTAATTCATCTGGGAACTCGATGTGTAGTGGTTGAGTATCCTCAAGTGGAGCTTCAGCAAGTTGATCAGCAATTACCTGTCCTTTTATGGCTTTGTGTTCCACATATTCAATGTCAAACTCTATAAGGATCATGATCCATTTCGCCAATCTTCCCGTGAGTGTTGCTTTATTAAGAAGATACTTGAGTGGATCAATTTTGGCCACCAGCTTGACTGAATGTGCTAGCATATAGTGCCTCAGTTTCTGTGATGCAAAGACTAATGCCAAGCATGCTTTTTCTATTATACTGTAGTTCATTTCATAAGACACCAATGTCCTGCTGATGTAATAAATAGCCCATTCCTTTTTGTTGTCATCTTGTTGCGCTAGAAGTGCCCTCAGTGATGAATTAGTTGCTGATATATATAAGATGAGTGGTTTACCCTGAATAGGTGGCATCAATATCAATGGATTAGATAGGTACTCTTTTATCTTTTGAAGATGTTGTTCACACTGCTGATCCTAGTTGTATATTATTCCTTTCCTCAATACCTTCGTGAAAGGTTGAGCTTTGTTTGCTAGTTGAGAAATGAATCTTCTAATAGATTAGAGACGTCCCTATAGACTTCTCATTTGATTGATGTTCTTTGGAGGCAACATTTCCATTATAGCTTGGACCTTCTTAGGATCAACCTTGATTCCCTTCTTTGAAATGATGTAGCCAAGTAGTTTACCAGATGTCACTCTGAATGCACACTTCTTTAGATTTAATCGGAGCTTGAACTTTTCCATTTTGTCAAGTATAGGACCTAACTCTTGAATATGCGTTGATCTTTTCATAGTCTTCACTAAGGTGTCATTAACATAATCTTCCATATTCTTATGTATCATATCATGAAAGATAGTTGTAACTGCTCTTTGATAGGTTGCCCTTGCATTCTTTAACCCAAATGGCATAACATTCCAGCAAAAGGTTCCCCATGCATAGGTGAAAGCTATCTTTTCTTGATCTCTAGGAGCGATTTTAATCTGATTGTAGCCAAAAAATCCGTCCATTAGTGATTACATCTCATACCCAGCTATCATGTCGACTATCATATCAATATTTTACAATGAAAAGTCATTTTTTGGACATGCTTTGTTGAGATCTCTAAAATCTGTACAAACTCTGATAGATTTATTTTCCTTTGACACAAGCACTATGTTGGAAATCCATTCAGCATTATCTATTGCTCTGATGAATCTAGCTTTGACCAATAACACTACATGTGGGTGCATCTTACAGAGTTTTTTTTTGAGCTAGTTTTACTCCTGGCATGATTGAGAGATGGTGCATAATGAGATCAGGATCCAAGCTTGGCATATCAGAGTACGTCCATGCAAAGTTTATTTTCTTTTCTAAGAATAGCTGAGTGAACTCCTTCAATTCTTCTACTGATAGTGATTGAGCTACATGAATGATTTGTGGTATCTCTTGATTCCCAATATTCACTGGGTGAGTTGGCTCGATCAATATGGAAGATAGCTCCTGGAAATGATTGGGTAGTATACCAAGTATCTCACCTTTAGGCGCCTCAAAGAGGTTTTCACCTTTAGGTATGTCCTTTATTTTCTCTTTTTTAGATTCTAACACCGCCACAATATGGTTTTCGCCATCAGATCTTTTATTTTTATTTTTCTTCTTTTTGCGACTAAGATACTTGATATCTGCTTCAGTCATATTTTCACTCTATTCACTGGTGAAAGAGTTTATAGGTTTGACTGCATTGAGATAATAGGATAATGTATAGTCATTGGCAAAAGTAGGTATATCCATGGGTTGGTTTTGTAAAGTACAGTCAATCAATTTAGGATGTACTAAGGAAACATTTTAGATAGGTTCAAGAGCATTCACGATATTGTTATCACAACTATGGATTGAAAAGTCAAGTTCCAGAATGATACCTTGCGTAAGTGTCTCAAGACCAGGAAGAGTCAGATCATGATTATTAAAGTTCACGTTAGAATTTAATCGATCTAATCCAATAGACATACTTGTAACATCGTTTACTATGCCAGACTAGACGTCATATCGTGGTTTAACAACAATAAGACTAGTAGGCAACTTTTCATTGTTTGTATCAGATGATTCAGAATTTGAGGCTGAGTGGATATCATCATGAATGGGACTGCCATCAGAGTCATCAGAGTCATCAGATAAATTTTCCAAGGCTCTTTCAAGTGATTTAGTAAGCATGTGTATGGTATCAATACCGACATCTTTAATGCTACAAGTTCCTTCATGTTGTGGTTCATTTATCATTTGTATCTGACACACCTATTGACATGATCTCATTATTTCTATGATTTGTTGTCGTCTACTCCATTCAACTTCTTCTGAACTAATGACTAGTTCTTGTTTTGTAGCTTCCAACTCTTCCTGTGTAGTGCTATAACTGATTTGTTCTATTTTAGGATAAGGGCACATAGATGAGAATCTTTTTGGTATTCTTCCTTCTTTCAATCCTTGTTCATAATTTGCTTGCCTCTTTTGTCTAATTTCTTGTATTTCCTTCTCTAGTTTTATGCACATCAGCTCTTGAGTATCATCTATGACACCACTAGATTCTTTTGGAGTTTCTGTAGTGGATGTGTCTGAAAGATAGTCAAGACCCCATTCATACTTGTTTGAATCAGTCTCTGAATCATCTACTTGTTGCATGCCAGTATATGTGACTGGAACTTTTAACGGTGCAAACAATTCTTTGATTCTTACCATTTCATCTCTTATATCCTCAGGAACCTCAACTTCTTGTATTATCGTAGCTGATACCATTGAAGCTTGATCACTGACTATTTCTTCTTTCTTGACTGTTGATTCCTCTTTCTCTTTTCTACACTCTACTTTTGTTTGTTTAGTGTCTGCTTCATGTAATCTTAAAGGTGATATAACATGTTTCTGGTTTGATATCTTTTTCAGATTATATCCCAGTCCAGCCTTATCATTTGTGGATTTGGTTTGTAGCTGAATTGGTTCAGTAATACTTTCTTTTTGTTTTCCCAGAGGACTAGTACCTGAGTATCCCATACGTTGAATCATTTTGTAACCATGACCATATTGGTTTGAGGAAATCTCACAATGTCGTACCTCCTCATTTTGACTATCCTCCTTAAAGAGCCAGTTAAGAACATCATCCTCTTCTATTTCATATGCCAAGGAGGTAGAAGACTGTACAAAGAGACCATCATATATAGTATTCAGAGCTGAAGTTTGTGTTCTCATAGCCTCTGATGGCTTGCCCAACTATTTTTGTGATGGAGGGAGAGAAAATAATGATAGTACTAGTTCTATCTGGTAGCCATCCATGCCGGTATTTGTAATCTTCAATCTCTTTTCTAAGTCTTTCATTAGCATTTCTGGATCTTCATTTGGAGAGGTGGCCCTATTATGAGGCACAAAAGTATCTACACCTTTTGTCAACGCATTATAGATGACATTTGTATCAACAGGAATACTGACTTCAGCTCCATTATAAGGAAACTTTAAGCATTGGTGATATGTTGACAGTATTGCCTTCATTTCATTAATCCATGACCTGCCCAATAATATATTGTATGACAATAGAATATCGAGAACCTAGAAAAGGACATCTCTCTACCGGTCCCACTCTAACTGGTAGTGATACTAGACCTTTGGAGGTCCTTTCTTCCTCATCATAGGCTTTTATTTTTATTTTCTTGCCAGGATCAATAACATTTTCAGAGAATCCTAGTTGTGTAAGCAGATGATAAGTACAAATATTCAACCCTATGCCTCCATCTATCAAAACATGTTTAACTCTGTGTTTGTGGATCATGGCCTCAATATGTAATGGTTGGTTAGGTGGATGATTTGATGAATTGTCATCTTCTTCAGAGAAGGTCAAATAGTGAGGTGAAGTCAGATGACCCACCATAGACTGAAACCAATCAATGTCTAAATCTTTTAGAACGTTGGTAGTGAGCAATGCTTTGTCTAGGATTTCCTTGTGAGAAGATGAGAGTTGTAGCAATTCAAAAATTGAAATTTGAGCATTTGTCCTTTTTAACTGTTCAACCATGCTCTATCCAGAGGATGGTGATGAAGTTAACTTTTTAAATTTGTCCAAGGTTGATTCTTTTGGTTTGTTTGACAAAGCTATTGGATTTGATGTTTCTTTAGCTGGGTTGGAAGAACTAGCTCCTTGGAGGGTAACTTTCTTTGGAGATCGGGTTAGAGCTCTTGCATATCATGATTCATTTGGTTTATCTTGAACTATAATCACATTGCAATATTCTGAGTGTGAAGGCTCAATCTTGTCGATAACATTGTCCTGGCTGGCATAAGTATAATTTACGTTGGCACCTCCTTTGGTCTTTGAGGAATCACCTTGTTCGTAAGCAGGGAAAGGGTCTTTAAATGCTTTATGATCAGCATTGGTTGGATGATTCCCAACAACAACTTTACCAGCGTCTATGAGATCTTGAATCTTATGTTTTAGCTTCATGCAATTGTTTATGTTATGACCCTTATTTCGATGGAAGTCACAATATTCATTTTCTCTCCACCATCTTGGTTTGACATCTAGATCATATGGTCTAGAGTTATCTGGTAGTGTTATCAAGTTGTTTGCCAATAGAGTTTTGAAAGCAAATTCATATGATTCTTCGAGAGGAGTAAAATCATGTTTAGGTTTGGAAAGCCAAGGCTTTTCTTTGAACCATTCATTTGCTTTCTTTGGTGAATTCTCTACGGCAGCCTCGGTAGCTTTAAGTGCTTGTGTACCACTAGCCAAGTTGAATATTGTGGATTTTGAGTTGGTTTTAACACTGTCTACTACTCCATCATTAACAACATTCTTATTGTTGTCTTTGCCAAATTTCCAAAACTTGTTCTTCTCTTTAGAGCTAGATCCTATTTGTGTTTCTCTCCAAGGTGTGATATCCCCCTTCTTTATGAGCACATCTTCCATTTGAATGGCATTATCTACCATTTTGTTAAATGATGGGTGTACTTGCATTTGTACACTATATTTTAGTTCGGGGACCAAGTTATTGACAAATATATCCATTTTATCAGAGTCTGGAATAGGTCGTGGGTACCTAGAGAACATCTTTCTCCAGTGTTGCAGAAAAGTAAGAAGAGGTTCCTCTGTTTTCTATTGAGTATTACAAAGATCGATCATAGTCACAGGATGTTGAATGTTGTATGAGTATTGTTGTAAAATTAGTTGGATTAGTTCTTCAAATGTTTTTATTCCTTTGGGTAGACTTGAGAACCATTCCATTGCTTGACCCCCCAAACTCCTTGGGAAGAGACGCATGAGGTATGTTTGATCGTGCATGAACTCCATACAAGCAGCACTAAATTCCCTAACATGATCTTGAGGATTTGAGGTACCATCATATTTGTCAAATTTTGGGATTTCCACTCGTGGAGGAAATGGAGGCATGTGTAGATTCTTGTTAAATGGTAAGGGACATATTGTTTCCAGAGAATATTATTTTGGAGACTTGTCCTTATTCTTCAGTTCTGTGACCTCCATCCGCAAAGCTAGTAACTATTTGTGTACCATGAGTATAGGTGAGTCTTCCTTTCTAGTAACAAGTGTCTGAACATCATATCCAATAGGAAGTTTGGCACCTTGTTTTGCTAGTTCTAAGAAATAGTCTTCTTTCTCTTGGGTCATGATAGTTTTCATCATATTTCTAAAGTCTTTGTCTTTTTGACAGTCAAGGATTTTTTTCTTCTGGAGGTTCAGCATCTTCGTTAGTCTCACTTGATGATGAGGAGTCATTATGATTTTTGGGAATATTACGGTTGTTTTTGTTTCCATCATTGTATTCTGTCTCATGTATGGTGGGAGATTCAGGTTCATCAAAAATTGGTCCACCTGATGACGATGGCATGTCAGTGAGTGGATCCTTCACATAGAATGGATTATCTTGATAGGTGAAGGTTTGTTCTTTGCCTTTGGCTTGTTTCTTATGAGAATTCCTGGTTCGAATAGGCATCTTTATGGATTTGTGTGACCTAAAGTTGTTTGTGATGCAGAGGTCAAGATCAATTTCAGAGCTAGTTGTTCTATTTAGACTATTGTTTAGGAGAAACAACTGAGATTTAGTTTGATTTTAGGAATGATCTATCCTATCTAAGACGTTATCTAAGTTGATTCTAAGCATAGTGTAAGATTCATTCTAGTTTGAGGAACAATCTATCCTGTATAACACATTATCTAAGTGACTAAAATTTGATAGGTAGTTGATTGAACTAGCTGAAAGGTGATCGACCAAATTGTGTAACGCAAATGACAGAGGTACACTGTCTTGATCTGTTTATGCTCAGGAAAATGATAACTAGTATTATATTTGCTATAAGCTATTTTTAGTCAAGTTTGACTATTCTGTTCTGACAAAACCAGAGACTAGTAGGATAGTATTTTCTAGACCGGATGATGATTTAGTAGCTATTGGATAACAATAGTTTTGTTTCGTATGAGTTGCTGCCTCATACCGTACGACAAATGGGCATGTGCAGGATGATAAAAGACTAAGGGCAATTATGTCTCATACGAGATAGGATATAGTGCAGGATGATAGATAACTCAGACTCGTATGATAGATAATATGATATAGGATGACAAACCAGTAGACTCGTACGATACAGGACCTGGTGCAGCACGATGGATTATCAGACTCATACGACTATTCACAGGTCAGAGCCTAGAAATTTTGAGTTTTTTTGATTGCTGATTATGATAACTGAGTATGACTAATTCTGAGATGGATTGATTTTTGACTAGGATAGACTAGTTTCTGACTCGGACAAATTCCTGACTTAAAATGGACTAGTTTCTGACACAGATAGAGTTTTGACTTAGGATGGACTAGTTTCTGACACAGACAGAGTTTCGACTCACTGAGTTGTTTCTAGTCTTCACCAATTTTTGGTATTTCAGTTTTTATTTTAGGGATGAAAACACAGAAAACAAGTAGTATGTATAGTGACTCTAATCACAACATGCAAACCCTAAGGAATTTGGTGAGGCAAGAAAACCTTTGCTTGTAGACTCAGGTACACACCTAATAGCTAATCAGAATATGGCTGTTGAGTCTCATGCAATGGATCCTCAATGCCATATTATCCGACTCCAAATACTAATGGAGGCACAAAATGACAAGTATCTTGGGAGAGTTACTATCTCTCTTGCAGAAAGATTATCTCCCTTTCAGAGGTGAACCGGGTAGCTTCTAATTTTAATATTGGATTAAGTCAGGGATCCATTTGGCATGTCGAGGTATAAACTCAATTAAGAGGTCTCCTGGCCTTGAAAACCAAGGTTTTAATATACCTGAAGGTATGGAGGAGAGCTATTCCCGAGCACTGCCGTTGACTTGATTTTCATCAAAATCACGTTTATTTTATAGTGGGTTGGAGTACTTGGCGTTTAGCCATTCCCACTTAGGTCATTCCCCTCACACCGGTCGTAATGACTTTAAGAGTTTTTCAACCCCTCTGGAGGGCAGGCCTGCTAAAGATGTACAAATCTCAAACAAAGAAAAAGCTTCAAGGGTCTGGATTTCTAATTGTCTAGGAAAAAACAAGAGCATACTCTCCTACCTCTTAGAATCTTCTAAAAGTATGAAAGACAAATTTGTTCTTTAACCAGATAGCAAGTTAGGTTCCTAAAATTGAATTTAAAGAATACACGTTGTTTGGTCGATTCTCCTTAGGCAACCTACAAAGACAATGAATCAATAGTCATATTATCTTTGTGCGACAAGCATATTCTTCGACAAGCATTCTGTAAAAACTAGTTAGGCTATGGAGAACCTCCGAGATAGATAGATAAACAGTCAGGGTCAATCATTAGAATAATCAATTAGAAATGAGAAAATTATGAAATTTGCCTCTTTTACCAAAAAATACAGAATCATACGACAGACACTTGACTTGTATGAGACAGGATTTAGTATCGTACGAAAGAATGTTCCTGATGATGTCTGCTCGTACGATAGCAGATCTTCTCATACGATAGGATATTGCAATTCGTGCGACACCTGCAGTTTGTCATTTAAGCCTGTAAAAATTGTCGTATGAGATGTACGGACAAAAAAAACCCGAAAAATCTGAAATCTGGAAAATAACAAAAAAAAAAGTGGTCAGTCTTGGAGGCCGAAAAAGTGTAGTCTTCGGGCCCCATGGTGGGCACCAGAGATGTGTGTGTGGAAAAGTGAACCTATAGCTGCAAGAACAACACTTCACTTAAGTCATTATATGCATGGTTAGTAATCAATAATCAATAAGTAATAAACCATAGCAAAGTGACTAATTGCCTTCTAAAAGATGTGAGTATAAGATTGCTCTCAGATTTTTATAAGCAATATGAGTGACTAGACTACACCAAGACGAAGGATTTAATCTATATGATATTAACTATATGGATGCAAGATGGATGAATAATTCAAGCAATAATCAATTCAAGCAACAATGGATGCAAGCAATAATGAATGGAAAATTGATGTAAACAATCTAAAAAGCACAATAATCTTCAATGACTCCAGAGAAAAATTAGCATGATAATAATCTCCAAGCGTGTTCTCAAAAATCTTTGGGGTGAATTGAAATGAGAGCTGAAGACTAAATTTATAGATAATCACAAGAGAGATGATGAAAAAGCTTAATTTTGGATTAATTGAAATAATTGAGAAATCATGTTCAGTTAACCTTGAGATAGATTCCAATTATAGTTTAATTGAAATGCATTCAAATTAGAAGTCCAAGTTGCATTGGAAAATAATAATAAATTAATTCCATGCACATATGATGAAAATAGATACTTCCATGCACATATTTGATTTATTCAAGAAACAGGTCTTTTCAAGCAACTGGACTTCTTTTTTCTGAAAAGCTTTGAGTTCCAATTTTAGAGAATAATTCAATAATTCAATTAAATTGCTTTTCTGATTTCAAGTTTTAAATTTGGAAAAAGAAATAATATCTCAAGTTTTGATTTGTCTCTCAATTCAATTCTTTTTTTTGTTTTATTTTCAATTCAACTCTTTGTAATAAATTAATCCTTTTTGCATGATTGAATGGCAAATTTATTAATTAATTAAATATGCAAGGATATTTAATAAATTAAAATGGGATAATTGATCAAAATGATATTATTGGAAATGATTTGATTAATTAAATAAATATTTAATTAATATTGAGTAGTTAATTTGCCATGTGATATTTCATGATTAAAGAATTAATAATGTGCTCAAGATTGATTTAATTGCCTTTGGTTAGGACCTTGGTGATGTTGTCGAGATTAGGGGCTCATGGTTTAGATGACCAATTTTAGGGTATTACAGATCTTACACAAAGAAAGCATACCGGTGAGATAGGAGGGTGACACAAATGCAACCATACACAAAAGGAACATCACATAACACCGGATGTACGAGGAAAACCCAACATGGGAAAAATATCGGTGAGAAATGTTGCTAGAATCTATTGCTCCAATCTAGCCTCACAATGTAACAATGGTTACAACATTTAGGGCACCGACCCAAGGAGTATAACCCCTATTGATTTAGGGAACCAACCCAAGGAGCACCGAGCTCCAACTTAGTGATTACAAAGTTTGTATTCAATGCAAAAGTAATCTCTCGGTTACAAATGAGTTTTGTAACCTTTGCACTATTCCTTCCGATTTTACCCTTCTTAATTGGTCTTCCTTTGTTTTGCTCTTTGCCAGTTCTCTACTCACCAGTTCTCTGTTCTTCTTTTCTCTCTACTGGAACCTTACCAATTCAACCTCTATCTCTTCTCTGTTGGTACTCTATTCTCTACTGGTTCTAATCTCTCCTCTGCTCGATCACCACTATGTCTTTTCTTCTCTAACAATCTCACTGGTTCTCTCACTACTACCTTCTTACCGGTTCTAACACTACCGGTTCACCCCACTGTCAAACTCTTTGACAGTCTACCAGTTACTTTACCATTTCTAGTTTAGCTCTTCTTACTGGTTTTAACTCACGAATTCAGTCTCCTCTGTGACTGTTCATGGGAACTTGACTAATTAACTGTCTAGTTTCACTCCCTTCACCGACTTCACTCTCTTATTTAGTAGCAAGCAATCTGGTCTTCGATTTGCATATTTATACTATGCATTCCCAACAAAACGACATTCAAACTTCTGGCGCACTAGGGTTCCTTCATCGACCTCGAGGAAAACCAAATCTAATAAGATATCCTTCCAGAGGTCAACCACCTACAAGGTATCACTGAACTCCACCAATCACGCTGCTTGCAAAACGCGTTCTCAAACAAGAATCTACCCAAGCTGGAGAAAGCTTATCTAACCGGGAACCTACGCTATGATACCGATTGTAGAACAAAAGATACCACTAAGAGGGGGGTGAATCAGTGGTTTTAAATATTATTAACCTTTTTAAACCTAACTATGTGTACTGGTTAGCAGTTCAGATATTAAGTGAATATACCGGTGAGACATGAGGAATGATCAATAAGAAATCCCACATAAAGACACATCACATAACACCAGATATACAAGGACAACCCAATGTGGGAAAACCTCAGTGATAAATGTTGCTAGAGTCTACTGCTCCAATCCAACCTCACAATAAATAACTATTACAAAGGTGAGGGAACCAACCCAAGGAGCACCAACCCCTACTGATTTAGTGCACCAACCCAAGGAGAACCAACCCCTACCCTAAGCACCAACTCAGTGATTACAATGAATACTATCAAAACAATACCATAGTAATAACCTGGTTACAAAAGAGTTATGTAGCCTCTTCCAGTAAACTCTTTGTCAGTTTCACTCCTCCTCTGCCTTGCCGTTTGAATCCTCTTTCTATCACATTGCCTCTTCTTTGCTGGTTCACTTTTCTCGGACACACTGCCTCTTGTCACTACTGGTACTCTACTCACCTTGTCTGAATCTTCTGCTACTCAGCCTCTGCCGTGCTAGTTCTCTGATCACTCTGACCCATTTCTTCTTCTCACATGATCTTTGATCTCCTTTTCTCATTGTCGCTACCTTACTAGTTTAGACTCTACCGGTTAGATGAACTGTCAGACCATGCACCTCGTTATCGGTTACTCTTCTGTATCGGTTAAACCCTTCATACCGGTTCTCTCAAGGACTCAATCACTTCAATATTCTTCAATGAACTCTCTGACTGATTAAATCTTTGTTGCACACTCACACTTTATTCCTTAATATTCAACACCATAGCATCTGGTAGAATCAATCAACTAAGGTCTTTGATATGCACATTTATACTTGTGCTTTCTTGCCCAAACAAGGATTCAAACTTGGCACTCTAGGGTTTCTTCACCGCACATGAGGCGTATCAGATCAAATCTTGTCTTAAAGATGGACAACTTGTTGAAAATCATGCAACACTATCATTTTTCTTCGTTCCAGTACATGTTTTCTATATTTAGCAAACTACGACCTGTTTGTCAGTCTAATTTTTGGTTAATCACCATGAATGTTCTTGCAGTTTCCTTCACCTACTCTAATCTGCACTTGGACATCTTGCATCGATCATTGCATCATAAATGTCAACCTTTTGATTTGCCTCGAGCCGTATCCTTTTGCACTCAACCCATGATTTTCATTTAATGTCAACTTGTTTCAATCTTGTGGACACCTACCTCATTCAATACACCAACTCTTCATTCACCGATGTTTGTATGTTAGGTTTTCTACCTTGCCACCTGGAAGCCACATGTCATCTTTGTCAGTATCCAACTCAGCCCAGTCTACTATGTCAGTTTAGGCTCAGTCACTAACCAACACACAACTTGTGTTTACCTACTGGTTTAGTTTATGTGACCGGTTATACATTAATTGGTTAGCCTTCTTATCATGCAATCACCTGTTCAATCAGCTAGATCATATAAAATTAGTCCAAATATGCCAATCCTCAGCATATACCTAGAGTAAGTCATTATGCACAACTTCATCTGATGGGAGTCTTTTCCTTAGCCTCTTTACTCGCTTACTAGTTGACCTACTTACCGGTTGAGAGAACACTTCAACAATCTCCAATGTAGACCTTCTAGCATACTGGTAGATATATTTACCGGTTGACCTTACTCCTGTCTGCATATCTGTAATACCTAGATGAATCCATGCCATCAATCTCCAACTATTATGGACCAATCTACATCTGCATTTTGGTTGACATCAACATCCCTATTTCACTCTCTGTCTGCAATGCTAAAAATTTTCTTTCTTCTACATTAGTTCGAACCTCATCTCAACCAGTTTTCTAATGTGGAAAACTTCATCACTTCTTGTCCTCCCTCTTTTGTCTCGGTAGCTCATTATGTCTTCTCGTGTTGATCTGGTGCAAGTCTCTGATTCACTTTGGTCATCCGGTATAAGCCTTCAACTACCTGTCTTGAAATTCTTTGACTGTCTTATCCTAGAGGATTATGGTGTGATATAGGCTAAGCATTGTCACCAACCAGTGGGAGTAGATGGACTGAAGCACTTAACCTGCCAACACTCAGTGGAAATGGATCATTGTCATGTGTCAACCAACAACTGGTGGGAACCGATTGTCATCATATTTCTCTCTCTGCTTCTAGCATTGCACCAATATGACTTCCCTATTTAAGCAAACATAACTTCAACCAGACATATAACCCAGTAGACTGCCCATTTGTCTTCCTTGCTATCTTGAGGTAACATAATTTTTGTCAGTCTTCTCTTCATCCAGTGACAACATCTTTATCCAGTGGGAGTCCTATTGTATGACATTAAACAACATACCGGTTTCCTGCACATTCCTTATTGGATCAACCTTGTTGACTTACTAGTCATGAGCTTGCCGGTTGGCATTGCCATAATGCCAACTCATCGGTTAACACTCCATACTGGTCTCCATACTTACTCATCGGTTGACATCCCATGCTTATCGGTGATAGGCTATATCGGTTGACATAAATGACAACACAATGCCAACACTTTGTCCATATCAATACTTTTGGATATTGTTATACTAGCTAGATCTAGGTTTGTTTATTTGCATTTTCATGTATGTATGGAGCCTCATAAGATGTTTCTTAGATCCATTTTTTTTGATTCTTGGATCCTTGTAATTTATGTTCTTCCTTGGAGCACTCCTCTTGTACCTACCCTTGGAGTGTTATTAATCACAAGAACCTTTCCTATAAAGTGAATGAAAAGTCTCCTTCTCTAGTTGTGGCATCCTCTTCTAAGGAGATGGTGCTCTCTACCATTTCATCTATCTTGATGGCCTCAATAGGTTTAACTCTCTTTCCTATCTCTTTTTCTATGCACACCCCACTATGATGCAAATTGGAAAGTGCCACTTTGAGAAACATGACACATAGTAGGAGTCAAATATTGGTCATGGACTAGCTCTACCAAAATGAATGCAAACTAATTGGCATAATTCAACCTAGATTAATTCATTTATACTTCAGAGTGACATTTCAAACATTAATATGTTAAAAAATATTGTAAGTATCTATGGATACTATTATGAAGAACAAATACTTGATGGTTTGTTGATTCTACTTATGTCAATACTTTAAATAATAGCTTTACGTCTACTATGTACCTTAGGCGCACAATTTTCTCTAATTTTTTTAATGATCAAATCGACATTTTGTGAGATTGATCTTAACCACTTGAGAAACAACTGAGCCAACCCAGGTGAATTCAAACTTGCAAAACTAATCCTACTTTCTATGGACTCCTATGAATTGCGTTTTGCAAATGGAAATATTATTTTTAAAGTAATGACCAGTAGTATTGGAAGTGCCTTTAAGAAATCACTAGACTCACAAGGGACAATCTTATGATGTGAAAGATCCAAGATAATTCTCTTCATTCATTCAATTGTCCTCTGATGATTCTATATATAATTATGCTATTTTTATTGATCTAAAATAAAGTATCTCTAGAATCATGCTCTTCTTCATGTATAGGTTTTTTGAATATGTTATTCTTATGGATTTATATTGAATGCTTTTAAACTTTCAAAACATAGTACATAACCACACATATGTATACCAAATCACCTATAATGGCTAAACGAACATATACATGTTATCAAATATTTAAATTTTAAGTTTTGCTTCAATTTCATGTGTTATAAATGTGAATAATACCATGCAAAATGAATACCTAAACATAGAGCCAATAATATACATAAATAAATGTAAAAAAAGAGGATTAATCATACAAACAATACAAAAATAAAACTTTTAGTCATATCTAACCTAAGAAAAATGCATTTTTTTATATACTTATAAATATATATTAAAATACGGATAATAAAAATTGAAAACATAAAAATTAAATATAAATATAAATAAATAAAAGATAGAACTTAAAATAAACTAACCGTACACAATCATACAATCTGATCATGATCATTATAAAATCGTAGTAAAGAAATCTATCTAAATTAACTCATATCTAATAAAGAAGTTGTATAATTGTTTAAGTCAGAATACAAACAACAATTGAGAAGAAAGTGTGAAACCCCAATTTTACGAGACGCCTTCACCTTTGCCTGCATTCGTTGTATATGGCCGCATGAACCACGTTAGTTACTTGTGTGACTACATTATTGAAATGATAACAGACTTTTCTACGCGAATCAGTTCGGAAAGAGAAAGAATGTTGTGGGCGAATGAGCTCATTTTTATTAATGCTAAGTTAAGTTTGGAGATTCCGAGTTCTCATTGAATTTACATCACTGACAAGACTGATAGTTAAGTTTGGGAATAAAACACATTCGGGGTGATACTTTTGTCTTCATTTCTCTGTCTTAAATTTACAGAAGCTCGTGGAATCTGGTACTACTTTGTAATGGGTATGTTTAAGTCATCGGTCCCATATCAACCTAGGGTAAATGAGCATGATTTTATCGATAGATCGATAAATTCGAAGACTAGCTTGTATATATAAAGTTAGATGTCGCTTGCTTTTCCTTGATGCATAGGTTTGAAGAGACCCGTGCCCTTTCGACTTCTCTTTGACCTGTTCTTTCAGGCTCCACTTACCACAAGTATAGCAACTTCAAATCCAGGCATTAGAAAACTCTGGTCTCAAAGGTACACAAACTATTGCATAACAAGATAACTCACCAGTGAATTTATGCATTGTTTTCGCAAAAGCAAGAAGATTTTTCCAATAAAACACAGTGAAAAGCTAGGGTTAGGATGAGTGACACTACCGAATGGTGGGTTGGCTAAATAAGTCAATAAGGGTTTAACTCAAAGTTTGACAATTGGATTTTATAGTATTGTAATGTTGAAATATATATATTTATATAATTTTTCATTTAGTTATTATTCATAATTTAAGAATAGATTAACAGATTTATATTAATAAAAATATCTTGAAGTTGTATTTTTCTTTATGTTGTTTTTTATTAGAAGTAAAATAGGTTTTGAATAGAGTCGAACTCACAAACAAGAATGTTGGACAAAGATTCAATACAAACTAACATCAACCAAGCAACCAATCAGTAGAAATTGAGCATCAAAGAACTAGTTGATACATCAGAAGGCGAAAATCATTAGACAAGATCACTTAGATGGATATTTTAAAAGGATTTTCAAAGATATAATCTCAAAATTGGGAGATATGGGATATTTGAAAAATCATTTGGTTATAAGACAATTTTGGCAATTAAATTGTATAAAAGGGGCTAATTTTCTCATTGTTGAAGGGAGAACTTGGGGAGCAAAATTGGAGATGGGAGTTGGTGGAGAGAAATCTCTTGACGAGAATTAAAATATGGAAATTGTGAGGGAAATTTCCTTGAAGAGGAGATAGCCAAACTATGCAGAAATATTCCGAGGAGATTATGAGAGAGTTGTAGACTTTTCTGTTGCATATTTTTATGTTGTAATTATGTACTGTTTGTAAGCCTTTGTAGGTCTTTGTGAGCCTTTTGGAGGGTGATAGTGTTCAAATTTTTGTTACAAATTGTTGTTGTAGGTTGAAAACTCTTTCTTCTCAGAATTTGTATTGAAGCATTTAGCATTTTCATGAATTGGTCACTCAGTTGAGCTAGACCTAGAGACGTAGTCCCGTTTGGATGAACTTCATTATCAAATCTGTGACTTTTCCTCTCCTCTTCTATTTGTCTAATAATTTTCTCTCCTATCTTATTTTTTTTGTTGCTCCAATTCTTTAATGTCATTTTATGAACTTTAAATTAAGTTCAAGACATTGAATTTTGTTCATATTCATGGGCATTCACTTTAACAATTAACATCATAGATCCAACATCAATTCACAGAGTGAAGCAAATTTATGATAAAAAATGAGTATGATAGCATTAATACTGACCTTATTATTGTCTGAGACCTTTTGTTATGTATGGATTGCATTCAGTATGAATTATGACGGTTACTAGTGTCACTTCAACACTCTCGCCATCATCATCGTCTATAGTTTTAAAATTATAATATAATTTTAGTAAATTATATGGTAGGTTTGGAGATCCATTCGGAAAGAGAGAAAATTTGTCACCATCGATCTCTTTTTTTATGAATGATATGTTAGGTTTGGAGATTTGTTTGATACGAACTTGAGTTCTCATTGAATTTGCATCACTAAGAAGATTGATAGTTAGGATTGGGAATAAAATATGTTTGGCATGATATTTTTGTTTTCATTTCTTTGTTTTAAGTCAATTTTCTACTACTTGCAGATATATTTGGTGATGGGCATATGTGTCTTTGTTCTACATCAAGCTAGGATAAACATAGGAGATTTTATTATTGATAATTTCATAAATTCTATGATTAGCTTGTATTTAAGTTTAATGTCGCATTCCTTTCATGTTTTATACGTTTCATGTCATTACATCAAGATTTGTGACGATGTATTTGAAACTCTAACTTATCAAAATTCAAGCAATAAGAACTCTTGCCTCAAAGGTATACAAACTGCCTTTTAAATCTTGAATCATGCAATACAGAGGAATGTATACCAAAATAATAAGACTCAACCCTCAGAAGATATACATTTTAAGGCTTAGGAAACTTTTCTTAATAAACAAGTATGAATACAAACTCAACTATCATTCATCTATCTCCTTCAAACATGTAGAAATCAATCAATGTGATTGTATTCCTCATTCAAATCACAAATAATGTGCTACTATTTTAACCATGTACATACCATACTTGTAGACTTGCTTAATGTCATCTTATGTCATGAATACATCTACATGATCTTCCAAACTATCATACTTGTCTTGTAACATGATGATCCCATGTCTCCCCTAGTGTCAAACCATCTCTATAAAACATGCTTGTCTCAAACTATTTCCTAGCCTCTTAAAGTATGTTAGTCCATCTTTATACAAATTGACATCAATGGTAAGCTAACATCAATGACAATATGTTTCACATATTGCCAATAAGGCATCCAACCCCTAATCATAGAAAGGTGAGGATTCCAATAACTCTACATAGAATGAGGAAAAATAATTGATTAAGAGGAAAGGAATGAGACCCCAAAAAATGTGGTTTGTAGTCTCTTTCAAAAGATGAATACCTCATTTTCTAAACTAGAAGATAGTGATCTCGTAGCTAGGAAACTAGGCAATAAGGAAATCATAACATAGAAAAGCCAACCACAAAGCTAAATGCAATGAAATTGTGTACTAAAACATTCAATGAAAGCATAGAAATAAAGCACTGAAATTAAATGCAAACCAAACAAGGGTGCTTCTTCCATGTTATTCCATTGTGATTCTTTCTCCAAATTGTTGTAGATCTCACCTACAAAGCAAGTCTGTTGCAAGCAAGATGAATTAAAATTGACAACATAAGGATACTTGAAATGTGGTTAAAATTGAATAAGAAAAGAGTCCAATTTATAGAAAAATTGGGGATTGATTGGATGGCTAAGATTGAAAATATTTTTGGTCAGATGGACGGACCTAATTGAGTGCACAACAGAGCTGCCATTTGGAGAAGGATGAAGATAGAAGAAATAAAATGGGAAGATATTATGAGAATAAATAATAAATCTTTAATTATCTTCTCATAAATACCAAATTAGCAAGTTGAAAATATTTCCTCACAAAAAGTAGATTTTTGAAGATGCACAACCCCATTTTGGAAATTAAAATTAAGATTAATGAGATATTGCCAAAAAGATTGATTTTTCAAAATCAAGGAAAGATATTAGTGTCCAATTCGAAAAGTAGGAGGATTTCATGAAAATATTTAATAATTAAAAATTATCAAATATCTCCACATAAGAGGATAAAACGGAAGAATAAAACATTAAGAAAGGAAGGAAATAAAGATGAATTAATAAATAAAATTTATTAATTATCCTTATTTTGGAGGAAGATAAATATGATAAATTAATAAAAATGATTTATTAATTTATTGCTTATATTTATGAATTAGTTAATTAAATAAAATAAGTTTATTTAATTAATGGACAAAGGGGACAAATAAATAAATTATTAAATTTATTTATTTAGTACTTAGAGAATTGTTAGTAAAAGGGGGTTTTAATTAATTAATTAAATCTAAGAGGCACTATGTGCATGATATGTTAAAAAAAATAGGAGATACAGGCGTTGACCATTTTTTAGTGTCTCAGATCCCACCCATGTTTATGAACTTTCCTAAAAATATTTCCCCAAGTATGACCAAACTATCGATAAGATTGCTGATCTCAAGACTAAAGTGGATTCCTAGACAAAACGTAAATTATTATAATCTAAATTCATCTTTAAATTGATGCACAGGTTGAATACTACAATGTGTATCCTACAATATATGGAGCTCAAATGACATGGCATTGATCCAAGTGCTAGTACTAGCATTGTTTATGACAACCTATATAAGTTCCTTACTAAATGTTGGGGATAGATCATCTTAGTTTGTGTGTTTTATGTCTACTTTTTCTATGGTTTGCATTAAGAAGATAAACTTTTAATGCTACCCATGTGTTGTTAATGGCTTGTTGGTGGCGTATTTCACTCAATCCTTAGGAATTTTTATTTGTAGGTTCAACTCCTTGCTTATACCTTAACTTATCAAAAACACTGGCATTCGTGTTCACGATATCCTTTAAAATATATTTTTTTGTACCAACCATACTTACTTTGCTTCCTTCGGCATAGTAGCATATTCGCTTAGTTTTTTAAGTTAACATCATACGTTTCAGCACTTATGTTTTACACTTCATTCTTGTGTCAACTTTACTATCTCTAACAAGGATTCTATTGTCTGTAATCTATTTTTCAACATCTGTGTTAGTTTTACTAAGTATTCTCTATCTTTTTTCTATATTTTTCATTTCATAGTAGATTTTCAATCTTGGCTAATCATCTTGTTGTGACTTTTATTTATCTCCTACTTTTATCTATTTTATATAATTGATATAACCAAATATTTATTTAATAATGATAATACAAATCACTAACTTTCCAACTAATTAAATATTCGTCTAGACCCACTTTGCCTAAAATTGACTTGTAGGAAAATTAAGATTACACTTCACTTTCTAGAATCATCGTCTCTTTTCTAGTTTGCTGCATTTATGTGCTAATTTTACTAATTATGCTCTATGTTTTACTATATTTATATTCTTTTATTGTTGATTTTCAATCTAAGCTAAGCATCTTGTTGTGACTTTTATTTATCTCCTACTTTTATCTATTTCTATTGATATAAATAGATAATTGTTTAGGAATTATCATCCATATCACAAACTTTCCAACTAATGAAATATTCTTTTAGACCCATTTTGTCTAAAGTTGACTTTTAATAAATTTAACCTCACACTTCATTTTCTAAGAAAATCATTTTCTCTAATCTACTATGTCATATCTATAAACTTCTTTTATTAAATATGCTCTATGTTTTACTATATGTGTTGTTTCAAACTTGACTTTTAATCTTGGTTAACCATCTTGTTGAGATTTTTATTTATCTCTCACTTTTATCTATTTTCTATTGCTATAATCAAATATTTGTCTATTAGCACTACGATTAAAAATGAATCTAATAGCACTACTACTGAGTATACGATTGTCTTTCACATTACCGTCGTCGTCGTCCTCTAAATTTCCAAAATGACAACTGAAGTCGAGTCACTGTTGGTACAGGCTTTTCGTAAAGGCAAGTCAGTTTGAATAGAGAAAAAATTGTGCCAATTGATATGTTAAAATTGGAATGCAATCTGTTATGAACGTGAGTTCTCAATGAATTAGCATCACTGACCGGATGAGTGGTGACTTTGAATCACCGAGCAGATGGGTCGTTACGTGATGGTTTTTGTCTTCATTTCTTTTTTAAAGTTGACTGTAGCTCGTCGTGGTCCCATAGAATCTGATACTACTTCCAAATCTATTTGATCAATCTGAACTGTTCTTTTAGGCTCGACTTACCAAAAGTATAGCAATTTCAAATCCAAGCAATAAAAGCTCTTGCCTCAAAGGCATACAAACTGTTCCATAATTAGATAATTCACGTTTCAATCTATGCATTTTTTTTCAAAAGCACAAAGGTTTTTCCACTAAAATATAATGAAAAAATTGAATAGAGAAAAAATTGCGCGCATTGATATGTTCAAATTGGAAAGCAATCTGTTATGAACGTGATTTCTCATTGAATTTGCATCACTGATTAGATGAATTACATTCCATATATGATATTCATTGACTTTGAATGACGGAGCAGATGGGTCGTTAGGTCTGAGTCGTTACGTGATGGTTTTGTCTTCATTTCTTTTTTAAAGTTGACTGAAGCTCTCTTCTTGGTCCCATAGAATCTGATACTACTTCCAAATCTATTTGATCAAGCTAGGAATAGATATGGGTTATTTTATTCTGAAAGGTTCAACCCAAATTCACAAGTTCAATTACTTTTATTGACATATACGTTTCCAGACATTTCCTCAAGACTGTATTATCTTCTGTGACTACGCATTGTACACTCCAACTTACCCAACATGCTTAAAAATGGGTTGCAAAATAGTACTTCTCGAAATCCAAGCTTCGAAGACTCCCATGATGTCGGATAAGTCACGCATTAAGTTTTTTTTTTTTTCAATAAAAGTAGATTATTTCACTAAACTTTTTTATTAATATTTTTTATTTTTTTACATAGGATTCAAAGAGCATACCTGAGGAAAGAACCCTGGGAAGAAAACCTCCGGTCAGAGTTCATAAGATAAACCTATAGTATGTAACAGATTAGTTTATACACCCTGTCCAAAACCACATACAAAATGCAGTCACAACACATATAATGTCAATTCTACATAGAGGCCATATAATTTTCAAATGTAGACTCCACAGTTGCTATCAATGGAAGAAGACAAAATTTTCCAAAGCCCTGTACCAAATCCCATGAGCTAAAAACCTTCCTACCAAAAAAAAAAGTATCCAAAAACCTTTGGAAAAACACTATTGTATCAAATACCATGAGCTTGAACTCTCCTCTAGACAACGAACATGAATACTTGAAATGAAAGGGGAAAGTGGGAATAATTATCATCATAAAATTTTACATCAACATTACTCAAAAAAATCACATAACTATTGCTGCAAACCTTCCCATACCCTAGAAGGAATTTCCTCAAAACCCACCTCTCACTAATTAGCATTACTATCAATGGCTAAATTTTCCAAATAATCTGCAATCTTATTAACTTCTCTGTAACAATGGGATAACAAGAAAGATTCAAACAATTCTAATTTTTGTAAAATGAGATCAAGTATATACTGCAAATTCCAACAATTCGATTTCTTTTTCATAACACATTGAATAATCACCATAGAATCACCTTCAATTATTAAGTCCTTAATTCCCAAAGAGATTGCCATATCCAATCCAAAAGACAAAGCATGAAATTCTGCATAATTGTTAGTTTTAAAACCAATAGCATGACACTTAGCTCGAATAAAATTTGCATTGTGATCATAAATTACCATGCCTACCCCAGCCCACCCAGGGTTACCACAAGAAGCCCCATCAAAATTCATTTTAAAGTGCCCCTACGGAAGAGGTTTCCATCTTGTAGAGCATCTCTTACCTATTGCATCATTCTTTTTTAAAATTGAACCATGAGAGGGTAAAACCGACAACATCTTCCAAACTCTAGTAACTCTACTATCCCAGTGCGAAAAAGAAGTAAGATTGTCCAAATTCTTATAAATAAATGACAAAGCAACCTCAGAGATTGAAGACTCAATTTTTAATAGAACCTCAAACACAGGAGAACTTGTTTTTCTAAATATCCTATTGTTTCGCTCTAGCCAAATATTCCAAATCACAATAGATGGAGATATGATTCAAAGGTATGCATAAAAAGATGAGGCAAACATAAAGGGCCAAGATCTAAAATGGGAAATGAGATCCTTACCAATAACAAAGGATATATTTAGCTTCTCAAACAACCCCTGCCAACATTCATAAGAATAATCACAATGTAGGAACAGGTGTGAAGAAGATTCCAAATTTTTGTTACAAAGGACACAAGGGAAAACAACAGTAATACCAAGCCTGTTCAGTCTCATACCTGTAAGGACTCTGTCCTGAACTTCCAACCGAGAAAAGGCTCTAGCTTTAGGAAGACAAGCTGAATGCCAAAACAACTTATAAGGCCAAGATGATAAATCTTTAGCAACCATAAGAGGGTTGTAACCATCTTTAACAGTGTACTTACCAGAAATATTCTTTGTCCCAATAAGTTCATCCTCAGAATCAGAAAGAAATACAATTCTATCCCCCAAAATCTTCTCAAAATCTAATACCATACTTTGATCAACATCTAAGAAATCAATCAACATTTGTTTCAAGTATTAATGCTTATTACAATGATACTAATGAGGAGCTAGGATTAGAAGACTATCATAACTAGATGGTGTGACTCGCAGGAGAGTCAATATTCAAGACTTAAGTCTTACATTTTTGAAATGTTTGAATTGTTTATTTATGTCAATTTCAATTTAGCTTTTTCGTTATAGTAAGAGAATGATTTATGTATGGATATCTGTAAAAAATCATATTTTTTTCCTTATATTTTTATTCATTTATACAAATAAATTTTCACATTCGGTTGTTCATGTTTGCTTATAGTTCCATATTTTTCTTATTATCATATTCAACCATGTATTTGTTACATAAATATTTCATTATCCCCTTGATTCTACTACTTTTTGTCACATGCCAATCTCATGTGTGGGAGTAACATTGCACTTTGAAATCTAAACAACGAAATTTCAAAATTCAAATTTAAGTTTTAGCCACGACCTACCTATTCCTTTCATGCCTTGTGCCAAATAAACACACTTTTGCATAATTTATTGTCATGTCCTTATTGATTCTATTTTCTATGCTTCGCTTCTCAACTTCTCACAAAATTTATTTGCTTTCTAAAGCTTAACTTTAATTATTTTTAAAGTTTTTAAACTACATGAACAATTCAAGATAGCTTGAAGAAAATCTTATGCCTCGGCCTTTCAGTCATCTTACCTTGACGTTGTGCCAAAATTGATTCACTTTCTTTAGATATTGTTTTTTACTTTTCTGGTGTGGACGAAAATAATTTTCAGTAGATTCAAACACCACAGTCTCTTATTATTTCTTGCACCAGCTTGGTTAGTTCATAGGCCTTTTCTATTGTTGCCTCACCATATAGGCATACATCTATCACTTCTTATCTTTATATTTAATTTAAACTCATATTGTATTCCAAATGGTAGTAACTATGGTTACAACCAATGTCTTTAGCTAAAGAGTATTTTGACTCCCTTTATCCACAGTGGTCAGGTTTGGTTGATTGTTGCAAAGATCTTTTCTTCACACAAAATATGCCTACTTTATAAGTGCCCTTTACTATGGATCTACACTTTTATAACAAAGAGTATTTTCTTCCCAAAAATAGGAAACATGCTAGATGTACAACATTTATGCTATGCTATAACTAGTCCACTAGGGCCAATCCTTCCACACAAAACACTTCCTAAACTCTAAATTATACAAAAAATAATGTAATGACTACTCATTATTGTGTTTTAACTCATTAAACATTCAAATTGTTTAGTAGCTTCAACTAAGAGAGAAATGCCAATTATTTTAATTTTTAATAGGACACATACCTATAATAATATTTGAAGTTTTGCCAACATGTTTAAACTTCAAATGGAGATTAATTGGTTTTCATATATAATATATTTACACACCTAGAAATAGTTTTATGCAACACACTGTTGTTCGGATCCAAGAACACTGAGAGGGGGCGGGGGTGAATTTGTGTTCTACTGGTAAGATATGATTTTACCCTTTTATAACATACACATATAAACTAGTAAATGAAGAAACATATAACTTGAAGCAAATAAATCATCCATATAAATGAAAACCATAACACACATAATTTATACATGGAAAATCTCGAAGAGGAAAAACCACGGTGGGATTTGTGACCCACAATATCAGTTCACTAGCCACATGAAAGGATATTAAATAAAATGGGGCCCTGCACATGTAGGAAGGCACACTGCCTAGAGCACACTGCTCATCACAAGAGAGTCTCACTAACTACAAGATTCTGCTGAAATAGAACAATAATAATGAACTCACAAAATCAATCTGTTATGCCAAAAGCAGTTCCGGTTATAGTTCTTCTCTATACCAATTCATAAACCCTGAACACTTCTACTGGTATCTCCTCTCCTCCAAGAATGCTTTCCAAACTATCTACAGATCATTGCATGATATAACATTCACATACAAATGATCTACATACATATACTTCGCATTACACAGTCTCCTATATCCTTATTACAATCTATCTCCTCTATCTTTATAATGACCTTAACAAACTGACCTATATAGCCTTCACAAACAATATGCCTTATGTCGGCTTACAATGTATTACAAAAGATATACAATGTCGGCCTTATACAATAATTACAAAATGATTTTACAAATAAAACTTCCTTTGGGTCCAAGCCAGATGTCCACTTCACTGAAGTGCTAGATACTGGTACTGGTGTCGGTGTTGGTGTAACCATGGATTCTCCAGTGCCAATGTCTACCGGTGAATGCCTCCTAATTCCAGTGTATGCTTCCTTGTGAATCTTGTTGCCATGTTTCCATTAATGAAAACATATGAATCCAATGAGTGTCAATTGCCAACAATCTCCCCCTTTGGCATTGATGGCAACACTCATGTGAAAAATGGATTCCCTGTCGGTTCAACCTAAAGTATGCTACCCTTGAGCAGTAGACTCCTTTCTAATATCCTTCCCATATTTTTTTGTCTGATATGTTTCACATCATATACACTCCCCCTTTGGTATCAATGCCAAAAACCGATGAATAATTGAAAGAATGAATAAATACAGACTACTTTACCGGAGCTTGACGAATTTCAAAATTTTCGGGTAAGCCTTGTCAAGAAACCGTAAATATGTATCCCAAACGATTTTGAAGGTTTTAGATATGGAGACAATTCCACTCAGTAAGTGTGCAAATGTTTCCTTCTCTTTGACTTCTGTCGATGTGGGCTTAGCAATCATATCCATACATACCCTTTTATGTACACTGAGTAAATCCAATCTTGGACTCACCAATCCTCTAAGACTCCTTGCTCTCCGAATGATCTTGTCTCTTTCCTTTCGGAAAGCAAAAATTTGGTTCTCCAAATATAAATTTTTTCCATCAATAGATCTTGTTAGTGAGGTTAATCCATCAAAAGAATTTTCAATATTGGCGACCTTATCATGTAACTCCTTTAGTCTGCTATCTATATTTGCTATAAGAGTTTCCATGTTACAATAGACCCTATAGATATTTGTACACTGTTTCAAACAATTCTCAATAAGAATCAATTTTCCTTCAATTTTCTTCTTCTATGTTTCAATAATCCGATCAAAAGCGGCTCTCTTAGCCATAGTAAATCTCTCAAGTGCCCGTCAATCTGAAATTTGCTGCAAAGATTGAAAGTTGTTAGATATATGCTCAGATAATTCCTTAAGCTTGCCAGAAGGGTCTTGCCTCATTTTCAATCTTACAATCAGGAATTAGTCTGTGCAAGACTGTGATTGAGTGATCTATTATTCCTTTATTTGTCGATCCTTCGTTTATTAGTTTTTGAGTAGCCATCATCATTAACTCATTGGAACTCATCTTAGTGATTGATTTCTTCTCAACTTGAGAAGTGTCAATCGCCAAAACCTTTGCCAGGGAATTAATATTAACTGTCAATATAGTATCAGTTCTCTTTGCCTTATCCTCCTTAGCACTAGTGGCTTCGCCACTTGATGCAGTATCTATTACTACCGGTGGAGTATTATCCACAATATTGTCAATACCCTGTACATTGCCTTGTTCAAAAGTTGTCTCTGCCGGTATTGACTATACACTTTCCTTTACTTCCGGTGGTGTCTCTATACTTAGAGTTACTGCCTGTTTATTCAAAATTAGAGCTGAACTACCCAAAATACCTTTTCCTTTAGATCTGTCTAGGATGGTGGAAGTTGTTTCTCTTAAAAATTCTTCTTGGGAGGTGAGAAAATCAAGATTCATTTGGAAGAATTTGGTTGAACCATCTTTGGTCTCATTTACTACCTCATTTACCCTGCCCATCATTAGGCTTATTTGTCGGGGTTTGCTACTAAAAATTGTTTTGTTTGCAACATCAATGCATCATTTCATTTCCTCATTGTTTATTGAACCACACATACCCAAAAGTTGTACTTCCTTAATTTCTCTATCCCTCTTGACTGCATCAAGTCTTCTAGCATCTAATTTATTGTACAATCATAGAGGAATTTCCTTCAAAATTTCTACTAAGGGTTTCTTATATATATCTATGTGTAACAAAATTGCCTCTTCAATCTCATTCTGCTAGTTATCCTCTAAATCTTCATAATAAATGGATACATTCTTCAAAATTCTATTCTTGGTTATTTCATCAATCAATTTAGCATAGGTTATTATAGGCTTACCAGATTCAGTAGCATCATCACTCTTCTTCTTGTTGTTGTGGGTTTTCTAGAGTGGATGTGACTAGTTTCCTCTTCTAAATAGGTTTCCTTGCCGAAGGTGGGGGTGTAGTAGGTTTTGTTACTTTTCTCACAAGATTCCTCCTTGGCTCTACCTTCTTCTCCTCTACCAGAGGCTGGTCAACTTTTTTTATTTGTACCCTTCTGAATGCTAGAGGTTCATTATACTCTGGATCAGAGTTAGAAGTGACAGAAGAAATAAAAGTTTCGGGCCGCTTTTCCTCAGGAGCACTAACCATTGTCGTTTCCTTTGTCGGTTTGGATCTAGAACCCAGTTGAGTGTCTATATTATGGATTACATTCTATACAAATGCAGACATCTTATCAATTTTATTCTCTCTTGTTTTCTTGTTGAAGCCAATCTTGACTTCAAGAGCCTTTTCTTTAGCAATACCGAAGTGTTTTGTCTTATCATCCAATGGAGCTCCAAGCAAGATTTTTGTATAAAGTTCAAAAATGCTATCATCCACTTCATATCAAAGCTAAGAGATCCATATGGTCCTAGGTTCTACTGCCTCCATAAGGGTTTCAAAAGTCTTCACCATAAAACAAATATCAGTGGAGCACTTCTCCACAATGTGCTTTGATATTCTTTCCCTCTATCTCAAATTTTTCTAAAATGTTTTGAAATAGCCCCAAATATTTTCATCCCTACCGGTACTAAGACCAGTGATTGATTCCTTGATTTGCATACCTACCGGTATGCCATGAGCCCAATGCTTTTTCCCTAAACTAGGTAGCTCATTTATGAAGTAAAGAATTAAACAAACAATGATATTTCCGAACCTAAAAGTTCCTTTCTTAACACTCTTAATCTTTTCAAGATTCAACATTAGCTCACTTCTCAACCATTCACACAAATCATACTTCTCATTATTCGTTAACATCTGATAACCAACATGGATGAAGGAACTAGAAATAGAGTTCAATCGACTTGATTGAGTTACCTTATAGCCGATTATCATGCTGACAAATTTCACATCAGTGTCTTTGATTGTGCTAACTCTCATATATCTTCCATCATGGGTTGCATCAGTGAGCTTCTCAACCGCAGTGGTGGAAATTTTGTTGCCAGGTTCTTGTCTGACTTTGGGTAAGTCGGTGACTGCTTGAATTGCTTCATGTGTGATCATGTAGGGCCTATCGAGCCAGATGAACTCATTGTGAACCCTCCTCATAACATATAAGATCAACTCATCTTTGAATTCCGATATGTACAGGATACCGGTTAACCGTAGATCCTCGATGATCTTATATTCTGGCTTGATTGTTTTGAAGCTTCCCAGTATCACAGATTGATACATTCCCTTTATCTCTTCTGTACCTATATCCTCCAAGGTATAGTGAATATATGGCCTTACATCTTCAACATACATCACATCGTCGGGAACCCTAGAGAATGCGCATGCGAAGTCTTCTTTCTTAGCTATTTGGGGAACTTCCTTGAAAATGGGTATCAGCCTATCCTTAACATCAACAATGGTGGGATTTGCAATGAAAGTAGGAGCAGATGATCTGGATTCCATTTTGAAGAAATACCTGAAAAATGATCGCCGGTGTGAATATTTGATTGCTTCTCAGAAGATTGTTGGAAATCCTTTTAGAATATCTTTTCTCGCTCGTAATCACCTGAGATTCACCTTTGCTTCGCTTTGATTTCTTGAATGCTAGGTGAGTGAAAATGAATTCTTTCCTCTTTTTATCAGTGAGTAAACCCTAATCCTTCATTTTCATAAAGGCTTCATGATGTACCCTACCGGATGTCGGTTTCATAGTCTTATGTCAGGTAAACCTTCATCAATGATTAAGAAAACTCTCCAGATGTCTTGCAGATATTTTTTAGATCTCTTTTTGGGAATATGCAAGATTTGCAATAGATTTGCCAACCCCTAAGGCGTATGCCTCAATTACCAGTGGAATTTCTTGTCGGTGTAGGAATGCTTTGTTCTACCGGTGGAGTTACAGGTGTAGATCCATCTCCACTTGGTTCTTCAGACTTTCTAACCAATCTCTTTGTTTGATCTTGTTGTATTTCATCTACCTTCTACATTCCTTTATCATTTGATTTATCATTGTTAACTGGTTGAGTCTTGCTTCTGCACCACTTAGCAATATGACCTATTTTGTTGCATGCATAACATGTAACATTGTTCTTTTGAATTGCTTTAACATATCCAGTGTCATTTCTTGACCTACATTGATTAGCCAAATGACCAAACTTTCCACATGAACGACATTTGACATTCATTCTACAATCTTATGATTTATGACCATATTTCTTGCAATTTATGTATGGACCGGGAACACAATTGTAGTTTTGATTTTCTCTATTTCTACATTGTTTAGCCATATGCCTAAATTTATTACAAATAAGCCATCTACCATTGAATTTATAAGCATTAGATTGCTTTACTGGTTTCCTTTGGTCTGATGAGTTCTACATACTGGTTGTCTGATCTTCATTTGCAGTACTGAAGCTTTCACCTTGTACAAATCCAAGTCCTCTAGAATAATCATTTTGCCTTTGTCTTTTCAATAAGTCATCCAACTGTGCAACACTAATCCTAAATTTTTCTTTATACTCACTTGCAGTAGTCAGATCATCTCTCAGAGTAGTTATTTATCTTTCAAGCTCTTGTTCATTATTCTGGGAGTGTACCAAATCAGTTCTCAACAAATTATTCTCATGAGTCAATCAGCCACATTCATCAAATTATTTTTTCAGAGACATAACGAGATTTTCTTCCTTCTTCTTTATGTATTCAATATATTTTGATAACCTCATAGTCAAGTCTTGCATTTCATTTTTCATGAGCATGTTTGCTTGACTCAGTTTCTGACATTGTTCCTTAAGTGCATTTTTCTCTTCATCATCCTAGTTTTGCAAAAGTTCCTTTCTCTTGGCTTGAGCAAATGATAACCTTTCTTGCAGGACATGAATGAATTCATTAACAGAATTCAATTCATCTTGAAATTTTAAATTCTTCATCCTTTCAACATCATAATCCTCAAGAGCTATCTCAAGTTGCTTCTCCATAGCCATGTTTAATGATTTTGGTTTCAGGATCTTCCTCAAGTTGTTAAACTTCTTTCAAGGAACTAGGCTCTAATACCAATTGTTGGGATCCAAGAACATTGAGAGGAGGGGGGGGGGGGTGAAGCAATGTTCTGCCAGTAAGATATGATTTTACTCTTTTATAACATACCCATATAAATTGATAAATGAAGAAACATATAACTTGAAGCAAATAAACCATCCACATAAATGGACACCATAACACACAAAATTTATACATGAAAAACCTCAAAGAGGAAAAACCACGGTGGGATTTGTGACCCGCAATATTAGTTCAGTGGCCATATGAAAGGATATTACATAGAATGGCAGCCTACACATGCAAGAAGGCACACTACTTGTCACAAGAGAGTCTCACTGACTACAAGCCTCTGCAAAAATCAAGCAGTAATAACGAACTCACAAAATGCATCTATTATGCCAAAAGGAGTTCCAGTTATAGTTCTTCTCTATACCAGTTCATAAACCATGAACACTTCTACCAGTATCTCCTGTCCTCCAAGAATGCTTTCCAAACTATCTATAGATCATTGCATGTTATAACATTCACATAAGAATGATCTACATACATATACTTTGCATTACACAGTCTCCTATATCCTTATTACAATTATCTCCTCTATCTTTATAATGACCTTACAAACTGACCTATATACCCTTCACAAACAATATGCCTTATGTTAGCTTACAATGTACTATAACATATATACAATGTCGACCTTATACAACAATTACAAAATGATTTTACAAATAAAAACTCCTTCGGGTCCAAGCCTGATGTCGGCTTCACTGAAGTGCTGGATACCGGTGCCGGTACCGGCGTAACCCTGGATTTTCCAATGCCGGTGTCTACCGGTGAATGCCTCCTAATGCTGGTGTATGATTCCTTATGAATCTTGGTGCCAAGTTACCATGTTGACGTGTTGCCATCAATGACAACATATGAATCCAATGAGTGTCAATTTCCAACAACTGCAACCTCATATGTCAACAACTAATTGCCCCCAAAACTATTATGAGACGACCAAAATGAGCTAGATCAATAGTTTTGTTCAATAGTTAAGGATGTGTCTTCCATTATTTGGATCAAAAAGTGCCTTTGATACCTATGTACATGCACAACATTAGTATACCCAAAGGCTACTATGGATGATTTTTTTCCTCTCCTATCGGCTATCAATAACAAGATCCATTTGCCTAGATTACAAATGAGTTTTGAAATCTTCAGTTTGAGTTTTTATCTTTACAAAATCATGAAAATGGTAGTCCTTTACCCTTAATGTTAAATTTTGATGGAGTCTCAGTTAAGAAGATTGAAAGTTTGGAATTATTTTTAGAAAAGGACACAATACACTAAAAAAGTAGGATTCAAGTTCTCATTTTCATGATAAAAGATGTAAATTTCAAAGGGTTGTTGGATATTACATACTTAAAGTTTGTGATACCATTGTTAATGTGCTTCCTAATTGGTGTTCAGAATATGGAAATAAGGTTTTTATCTTCATTATTATGGCATACACTATTAAATTGAAGAATACACATGCACATGGACAAATATGTATCTAACCATCTATATTTAGCATGTTTTTTAGGTACTGGTATACATATCTTAGATTGCACCCAAGCACTTTCCAAGGAGATATTGTGCAATAAATCTTAAGCATTTAAGCATGATAATAATCCTATTAATTAGAAGTATAATTTGATGCAAACTTGAATATTATATTTAATTAATTAATTGTAAATGAAATAAGGTATGGGCATTCTTCATTTAACAAGTATAAATAATTGTAAATTGTTTAGATATATTTAAGAGAAAAGAATGATGTTTATTAATATAACTTATTATTATGAGGAGATTTTCTTACTTTTGAAATGCATCTCTCTAGGCTACATTCTCATCTTCTTCCTTGTAAAAAGTATATAATTTTGTTGGAATATTTGGTACTATAGCATGTATATTTATAATAATATGACATATTGGGTACATTTTTGTACTTTTATTTTTATATTAAGTATCCTCTAGATTTCAGTAGGATCCATTGAGCAAAAACTCATTTTAGGCTTGTCTCTACCATCTATTCTTTCTTTTTTTTAATTATCTCTTCTATAGTTATCCTTTCTCCTGTTATCATCATCAAATTTCTTATGTTTATCTTCCTTGCAAGTACATCTAGCAACATGATGACCAACTCTTTGAAAATTAAAATATTTGAAGGGTAACTTACCTTTGTATATTTTGGATCCTTTCTTTAGTTTTCTCACAAAGTTTTCTTCAAAACTTTTCCAAGATCATTGCTTATTTTAGGTACATCCTCAATATTTTGGATAGATTTGAATGCAAATTCCTTTTGATAATGTTATGATCCTCAAACTCTTATGTCTCAAAGAAAAAATTGATTTATAGATATAATCCAAGGTATATGTATCCATGTTAAGGATTTCTTCAATTGCATATAACCTAGGTTTTTAAGCTCTAGGTAATGTCCTCATTACTTTTCTCACAACTTCATTTTTTGCCAGTGTTTTTCCAATACCTTTGATTACACTTACTACCTCTTTATTTTGGTGCAAGTAACCTTCAATGTTATCATTATTAAATATTCTTAGTGTATCAAATTTATACTTTAAAATCTGGATCTTGACTTGTTCAATCTTTTGATCTCCTTCATAGATGTTGCTCAACTTATCCAAAATTTCCTTTGTAAATTTGTAGGCCATGACCATCAAGAAGTTTGAGGCACTCAAACTACTGACATATGCATTACTTGACTTGGCATTATTTTCACTCTCCTTGATCTTATCTAGAGTAGAAGGACCACCAGTTAGAGCAGTATAATAAGCCTTAATTACATCCCATATTCCAAGTAGCAAAGAATTCAAATGATATTCCTTCTCCAACTTCCAAAAGGAATAATTTGTGCCATCAAAATTTTGTAGAATGTATGTATTCTCTTGCATGATCCTAGACCTTCCTCAATTAGTTAATCTTTACTTAGACAAACCTCACTCGAATACCAATTATTAAACACATGACAAGACTAAGAGGAGGAGTGAATTAGTATTTTCCACATCCTTTAGCTTATTTATTCATAAAAACCTATCAATTATCAATAACCAAATAAACCCCATCGAAAGGTGAAACAACAAACACCAAAATTTTAAGTGGAAAACCCAATGTGGGAAAAATATAAATAACTGAATAATATTTTAGGCATACGGCAAAGAAATATCACTACTCTTTATTTGGACTTGCAGGCTAAGCAACACAACCTTAGGAAAAGATCCATGACCCATGTCAATATAAAAATTTGCACAAGTTGCTAAAAGAATCATCTTCCAGTAGGCATAAAGAAAAGATGAATTGAACTGAGTAGGATCTCCTTATCACAAATTCATCACAAATTGGTATTTGCACCTCTACTTCTACAAATATACTAGTACATCATCCTCAATCATTCCAACCCACAATTAGTACATCTAAACATCTATTTATATTAACTTATTCACCCAAACACTAAATGTGTTCTACTCAAGGAGATAAAGGGGACCCAAAAACACAACAACATGTCTTCCAAAGTCAATTCCAATGAACCTAACACACCAACACATGCTCCAAAGTCAGTATCAAATATTATGTGTAGATAAACAATAAAGCATGTTAACCAGTTGGCCAAAAAATATTATCTAATGCAAATAACTTAATGTGGATCTTCACATGCCATAGTAGGACCCATAACAACAATTCAACTCAACATCAAATTCATATACAGACCAAAAGAGTATGATCCAAAACAATAACCAACTATGCCAACTAGAAACCAACACAATCAATAGCATCGAACAATAGAACATAAATTATTTGCAAATTAAATCAACACTTGAATTTTGAACTGGAATGTTGCATCAACACTATGAAAATTAGTCTATCATGACAACAGGTTTGACATCAATGACAATACATACTCCTATTTCTAACACCCTAGTTCCTCTAAAAAGGACCCCAAATTTAAATGTGTGAGTGTCAACCTCCATCATTCATGATCCAATCTCAATATTTTCATTTGATTGTTAGTTGTCGACCTACATTCAAAAATACCTTATGATGCCTATATAAAGAGGATCTTCTATCAATTAAGGTATAACTTTATCTAAGACATTATATTAGTTTTGAAATGATCAAGCAATTTTGAATTATTAGCATTATTAAGCAACAAACTATAGCATTCAACATTTGAGTATTGATTTTATATTTCTTTTATGTTTATCATGTTAGTACATTAACATTTGTAGGAATTTGATAAAGAGAATAGTTATGACACCTTTATGTGAAACTCCATGAGAGAGTTTCATACCTAAGGTATAATGATTTCATTTTAGCATTTCTCTTATTTATCTACCTTTATCCTTTCTAGAACTAGCACCATTTTTCATCACCATAGATATTGTGGATGTACGAAAACCATCATACATATTGGCATATGCAAGCATCTACACAATACAAACCTATTTCCTTATTTTTATGTGTACACGTTTGGATTAAAAAATGAAAGTGGCACAAGAACATAGAGAAAACTATTATAGGCTACTACAAATTTTAAACAACAAAAAACACATGGACTAGGGTGTGCAGTGCCCTTCTCTGACTTTTTTTTAAGGGACAAAATGGAAGATAGAAGAGGTTAGGGGTTGGTCATATGATAGACATAATTATAATATTTTTGATTAAGGATCAAATAAGTTTTCAAGGGACCCAAAACCCCTTAGAATAGGTTTTGAAGGAACCTTAAATCCTTGAATTTTACATGGATCTAAAACCCATAGAAAAAAAGTTGCAACAAGATACAACAAAAACCAATAGCCCAACCACAACATAACATCAAATATTAAACATTAAGGAACCAATTGTAAGACAAGAAGGCCGAAACAAACAAACATGAGTGTAAGGTTTTTCCAGGTTCCCTCAACCTTACCAATGGGTTTTGACAAGGCTCCCATAACCTTAATCTTGAGAAAGTCCAACATAGAGCTCTCGCTTTCATTCAAGATCTCCACCTTAATAGGAGAGAATAGATAAAGAGAAGAGAAATAGACAACAACAACTTCCCCACAACCCAAAATAACTATATTGATAGCCACAAAGCAACACCACACAACCTCTCCAACAAAATCCATCTTCACCTCAATAGAAAATGGCACCACCTCTATAGTAAGATCTAAAGAAAGTTTGTGATGTTGAAACTGAATCACCAAGTTGTTTGGCTAGGCCCTCTCCAGCTTAATAGGAGATACCGAGGCAAAGAGGACAAAAAGGGCAAAGAAAGCCCCCAAAATGCAACACCAGTTGAAATAAGAAACCACAACCAAAAAAATTTGGTTGCATCAAAGATCTTACCAATAAGGCACTCCCTTCAGGAGGAAACCCAAAGGAAGCTTCCAAATAAATGACCAAGTATTCCTTGAAGACTTGGGTAAAAATGGAATATAACTCACCTAAACCCACAAATAAAAGGGCAACAAGACCCTCATCCACAAAAAATCATGAACTCACAAGCAATAAAGTCACCTCTATAGGTCTATAAACAGCTAGGGGATAGACCATGTCCACCACAAAGGGGTCACCAAAGGTCAAAGGAGTACCCAAAATAAAACCCCCCTCCTTAATAGAGAAAGTAATAGGATAGCACCTCACAGAGAGAAAAAACAAAGCATGACTACAACACCAAGAACCCTTGCCCCTCAAAACAAGGATGCCAAAGATCAAGAGGTGAGGGACAGTAAATCTAACAAAGGCCTAGGGAAAAAACACAGACTCACACTAAGATTCAAACTTCCAACAAGCTCCATGTAGACTCTAAAGATAGAAACTCCAGCCACGCATCCTATCACAAACATGGATTTGAAAATAGAAATGACAAACAAGAAAGTAGACCATGATTGGTGTAGCAGAGGGCCATCCAAAGCAATCAACTCCAGAGATAGGAGCATAGAGAAAGACCCAACACACATGAAATCCAAATGCTACTGAAGAAGGGTCCACAACAAGAAAACCCAGAATATTTTGTGCAAGCCATAGTAGGAAATAACCAAATTCCACTAGAGAGAATCCTCATCTCTGACTAGAACTCCATCTTCCCCACACTGGACACTAGTAGAGACCACCAAAACACAAAAAAACAACTGGGTAGCAAGGAGCGATTCATCACCATCTTCATCTTCGTCGAATTCAACATCCCCATCTCTAGTTGAAGCCCTAAAGTCTCATCTCCTACCTCGCCGTTCCATTCAAAACATCTATTAATGACATCACACTAATGTTTTCGATTAAAGGAAAATCAACTTTTGAAGGGACCTGAAACCCTATACAATTAGATTTTGAAAGGATCTGGAACCCTCTACAAGAAAGTTATCTAAATAAAATGAACATGAAGGCATAGACAACCTAGGACAAAAGCTTGTAAAATGAACAACATGCAGTCAACCACACTAATGTTACCAGGACATGAGAAGAATATTTGAAAAGTATTTGTTCAACATAGAAGAAATGCCACATCGCTAGAAAGTTTGAGATCACCAAAATATTTTGCTAGATTTCTTTATATATACCCTAGAGTGTTCTTGAGAAAGAAAATCTATAATGGATAACAATTTATTTTTATTTTTATGTAAACTAGGATGCATTAGAATATTGGACCACTAGTTGGTTTGATGTTGGCAACAATCAATTTAGCTGATTAGTAAATTTTGATTGCCAATTATATATATGATCAATGGTGAAGGTTTGAAACCATTCATAGTGTATGAAGAGGTTGGTGAGAGGTCTTGTAGTTGTCTTTAGTGTATAAATCCCACATGCTAGGATTAAATAAGAGGAAAAAACATGTGAATAATATGAGCAAAGTGAATGTCTAAACAAAGAACGTAGAATACACATAATAGATCAAAGATAAAATTAGAATTTGATAATCATAAAAGTAATTCCTAAATATAAAATTTTTTAGACACATCCAAGTTAAAGAGAAAAACAATTTTGATAGACATATACGAATATATAATGATATTATTAGAGAGATATTGAATAGATGAAACATACGTGAATAAGAATAGTTGAAAAAGAATAGTACACACCATATATTAATATATAATATATTGAACAATTATATGAAAGAAAACACAAAACTAAATAAAAGTTTTCTTACATATTAAATTTAGGTCCAAGAGTTTGAGCTTAATTGGTTAAAACATTACTTTTCATTGTGAAGAGCCAAGTTTAATTGACCATAAGAACATCTAAAGTGGAATTCTAAGTTGTGGCTCATGGTCTTTCATAGTTGACTTCTTATATGAAGTTTCTAATTAAAAGTGAATTTCTAAGTAGTAACTTCTAATCTTTCATAAATTATTTCTAATATATTTGCTTGTATTGATCTAATATTAATACTCATACGAACAAAATATTTTGAATTGATATCCAGTTATAAAAGTAGATAAAAAAATTCTCACTTTCTTCTTGCACGAGTTCATTTATTCATTTTTATCTGAATAAAAGAGTGAGCCAAACTTAGGATCAAAAGCGAGTATGAGAGCACTGATACCGACCTTATTATTGTCTGAGACCTTTTGTTGTATATGACCTGTTACTTATGTGACTTTCACGCTCTCCCCTTCACCATCTTCTATACTTTTTAAACGATAAAACTTTTTGTAAATTATATATTGGACTTGGAGATCAGATCCGAAAGAGAAAGAAAGGTGTGGGCGACTGAGATGATTTTTATTAATAGGTTTTAATTTTGTCTACATTTTATGAAAATGTCATCACTTGTATTTAGAAAGCCAATTTACTCTTCCTATCAAAATTGTATTATATTAGAAATAAATATATTTCCTATAGCATTTAAATTAGTAATTTTTCTTGGGTGCACATTCTCTGTAATTTTAATTTGTTGCTTATTTGAGGTTTTTCTATCAATGGCCTTGATAGAGGGGGGCTCCCATTAGGATCCCTTGCCAAATAGTGTTGCTTCAATCTCATCATTGAGAGTCTTACCCTTTCATACCTCTATATCGAAAGACAGACAAGGAAAGAACTGTGTGAGTTCTCCACCCTTTGGCCTTTAATCTCTTTATAGTGAAGAAGATGCTCCTTATGTTCATAAGTTGGTTCACTTCTAATCTCCCCTAATAAGAATTTGAGTTCTATTCAAAAAGAGTCTTAAACTTCCAAATTGTATGATGGGTTAGATGTGCTGGTCTTGAAAGATCTATTGAACGCTGCCACGGAAGGTTTAAATCTTTCCCTTGTTAGTAAACCTATAGTTTTTATACCTTGTTTGAATCAAGTTAGGAAGTGGAGAGATGATGTTTGAAAGTCAATGGTAGTTCTACAAGCAACAACTTGTTCATTTTAGTTTAGTGAACAGAGAGGATATCATCAAAGTTATCAGTGGGGTTCCATGGACCTTTAGATAAGGGGTTCCAAAATATTCCCCCCCTTTATAAATAGAAGCCAGGCTTTGAAATTTCTATAGATCTAGAGTCTATAGCCCCAACTTGGATTCATCTTTGAGGTTTACCTCTTGAATTTTGGAGTTACCAATTTTTTCATGGAATTACTAACTCTTTTAACCATATGTTAGCAGTTGATAAAGTCACCCAATAGAAAAATAATTTAGTTTTTTCTATAATTTATGTGAATATTTCTATTAATCTAGGATTAGCCTCTTCCATTAATGTAAAATCTCATTTGGAACATTGAAGCAATGTATTGAATACTTGAATTCTTTGTCTTTCTATTAATTATGCAAAAGACATGGTCACCTAACTGATTTATGTAAAAAATTCCATACGAACAAAAATGATGAGGGAAAAATGTCCTCAAACCCTAGGGGAAGAGTTGTGGGGACTTTTGAAAACTCAACGTCCCTATAACTCTATTAAAGACCCTTCTTTTGATCCTCCCACTTCTTATTGTATGTTAGCAGTTGGCTCCAGATTTAATAAAGCTAATATTGTCAAAATAATGGATTTTGATTCTACAACACAAAGGACAAAGGAAGGAGACAAACAAAATAGAGAATAAATATCATATATTGAAGTTCAAATTAATAACCTCCAAGTGAATACTATTGCTAATTTAGAGGAAGAAAAAGAAGCTCTGCCGAAGATTGATCTTATTATTAATCTAAATCTTATCTTTCAAGAAAGAAAAAACAAGGCTACACAACATTTAGAAGAAGGAGAAATAAAAATTGGGAATACTTGTTCCTCTTTTTATAACCCCTCTAAAAATGGCCAACCATAAATCGTTGTTAATTCTCATGATGCCAAGACTTTTCAAGGCTCCTTGTCCCTTATTGGGTATGAAAAAAAAATATTCCCCTTTTAAATAATTGAATGAAAATACTTAAGAAGAATGGACTCTAGTGAATGGAAACCAAAAAAGCAGAAAAAAGTTGATGTAGGAGGAGAAATCAGGCAAGCAATACCTTCACAAATAGACATAAAATTGATGAAGGTTCTTGTGAGGTATCCTTTGGAAAACAAAAGAATCTTGAAACCTTGTTGGGTCAAGAAAACAAAGGAAATAAGTACCTCTAGTCATGGGGCACCCCTTTTTTATTAGCAAATTTCTTCCTAATAGCTTGTATTTTATTTTTTATGAAGAATCTCTCTTGCAATATTAGACCAAAACTTAATAGTACTTTCATAAAAAAACCTCATTAGGAGTGGCATAATGGAACAAAAATTAAATATTATCATTATTCAACAAACTAAGGTGGCAAGCTCTTTGTTTGCTCAGGTTGCTAAGAGAATTTAGCTACATGCTAATTTTTCTATTAGCCCAACTAACAGGGCTTCATGAGGTATAGCTACTAAAAATATTAAAGCTTTCAAATGCAAGAACAAATTTTCTATCTCTTTTAAGGATCTCAAAACCTCTCCCATTTGGAACTTTGGCAATATCTATGCCCCAAACTCATTGTCTTGTAAGAAAACAAATTTGGGATTGCTTAAGGAATTTAAAGAATGGGAGACCTTTGGATAAATGGATTCTTAGAGGATATTTTAATTCCCTCATTTTTCATAAAAGAAATTAGGAGTCCTAGAGGTGGATTTCTCTAACAACATAAAGAATATAATTTAGACTTCATCTCTAACTCTAGTTTATTGAATGTTGATCTCCAATGATTATAATTTACATGGTCAAATAGAAGATATAGAAAAAATAATATTTAGGTTAAGATCAACGTATTCTTAATCTCCACTAGTTGGAATATCTTGTTGTATATTACCTTGATAGGGACTCCCAAAACTACTTTGGACCAGAATGCTATTCTATTGAACTAGATGGATGGGGTTCCCAAATTTCCTTGCCCTTTCAAATATGAGATAATGTGGGCTTCCAATCTAGAGTTAAGAGGCCTTGTTAAATTTTAGTGAAGTATGCCCTTCATTGGAACACCAATGTTTCACATAATGAAAATTTGAATAGTGTCAAGGATAAGGTAAAATATTGAAACATGGTTTCCTCTAGAAATATCTTCACAAAACAAGAGAATACTCTTAGTATTGTCAAAGATATTGAGGAAAATATATTACGTAGAATAATGACCTAAAATTCCATTCTGAAGAGAGGGATATCAGAGATGAATGATTGAGTGTATAAAACAATGAGGGAAATCCACTAGTAAGAAAAATAAAAAATTCAATGGCTGACTAGAGGAGATTACAATACAAATTATTTTTCACCAATATACTACGAAGCATAGGTAAAGAAATCTTACAAGGAATATTTCCTCTAGAAATGGATAAATTTATACAAAATAAGGTGACGTATCTCATTCAACGATCTCTTTTTTCAAAGAAACTCTCACTGACTTAAACCCAAATCTTTTTGGTCTTGAAAACCCTTTTGAACTTATTTCAAATGTTCTAAATGACAATGAAATTAAGAACCTACAAAAATGTGTTTCTTGAGGAGGTTACGAATACTATCATCTCTTTGTTTCCTTCAATGTTCAAGTTCAAATGGATTTCCCCCTACCTTCTTTCAATATTTTTGGTAAATACTTTCTTTCAATATTGTGAGAGGCTTCTTTAGATATAGTAGATTGCTCAACAAAACAAATTCTATCTATATTATTAATTTTCATAAAAAATGATCAAGCATCTTATTTACATGACTACCTACCTATTGGTCATGTAACACTACCAATAAGATTTTCTAAAGGTCTTGTTCAAACTAAAACATGTTCTAAATCATCTCATTTCACCTAACTAGAATGCATTTTTTAGAGGTCATTGAATCATTGCATTGAATCATAGATACTTCTCTTACAAGTCATGAAATTATTCACTCTATATAATTCAAGAAAAAAATTGGTACGAACTTAAAACGGGATACATCTAAATAATATGAGAGGATTTCTTGGGATTTATTGTTTGAAGTGCTTTAGAATTTTGACTTCAAAGGTTGTATCCTCAACTAGATCAAAGAATATTTCACTACAACTAAATGCTCCATCTTGATCAATGAAGTTCCAAGAGGCTACTTATCCTATGGAAGATGCCTAACACAAGGGGACCCTTTATCTCCTTACCTATTCATTATTTCTACTAATGTCCTTGGACAATATTTATAAAGAATGATTAATGACATGATTCCCAAATGTGTCAAAGGGCCTTGGTCTTTATCCCCCTCTACTCATCAACAATGCATTGATGATAATATACTTTTGGGTGATGCCCCTATCATAGAAGCCAAGTATTAGAAGACTACTCTTGATTATTATTCTAAAGTCTTTATGTGATATTTTTCCAAGATCAAGGGCACAATGAAAAGCACATAAAAGAGACAATAGTATGACAAGAACAAACTATATTCTCATCAATATAAAAATGATCAACTGGATTAACCAATACAATGAATAGAGGCCTGCATATATAGGCAAGGCCAAAAGGATATGTGATCACACAATCATGACATGTGGCTCAATGAGAAACAAGGGTAGGTGAGAAAAAGTAGGGGTAGGTAGGAGAAATAATATAATATTACATAAGAGGTGGATCACCCACCGAATGTGGAATGTAACAACAAGATAAGACCACAAAAGGTGGAATTTCTCCTACAAGCATCATTCCTATGTGCACACTTCCCTAAGTGTCTCGTATCCAAACTACGATGAGATGCATTTTCCTAACTTAACTTAAGTAAAGTGTAATTATATCCTATAAGAATAAATTATTACACCAACACCCCCCCCTTAAGTTCAACTTAGGGGAATGAAGACTCAAGTCAACAATACAAGATGGGTCCCGGCTACTAGGCCAAGATAGATACCCAAGTACAATATGAAAATAAAAGAAAACCTATGCAATGCAATCTCTCACAAATAGAGAAAGGGAGAAAACCTAGTGGGGAAAAACTCTCCCACAAAAGAGAGATAAATGTACAAAGTGTGTCTCAAACAAGAAGGACAAAACCTCAAAGAGGAAAAAGCCCCCCACAGAATAGAGGAAGGATAAGTTAGTTGACCCCCCCTAATGAAAAATCTCGCACCCTTAAGAGAGCTCGCAACTACTGGAACTTACTATCAGTGAAGGGTTTGGTAAATATGTTTACAACTTGCTCCGTTGTAGGACACTACTACAAATCAATGACCTACTCTTGAATCAGCTCTTGGATGTAGTGCATATGAATCTTGATGTGTTTGGTCCGTTGATGTTAAACCGGGTTCTTCGAGATTGCAATAGCACTCTGATTGTCACAATGGAAAATTATCGGTCATGGAGTGGAGAACCCAAACTCTATGAGAATATGCTGAAGCCAAAGAGTCTCAGTCGCTGCATTAACAACCCCTTGATACTCAGCCTTAGTCAAAGAGAGAGGAATAGCATGTTTCTTCTTTCTTTACCAACAAATGGGGCTCAACCCAAAGGTGGAAGTTGTAACCAGAAGTAGACTTATGATCATCAAATCACCAACCCAATTGGAGTCTGTGTAATCAACCAAACAAATTCATGTGCCTGCTACATAGTGAATCCCATAATGATGTGTACCCTGGATGTAGTGTAGGATGCATTTGGTGACTTTCCAATGAAGCTCATGTGGTTCCTGCATGAAGCGGGAGACCATGCCAACCACAAATGAAATGTTAAGGCATGTGTGAGTCTAGTAGATGAGAGTACCCACAAGCTGACAATACAATGTGGCATCAACTGGTGGAGAAGAGAACCTAGCCTCAAGCTTGACTCCTCAAAGAAGGGGAGTCGATGCAGACATACAATCAGCCATATGAAAGCGTGTAAGTAGATCAAGAGCATACTTGGGCAGCGATAGTGTAATATCGAAAGGTGACTGTGAAATCTGTATCCTGCGAAAGTAGTACAAAAGACCGAAGTCAGTCATAGAAAATTTGTCATGCAAAGCAGATTTGACACTGCTAATGATGGATGCGACACTCCCTATAATGATCAAATCATCAACATAGAGCACAAGTATCAAGTGTGAGTCATTCTATCACAAAATGTATACATTCAGATTGGAATGATACCTGGTGAACCCTGCTAAGAGAATAAAGGAATCCATCTGTGTGTACCAAGCCCTAGAAGCCTACTTAAGGCCATAGAGAGATTTCCTTAGTCTTCAAGCCAAGGAAGAATCCTGGATGAGAGCTTGTGGTTGCTCCATATATATCTCCTCATCAAGATCCCCATGAAGAAAAGCACTCTTCACATCCATCTGATGTACAACCCAACCATGAGCTGCAACAATAGCAAGTATCAAGTGAATGGAATTCATCTTTGCTACGGGCACAAAGGTCTCAGTATAGTCAACGCCTGGAACTTGTGAGAAACCTTTCATGACAAGTTGATACTTATACTTATCCACACTACCATCCGCTTCAAACTTGGTCTGATAGATCCACTTACATCGAACCATATTTCTCCCTTGAGGGAGAGGGATTAATTCCCATGTGTTGTTCCTCATCAAGGAACTATACTATTTCTCCATAGCGTGGTCCCACTCAGGAACCCCTGATGCTTCCTGAAATGTCTATGGATTGAAAGCAGTAGCAATGTATGCATGTGGAAGATCTTGATGCTATGATCAAGTCCTTCATGTATCTGAAGGATCCCTAACAAGATAACTCTCTTACTCAAGTGTCTGTTGAGCCCAACAAGGTCTAGGTGGAGGTGAAGAATGAGGCTCCTCAACTGTAAGTGGACCCTACAGAGGTATAACCCTATGAGTGGAATTTGAAGGAGTCTTACCATCTGAATCACTCTCATCACTATCCATAATGGAGGAAGGTAGAGGAGGAAGGGAGGCTAAGATAGGAGAGATTTCCTCAAAATGAACACTCCTCTCAATAAACACCTCATGTGTCTCAAGATCCATCAATCGATATGCCTTAACACCCTCGGGATATCCAACAAAAATAAAAGGCCTACTCTGAGGTTCCAATGCCTTGTATTTCTGTGGAGGAATGCGAGCCCATGCTGGACACTTAAAGACTCTGAAATGTCTCACAATCAGTTTCCTAGCAGCCCAAGCCTCAAAATGAGTAATATTTGTCAAAGCTTTGTGAGGAACCTGATTTTGGATGTGTGTGGCACATTTGATAGCCTCTGCCCAAAAGGCGGGATCAAGAGAACGTGCATGTATCATACAACTAGCCATTTCTTTGAGAGTTCTATTCTTATGTTTTGCTATGCAGTGTAGGCAACTAAATGTTGAAGATCAATCCCTTCAAATGTACAAAAATCCTCAAGTCTTTTGTTCATATATTACCTTCCATTATTTGTGCAAAGAATCTTGACCACTTTCCCTGATTTCTTTTCCACATGAGCCTTGAAGTCTAGAAATTTGTCAAACACTTCACTCTTATGAACAAGAAAATAGACCCAAGTGAAGCAGGAGTAGCATCAATGAAGGTGAGAAGATAGCGGGCCCTACTAAATGAAGATGATTGTGAACAAGTTGAAGAACTTTCAAATCTCTCCAAGGTTTCCCCTTATCAAACTTCTCATTGAGATGCTTGCCCATGGAACATCCTGAACATACACCCTTGGAAAAACTGATTCGAGGTAGACCTGTGACCATGTCTTTAGTGGTAAGTTGTTGATGATAGTAGTAGTTGAGGTGACCAAATTGCTCATTCCATAGCTTGCTTTCTGAATTTGAATGAGTAAGAAAGACCCTAGAAGGAGAACTTGGCACAAAGTGGGAAAATGAATAAAGTCTTGAGTTGTCATTGACTTACCCCACTGCTACCAAGGCATCATTATCAAGTTCCTTTACCACAACTGAATCAGGTGTAAACTAAACCTTTTTCTCATTCCCATAGTGAGTGATTTGGTATATAGAGAGAAGATTGGTAGACAAGTTAGGAACATAAAGAAAATTCTCAAATGTTCCATCATCCATGTCAACCAAACCTTTCCCTTCAACCTCAACTTGTGTATCATCCCCTACGTAAATGTGAGGTACCTTTGATAGCTCCAATAAAGAAAACTACTCCTTTGTAGAACCCATGTGATAAGAGGCACCCGAGTCAAGTATCTGCTTCTATGAAGAACCTGTTTTAGCCACAAATGCTTTCCCTTTTCCCTTATACTGTGAGGAAGTGGAAGGAGATGTATCCTTCTTGTTGTAAGCAGATGGAAAATTGATGTTGTTCTTCTTAAGAAGATTTGTCAACTCATCAACTTGCTTGGTGTGGCATCGATACCTATCACGACCATACTTCTTTCAATAAGCACAAGTTGGTTTATCCTTCTTAGGTGGAGTCCTCTTCTTGGAAGAGGATGAAAAAATGCCTTGTGATGGAGAGGATGATTGTCCTTTTTCCTGTTGTGGCTTTGACTTAGATTGCTTATTCTTCTTATTGGAATATTTGCCTTGACTCCCTTGACTCTCTTGATTAGCGACCAAAGCCTTGGACTTTGAAGACTTGAGAATCCCCATGTTCAACAAATTAGATTGTTCCAAGATCAACATTTCTATGAAATCATCAAATGAAGGCATGGTGTAGGAACTCCCCATTATCAAACGATGAGTTTGGAAGATAGAAACAAATGTTGCATATTTAGGTGAAAGCTTGTCCAACAAGTTGAATATCAAGTGAGCATCCTTTTTGTTAATTGATTATGTGTTGCATTGATGTTTTTCCATTGATTGCAACACCAACTGTTTTGGTTGTTTACCGGTTTTCGGTAGGTTCTAGTAGAGCGGTTGGATTATGATATCAAGCCGGTATGCTCTGGTTTTCTTTAGTTTGTGGAATTGGTTTGGATATATCATTCATGCTATTCAGATGTGTATCACGATCAGTTGGTTCGGGATTTGATGACTTAGGAGCTATCATTTGTTCTAGTAAGCCTTTTGGTCACCGGTAACGGTTTTACTGGTAGAGCTTTGTTGAATATCTTTTGATGCATATGATAAGTGGTGTTGGCATGAATTATAGATGTCTTTTAGGATGTTGTTGGTTATCTTGTTTGTGTTCCTATTGATTGGTGGTGTTGGATTTGGGTCTGGACCTAATGTTGTCTTATTTGGCTAGGTCATGGACCGGTTTATGTAACATGTTGGTGGATGATCCCGAAGCATTTCTGGTTGGATCTATTTATTGGGTTATGTTGTTTTGGTCTTAGGCCAACTTGGTTGATCATTGGACTGCGGTTTTATGTTATGAATTTATTGTATTATCTTTTAGGTGTCCCACCTAATTGATTAGGTCCTGGGTTGGTATAAATATGATGTAAGATCTCTTTGTAGATCATGGGTTTATGGTTTTATGGGCCATGTGATTATCCATGTGCGAATAAGGTTGTAATCATATGCAGAGGTTTTGGTCAATCATAAGTGATCGAATTGGGTTTGTGAAAGAGGTTTAAGACCTTTGGTATTGAGCTTAACTGGATCTGTATTCAGGCATAGGAGATGTTATTCTTTCAGTTCACTCTTCTTTCCGAATTGTAGTCTGGATTTATTTTGTAACTGATGAGAATGCACTTTGTGAGTCTACTTCAGAAAATAAAAATGGGTGCTTCTTATAATTGGGTCGATCTCTTTCTATAATATTGACAACTAGAGGAGTATCCATTTCTTGAATTCTTAATTTGAATTTTTTTGCAAAAAATACCTTACTTACTAGATTAGGGTTTTACACGGGAATTTTCTTCACACTTTATTCTCTCTGAAAATATTATTGTAGAGTTCTCTCCTTCTCTTTTCTCGAATGCAAAGTGACAAATGAAGAAGTAAAGTCACTTTTGATCACTTGGATATCTAACATTTATGGTGCAAAAAATGTGTTTTTTCCTAAACCTTCAAGATACTCTGCTTTCACAGACTGCTCTACAAACTTCATATGCAGACCTTTATTATTGCTCAAAGTATTCTAGAGATGACCTTAAATCATCTACAATTCCCTAATCTAGCTTTGTCAACATGTCAGATTCAAGTATCACCTGCTACATGGGGGCATAGGATTTTCATGAAAACTCCCTCTAGGCCAGAGGCCTTAAATCAATTCCAAGATGGATTTCCTATTGGATTTCGTTGATCATTGCTACTTCTAGGATATGTTGTCATCACTGATGTCAACATATTCCTATGAGTTATTCCAATGAGTCTGGGAAGATTTTTTGATCCAATTTTGTAGTTTGGTTTTGTCGATCACTATTTTGTAGAGTTTGTTATGTCCTCCAGTATATTCTGGTGTGATCAGATCATGTGTTGAGACTCTAGATTATTTTTTGGGATGATCTTGTTTATCTTCATTTTAGATGGCTCATGATTTGGTGCTCTAAAATTTATATTTCCTGGTGACAATTGTTGATTGGTTGTGTTCTTGAGCTTTGAGACATTGACCGATGAAGATTTAAAAAGAGGTGTTGGTGCAACTGTTCTGGATGACTCTAACATTCTTTCTCATGTTTCCTAATTATTTCCTATTTTTTTTGGCAATCTGCATTGATTGTTGTGGGATTTTTTGGTGATTTCTATGAACCGATGAATATTTACGTGTTATGTAGTATTTTTGGTGGTGTAGCGTGTTGTGGTTGACCTTGGCAGGTTTCAGTGGATGTAATCATTTGGGAATTTGAATTAGGTCCATGCTATGTAATGTAAATCATAATATTGGTCTGGTGGTCAATCTTTGTATCGTGCAATGTAATTTTTATAATTATGAGTTGAGGGTTGAGGGTTTAGCCGACCTTGTTATCAAGGCTGATGATTTGTATATATAGGTGTCGGTATTGTGTTTGCATTATCATAGAGAGATAAATGTGAAAACAAAGATATATCATTGAACAAAGTGTTGAGGTATGTTTGGTTTTCTAAAGAAAACAACTGTACTTAACCAGAATTGTCATCAGGCATTTGTATATGCTATCATTGCAGTTCAGTTCTTCCAGATTGTAGTCTGAATCATATTGTAATTCAGTGAGGCATATACCTTTTGAGCAGTGAGCTCTAGGTAGTGTGCTTGAATGCGTGTGCATTCCCCATTGTAATATTTTTGCATACTACTGCAGAGTATCATCTTACTATAGGTAGGTTCCCATTGTGACTTTTCCTTTAACCGAGTTTTTCACATCAAAATTTTGGTAACATTGTGTGTTGTGCTATTAATTTGCTCATCTATTTGTTGTTGTAGTTTATTAGTTTTTGTTTTAGGATTTTATTTTCTGAAATTTGATGAAGACTGATTCACCCCCCCCCCCCCCCCTCTCAGTATTCCTTCCTGGTTGTTGCTAACAATTAGTATCAGAGCTAGATCCTCCGATAGAAGCTTAATCACTTAAGGAGATCTGAGATGGAAACTCAAGGTTTTCTTTTCAAGAAGGACAGTCTAAGGTTTGATGGAAGCAACTATACTATGTGGAAGAGATAGATGGAGGTGCATGTGAAATGTCTTGGAGAAGATTACTAGAAGATTACCAAGAATGCCTATGTTGTTCCTCAGAATGGACCATCCACTCCTGATGAGGTTAAGGAAGGTGAATAGAAAATTAGAGTGAAGGAAGCATTACGCAGTGCCCTGACTAATTCTGAAATGACAAATGTTATGGAACTTCAGACTGCGCATGAGATCTGGGTGAAGCTTGTGATCCTGTATGAAGGTGATAGTCAAGTGAAAGCTGCTAAGTTACAAAATTTAAAAGGAAAGTATGAGACATTGAAGATGGGAGATGATGAGAACATACATTCATACATGGCTAAGGTGAATGAGCTTTTCCTTGGTATCAAATTTGTCGGTGGAAAGATTGAAGAAGATGAGATTGTTTCTAATATGTTGAGATCCTTTCCTCCTTATAAACATAAGGTTTCCGCTATTGATGAGATCCAGAGTGTAACTATAGTGACAAGAGATGTGTTGGTTGGAAAACTTGTTGCATTTGAACTGAGTGAATTTAGAGAATCAGATGGAAATTTTGGGACAACATTCAAAGCATCAACATCTATGTCTAGTAAGTAGAAATATGATCCTGATGAGTGAAGGATATCCAGATATGAAAGAGAAAGAAAGAGAGCTTTATGAGCTTGAAGCATTGATTTCCCAAAGATTGCCTAAAGGTGTTGATAATTATGATGGAAAGTTGCCCTTGAAATGTTTTTCTTGTAATAAGATAGTACATTTTCTTCTAGATCTATAGATAGAATGGCTAAGTATGACAAACATGATGAGTCTGATAAATTTGATATGAATGATAAATATGAGAAGCATGCAAAGTATAATAAGCCTTATAAGTCTAACCAAAAGTTTACGAACCAGAGGAATTGTTATTATGCTGCAAATGAAGGTGTTACAGATGATGAATCAGAAGGAGATGATGTTTTGTTTATTTCCATTAAAGAAGATAGACTTGTGCCTATTGATTCCACTAACTGTTCTATTGAGGAGAAAGCTTTGACTGTTGTAATATGGGGAAAAGTGAATGATGAAGAGATCAAGAGGAAAGCTTTTCTTCCCTCCAAGGAGAGATGAAAGTTTCATTGTAGAATTCCCTTCAATCACCTCAGGCACATTACATTTAAAAGAGGGGGGGCGAGCCACTAGATCCAATCTCTAGGGAGAGAGATTGAATACTAAATGAATTGATAATGAGGTAGAAATGACAAGCTAACCCCTCTTTTAGAATAGAAAATGATTGAATTATGTGTTTTGAGACCAAGTGTAAAAGTAGCAAATAACTAATTATAACTTGAAATAGAAGCATGGGATGAAGCCGTGCACCTAGATCTGGCTATAATATGTCGAGATGAAGCTACCCTTGAGGAAAAGTTTCTGGGACCATGTTGAAAGTGGACATGGTCCTAAAAGGGTTTTTTTGACGATGTAAATGGAGTCCAAATATGCAAATTAGAGGTATGAGAAGGAAAAGGATCCATAAAAAATTTAAGATTTTAATTAGGAGGATCTACTAATTTGTTTCCCTTATCATTCACACCTACCACAAATTTAGTATTATTATCAATCAAATCTTGAATCTTACTTTTCAATGCAAAACATTTCTCAGTATCATGACTAGGCTGATGATGAAATTGACAAAAGGAATTGTTATCAAAATAAGGGGATGCAAGCTTAGAAGGACCAACTAGTTTTATAGGAGGAAGTTGTTGGCATATGTGCAGAGTTTGATGACATGATAGGATTTTATGTTGTCATTGATGTCAATATGCTGAAGTATGAACCGGTATATTGAAGAAAGCAAACTGGCAAGAGAATTGGTATGATGGTATGAAGTGAACCGGTATGAAGATGTGAACCCGTATATGCGAAAAGCTGAACCGGTATGTTGGAATGTGAACCGGTATATGAAAAGTTTGTATCGGGGTTTCATTTGATATGACTACTGGTTGGTAGTCTCGACTTTAGGGTTTTCGGTTGATGCATTCCAAGTCTGTGTGATTCGACCAACGACATCCTGTGATGAGTTAGCATTGAAATGAAGATCAGACCATGTTGCCACATCACCTTTGTGCACTTGAAGAATCTCCTTGAGGATCTTGCATGAAGAAGATTGATTCTATCTACCTCGGGAATGTGCAAAATCTTTGTAAATGGTGGAGAGCATGTCATGGGTTATTAGCTTCCAGAAGCGGTGAAGAACGGACGATGGAGAACATCTTGAGATTTGTTCAAGATTGTTTTACCCTATGTAATGTGTTTAAATGGTTAGGATTGGATCGACTGTATTGTTAGCCTAGATGCTTAGGGTTTTAGGGTTTGGCTACTGACCTAATCATTGTCTATAAGGTCGATGATGATTCTCATTTGAAGTTGTTGGCAAATGTATGTGTGTGAAGTGATTCTTGCTAGACCGGAGTAGTGAGTAGAGATCTATAGAGTGTGATTGTAGATGTAAAGGAACTAAAGTGGATTTGCCTTGGCATTAAGTGTTGTTATCAGATCAGTGTATTACCTATTGACTTCTAACCATTTCAGCAGTTGGAAAATCCCTTTATCGGGTAGCTTTAACATGCTTTTTGTAAATCCTTTAATAGGGTGATTCAAAATCATTGAGTTCTTTAAATCCTCTGACAAGGTAACCTTTAACAGGGTTTTAACCTCTAACCGGGTATTTAGCCATCCCTTAACCGGGTGATCCCTAGCAGGATCGGTTCCTAGCAGAACCTGTTGTAAAGTCTTTAACAGGACTAGGCTCCTAACAGAGAGGACTTCAGAAGAGTTCAAGACCAACTTGTGGGTATTCTTCCCCACCGTGGTTTTTCCCAGTTGGGTTTCCACGTGAAAAATCAGTGTGTTATGTGTGACGCTTTTGCATGTGATGTTTTAGTGTTTTCTATTAAGCGGTAAAAGCATGTTGATCCAATGGTCATTATATTTCTGATGTATTACTTGTTTAAGCATATGGGTGAAGTGGAAATGAGATATTAGGTTTTGTGAAGATCTAAGTGTTACTAGTCTATTTATTTTACAATCATATTGTGTTTTACTGGTAGTGCCTTGATTTAGATCGGTGATGCTATTTACCAGCTAGTGCAGTCCTTGCAGTTTAAGTTGTTTAAGAAGCTTTTGTGTGTACTGGTTAACCCCCCCCCCCCCCTCTCAGTACCTGTTGGGTATTTACTGTTCATCATTATTCATCAATTGGTATCAGAGCATCTTCTAGGTCCTCTATGTTATAAGCTTAACCATTTGAGGAAAAGATCCTATTCTAATGATGAAGAGGGAAAGTCCTTAGTTTAACAGAGATAACTTTAAGATATGGAAGGATATAATGAAGATCTACATTAAAAGAATGGGTTCTCAACACTGGAACTATGTTGAGAATACTTATGTTGTTCCTACCAGTACTCTCATCGATGATCAAAGAAGAGAAAATCAGGAGAATGGGCAAGTCATGGAAGCTCTTATCTACAGTCTATCTGATATTGAGTTCATAGATGTTTAGGATAAAAGACAATCCCAAAGATGTATGGGATACTATGGAGTCTATCTATGGTGGTGATGAACATGTGAAGAAATCTAAGGAAGAAAGCCTTAGAGGAAAATTTGAAGACATGCGGATAGTTGAAGGAGAGACCATTCAACAATATGGGATAAGGATTAAAACTGTTGTTGGAGACATCAAGAGTATAGGAGGTACAATGGATGATTGCACCATTGTTAGAAAAGTTTTGAGATCCTTATTACTGGTCTATGCAATAAGGGTTGCCACTATTCAGGAGTTGAGATCTATTGACAAGACAAAGGTATCCCTAGATTCTATGATTGCTAACTGGACCACATATGAGCTAAACAGTTATGATGATAGTGTTTAGAAGATTGATTCAGCCTTTAGAGCATTTGCTGCACTATCTAGAAAGGGAAAAGAGGTTAGTACCGGTTGTGAACCCAAACAAAGCAGAGATATGGATTATGAGGAGATCCTAATGGAATTTGAAGCTCTTCTTGCCAAGAGACTTCCTAAGGGAATTGGAAAATACAGAGGTAAGCTCCCTTTGAAATGCTTTTCTTGCAATTGGATAGGACACATTGTTGTGAACTGTCCTAATAGTGATAATAAGGACAAACCGAAGAAGTTTAAAAAGTTCAAAGGAGTAAATAAGAGAAACTGTCTTGTTGCAGTCAATGAAGGTGTCACAGATGATGAGTCAGAAGATGAAGAAAGCAAAGACATAGTATTTGTAGCTATTAAGGAAGATGTGTTAGACAAGAAGGCTCTTGTCTCCCGCATTGATAATTATGATGAGTGGATTATTGATAGTGGATGTTCTCACCACGTGACTAGTGACCGGAAAACGTTTCTATCTTTGGAAGAGTATGATGGAGGTGTAGTCCGATTTGGTAATGATGCACCATGTATGGTAAAAGGCAAAGGTTTCATCTCTCTAAATGGAAAAAGTAGTGCTCATAATGTGTATTGGGTAGAAGGTCTCATGCATAACCTTTTGAGTGTTGCTCAGTTGAATGATAAAGGACTCACTTTGGAATTCAAAGATGGAGTGTAAAAAATAAAAGGAAAGAGTGGTGAATTGATGGCCACCGGTATCTAGACCAATGATAGCTTATTTCAGTTAAATACAAATATCAGTCAATGTCTAATGGCTAAGTTTGATGATAGTTGGATATGGCATAGGAGACTCTTCCATGTAAATTTTAATAATATTGTGAAGGCTAGTAAGATCAAGGTAGTTAGAGGACTGCCTGTGCTGAACAAACTGGAGAATCCTTTGTGCAGAGAATGTCAACTAGGAAAAATGTCTTCCTCAACCTTCAAAGGTAAATCTTTCATAGCAGATAATTTACTTGATCTTGTGCATACTGATTTGTGTGGTCCTATTAAAACTAGGAGTGCTTAGGGAGATAGGTACTTTATGATTCTTACTGATGATTGCTCAATAATGATGTGGGTCACATTCTTGAAAGACAAGTCTGAAGCTTTTGGAAAGTTTAAAGCCTTTAGAGCACTAGTTGAAAAGGAAAGCGGTAAGAGAATCAAATGCCTCAGAACCGACCAAGGAGGTGAGTTCACCTCTAGAGAATTCAATAAGTACTATGAAGAGAATGACATCAAGAGGCAATTGTCTGCACCCCAGACTCCACAACAGAATGGCCTAGTAGAAAGTAACAACCAGATTGTAGTTGAAGCTGCTAGAACGATGGTGATTCAAGGGAAGGTTGCTCACACTTTTTGGAGAGAAGCAGTGAGCACTGCAATGTACAAAATGAATCGGGTACTCATCAAGAAAGGTAAGGATAAAACTCCTTATGAGTATTGGACTAGTAAGACTCTAGTAGTAAGGTACTTTAGAGTGTTATATTAAGAGAAGTGAACACCAAAGCAAGCTTGATGATAAATGTGATGAGGGAATATTCCTAGGGTATTCTACCAAGAGAAAAGCTCTCAATCATTTTAACAATAGGACTTAGAGAATTGTTGAAAGTATCAATGTTAGAGTTGATGAAACTGCTATGAAACCTGAGGAAATTGGCAATGAGCGAGCAATAGATGAACCGGATGTAACCTTCTGGGAACTGGTTGCAAAATAACCAAGTACAAGTAACAGTGCTCCTACACCAGTAGATACTGATGAAGATGAGGATGAAGAGGAAAAGCCAGAGGAATCAGTAAGATCATTCCTAGGTATGTAAAGCTACATCATGATCCAAAGAAGATCATAGGGGATAAGGATACAGGAATACTTACAAGAAGAAAAGTCGGAGAGAATTCTTGCAGGATTTTTGAATTTGAGCCCAAAACATTTAAAGAGGCACATAAATATGAAGACTGGATTAAGGCTATGGAAGAGGAACTTGAGTAGATAGAAAAGAATGCTACATGGTCTTTGGTACCCAGACCTGAGCATAAAAATGTTATTGGCACCAAATGGGTTTTTAGAAACAAACTGAATGAAGATGGCACAGTGGTAAGAAACAAAGAAAGATTGGTATGTAAGGGATATGCTCAAGAAGAAGGAGAAGACTATGGAGAAACATTTTCTCCAGTAGCTAGATTGGAAGGAGTTCAAATGCTACTTGCATATGCAGCCTTCAAGGGATTCAAAGTGTATCAGATGGATGTGAAATATGTATTCCTGAATGGAATACTTGAAGAGGAAGTGTATATAGAGCAACCAGATGGGTTTTCCCTATCAAAAGACAAAGATATGGTGTGTAGGCTACATAAAGCCTTGTATGGATTGAAGCAAGCACCTAGAGTATGGTATGAACGTTTACACTCCCATCTTGTGAAGATTGGATTTGAAAGAACAAGTGAAGATAGAAATATCTATTTGAAGTCAGAAGTAGATCAGATATTGATCTGTGACGTATTTGTTGGTGACATAATTTTTGGTGGAGATGAAAAGATGAGTCATGCATTTGCAGTTGAAATGAAGAAGGAATTCGAGATGTCACTAATCGGAGAGATTAAGTTCTACATTGGACTACAGATTCAACAAATGAAAGATGGTATCTTTATCACTTAGTCCAAGTATGTCAAAGAGGTGTTGAAGACCTTTGGCATGGAAGATAGCAAACCGGTTGGTACATCGATGATGACCGGTTATAAATTGTCAAAAGAAGATGACTCAGCATTGGTGAATGAGAAGGAATATCGGTCAATGATTGGTAAGTTGCACTATGTAGTACACAACAGACTAGACATTGCACATGCAGTAGGCATTGCTGTTCGTTTTTAGAAAAGTCCAAGAGAATCCCACTTGGTAGCAGCCAAGCAGATTCTTAGATATCTGAAGGGAACTATAGATTATGGATTGTGGTATCCATACAGTAATGATTTCAATTTCAAAGTATTTACAGATGTTAATTAGGCTAGTAATGTGGACGATTGAAAGAGCACAACCGATGGTGCATTGTTCCTCAGTGGCAGACTATTCTCATAGATGAGCAAGAAGCAAAGTTGTATCTCTCAGTCCACAACAGAAGTAGAATATGTAGTAGCATTTATGAACTGCACTTAGACAATTTGGATGAAGCATGTATTAAGTGGTTGCAAAGTCCCTTTATCTGAATCGATGAGTATATTTTGTGATAACACAAGTGCAATTAATATTTCCAAGAATCCGATATTGCATGCTAGAACCAAGCACTTCGAGCTCAAGTATCATTTCTTGAGGGAGAAAGTTCAAAACAAAGGGTTGTATTGGAACATGTTTCTAGTAAAGAGCAGTTAGCAGATATTCACCAAGCCTCTACCGAAGGCTACATTTACCTATTTAATAGGTGAATTAGGGGTGCTGCCCCTTCAAGAGGTGAACTAAAGGTATGTGCTCCACATTAATTAGGTATTGCATTGTCAAATCATTTCAGGATTGGTGTGTTGAAGGATGATACTCCTCAAAGGGAGTAGGATAATGGAACATGGATGTTTGTGCCTCTACTTTGGCATTGCTGTTAAATGGGGAGAAGATGTGAAGCAGAGAAGATATCTATAGTTTTGAAGACATATTATATGGAAGAAGATGTAGAGATATCTTTGTGTATTGCCATCAATGCCGAAGGGGGAGATTGTTGGCATATGTGTAGAGTTTGATGGCATGATAGGATTGTATGTTGTCATTGATGTCAATATGCTAAAGTATGAACCAGTATATTGAAGAAAGAAAACTGGCAAGAGAACTGATATGATGGTATGAAGTGAACCAATATGATGATGTGAATCGGTATATGTGAAAAGGTGAACCGGTATGTTGGAATGTGAACTGGTATATGCAAAGTTTGTATCGAGATTTCATTTGATATGACTACCGGTTGGTAGTCTTGGCTTCAGGGTTTCTAGTTGATGCATTCCAAGTCGGTGTGATTTGACCGATGACATCCTGTGATGAGTTAGAATTGAAATGAAGATCCGATCATGTTGCCACGTCAGCCTTGTGCATGTGAAGAATCTCCTTGAGGATCTTGCATGAAGAAGATTGATTCTATCTACCTCAGGAATGTGCAAAATCTTTATAAATGCTGGAGAGCACGTGATGGGTTATCAGCTTCCAGAAGCGGTGAAGAACGAATGATGGAGAACATCTTGAGATTTGTTCAAGATTGTTTTACCCTATGTAATGTGTTTAAATGGTCAAGATTGGACCGACTGTATTGTTAACCTAGATGCTTAGGGTTTTAGGTTTTGGCTACCAACCTCATCATTGTCTATAAGGTTGATGATGATTCTCATGAAGTTGTTGGCAAATGTATGTGTGTGAAGTGATTCTTGCCTGACTGGAGTAGTGAGTAGAGATTTGCAGAGTGTGATTGCAGATGTAAAGGAACTGAAGTAGATCTGCCTTGGCATTAAGTGTTGTTATTAGATCAGTGTATTACCTGTAGACTTCTAACCATTTCAGTAGTTGGAAAATCCCTTTACTGGGTAGATTTAACAGGATTTTTTTAAATCCTTTAATAGAGTGACTCAAAATCATTGAGTTCTTTAAATCCTTTGACAAGGTAACCTTTAATAGCGTTTTAACCTTTAACCGGGTATTTAGCCATCCCTTAACCAGGTAATCCCTAGCAGGATCAATTCGTAGCAGAGTGGACTTGAAAATAGTTCAAGAACAACTTGTGGGTATTCATCCCCACCGTAGTTTTTCCCAGTTGGGTTTCCACATGAAAAATCAGTGTGTTATGTGTGATGCTTTTTCATGTGATGTTTTAGTGTTTTCTGTTAAGCGTTAAAAGCATGCTGATCCAGTGGTCATTATCTTTCTGATGTATTACTTGTTTAAGCATATGGGTGAAGTGGAAATGAGATATTAGGTATTGTGAAGATCTAAGTGTTACTAGTTTTTGTCTTTCATAGTCATACTATGTTTTACCGGTAGTGCCTTGATTTAGATTGGTGATGTTGTTTACTAGTTAGTGCAGTCCTTGCAGTTCAAGTTTTTTAAGAAGTTTTTGTGTGTACAGATTCACGCCCCCCTTCTTAGTACTTGTTGGGTATTTACTATTCATCATTATTCATCATAAGTTTGATAACGTTTCTTTGTAATAACTGAGACATAATACTATGTAAAGATTCAATCAAAGGAGTAAATCATATTTCTCTTTTAAATAATTTAGAAATAGGAGGCACACATGTTGTAGAATTTTCATTGTTATTTCTAATTGTGTCATTTAACTTGATGAAACCTTTTGTTGGTTTGAAGTTCACAAACGGTTGTTGAACACTCTCCCCATTATCACTTGAAGCCATAGGAGTAGATTGCTCCATTTGACTAACAACCAGTTGATAGTTGTGGAGTGTTATGTACAACTACGGAAAGGAAGTAAACTTGGACAAAATAAGCTTTTTCCTAATATCTTTTTGTAAATTAGAAATGAAAATCAATCACTTTTTCTTTAACACCTTGTTTACAATGCATAAAATCAGTCAAAGTGATTTTAGGACCAATGTTGTTTTGAAATTGTTGAATGAAAGCATTTGCTAATTGTTGAAAAGAAGTGATAGAATAAGAAGGAAGAGAGAAATACCATTGTAAAGCCTTACGACTTAGTGTTCTTGTAAACAATTTTGCAAGCAATCTTTGATCATAACCAAAATTAGTACACGAGGTTTGAAATGTTTTGACATGCATTAGAGGATCACCTTTTTCATTATAGAGTTCCAATTGAGGGACCTCAACATGCTTAGGTGGGATGGATTTAACAATATCAAGGGAAAGTGGGATCACAACATCAAATGTGGGCACACTAAACTTGGATTGACTCATGGAAGCAATTTTTTGTTGTAAAGAAGAAATGGTTTGAGCAAGATTGTTAATGGTTGCTTCGGTAGAAGAACTAATGTTAGACTTGGTTGATTAAGAAGGTGGTTTGATATTATTTAAGGCGTGGATTGAGAATAAGGTGGTAGAATATTATGATAAGTAGGCATAGGTGATGATTGAGTAGGAAAAGGGACACTTAAAGGAGGAATAAAATTGTGGAATGAATTACCCTCTTGTGGCACATTGATTAGTTGAGGGATAATAGGAATGCTTATTGAAGACATAGGTAAAGATGGAGGATTATATAAGGAAGAGGGATTTCCCCCAAGACTAATGGTTGTAGGGATGACATTTTGAGTTGAAGTAGCCATGATATTTAAGGTACAAGTAGGAACACTGGTCATAGGAGTAGTCAAAGAAATAGAAGGATTGACTTGCATTGAAGGTTGTGAATAACCTAGGGTTTAGGCACAACTCTTTATAGGCATGACATTGGAATCAACAATATGAGCGATGCCACACAATATATCAATTCCATTCTTATCACTTTGAATCATGCATTTAAGTCTTTCAATTAATGGAATAACTTCACTATTAGGGTATTCTTGGGACATCCAATGTGGAAAGTTATCAAAATGATTGTCCAATTTTGAAAGTTGATCTATGGAAAATCAAGTTGAAAAGATTATTCTTCATCATGGGATTCATCAATTCGATAGATAGGGACATGATTAGGATGGGAAGAATTAGCATTATCGTCATTAAAGAAGTCACCCAAATTAGGCTCCATCTCCTCAGTAATCAAACCTTGGGAAGCCTTAATTCTAATGCTTCGTCTGATGGGGATAGTATAGATAGGACTAATAGTGGTAAACATTATGCACTAGAGGGAAAATTTGAAATTTTGAATTTGAATTTTGAATTATAAGAACAAAGTTTACAAAATTGAATAATGCACAATTTGAGAAAATAATGATTAAACAATTTAAACTTTGTTGAAAGAAGAAAATGAAACAATTTCCAAAAATAATTTTATGATAAATGAAAGGAAATTGGAATTTTAAAATTAAGGTCAATGGGATACCAATTAATTTTAAAATTGATAAAATTAGAATTGTTAAAATTAGGGTAGATTATAATTAACCACTTAATTTTTAAAAAAATCTTGAAATTCGAAATGTTGAATTTTGAAGGTATTTTTTATTTTAGAGGAATAAAAAATTGACAAACTTAGCCAATCTTCTCGATTTAAGCTATTAAATACAATCATAACAGTCTCCTAAAATTTTGGGAAAAAAGTCGAGGACCATGTTGAAAGTGCACGCGATCATCCCAACTTTTTCAAAAAAATTCAGGGATGAATGTTACTATGATTTTAAAGCTATCCCCAAAATATTGGTGGATTGTACGATCTCTAGATAGACGAAATTAAGGTTTGAATGTGAAAATAGGACCCTATTAGGGTTTTGAAAAAAATGAGGAATTGAATTGCAAATTTAAAAAAGGGCAAATGTAATGGATAGGGACACCTTGAAAAAAGTTTAGAAAACTGAAGTTGATTGAAATTGATTGAAATTGACACAAAATCCAATTAAAATTGAAAATTAGGGTTTTAGGACATAACCACTTAATTTTTCAAATTTTGAATTTTGAAAAAGGAGAGAAATTGAAATTTTGAATTTTAGGAAAGAGGATAAGGCTGAAAACAAACACAAATCTGAAAATTAAATGGAAACTCTATTTTTGCACAATTTCAAGATGATTTTTTGAAAATTAGGGTTTTGACAATTAATCTCTTAATTTTGTGAATTTGATTTGCAAATTGAACAAGACAATGAAGAAATTGAATTTGACAAACAAAGCAATTTTTAGATCTAAGACAATAGCAAGCAATTTTTACAAAACACAAGTTCAATTTCAATTTTAAAAAGTAGGGTTTTGAATGAATTAACTGCTAAGTTTGCAGAAAAATTAAACTTTTAAATGAAAAATATGCAATGATTTTCAGAATAAAGCATGCAAGACATCAGGCTCACCAAAATGTAATGTGGGGAAAAGTGAATGATGGAGAGATCAAGAAGAAAGCTTTTCTTCCCTCCAAGGAGAGATGAAAGTTTCACTACGGATTTCCCTTCAATCACCTCACACACATTACATTTAAAAGAGGGGGGGAGGCGAATTTAGTAGATCCAATATCTAGGGAGAGAGATTGAATACTAAATGAATCGATAATGAGGTAGAAATTACATGTTAACTGAAGAAGTTGAGGAAATACAACTTCAGAGATCCCAAGACCACCTGCATGCAAATACCTGTCACAAGAGAAGAATGGAGGCACATAAAGCAAAAAAACATAAATGCTCTGAAGAAGAAGATTATCATTCAGAAAGGGAATCAATTTTAATGAACAAGTACAATACAATCCTTATAAAGGGATAATAGAAACCCTAAAGATATGCAACCCTAAAGAAACCCTAAAGGGCTAATGTGTATTTAATAATTAGAATAATTATTAAATACCTACAATATTTAATAAATGCCTAAGTTTAGCTTAAGCGTAGAGTTTAATAGACTAATAATTAAATAAATAATTATTAGCTAATACAAGATAACTCTAACACCCCCCCTTAAGATGAACTTAAGGAGTAGCTAAAAAACTAAATGCATGAAGCAAAATAAATAACTACATGATGAAGGCAAATTTGGGTCCCGACAACAAGGCGTGATGAGGTACCCAATCACAACCAAATCTCTATGAACTAGAGAAATAAAGAAAACCATATGGGAAAAAACTCTACTCCAAAAAGAGATGGAAAAGCAAGAAGAACACCACTGAAGCAGGAAATAGCTGCAAACACTGTCGAAGACTAACTACTGATCTGAAGAACCTCCACTGAAATAGAACATGACCAGGTAGAGAAGACTATAATCTACATGAGTACCCTCAAATACCACTACTCGAATCAGATGGCAAACAAAGGCAAACAACTGAACTCGAAGATACAAATGGCATGAGACACCAAAGCCTGAAGAACTGATCAATCGAACCAAGTAAGCATTAGAACCAACAGGACAAACCTCCCCATAATGTTGAAAAGGGAGAGGGACAAGTACACTGAAAAGAACGGCCAAAAAGAATTGCATGACGAAGAACCAGGAACATCGAAGGTGTAGAGAAAGTACATGGTGTCGTAGAAGGAACACTCACTTGACACACATCATGAGGCAAATGTCGTGGAAGGAACACTCACTGGATAACGGTAAATGGCAAACAAGGCAAACATCAACCCCCCCATGGCACTTTATAAGTAGTGCATGTACAATAAGGCACAAGAGGTGCAAGATTCCATATGAACAATGCATGATGGCACTTTATCTCATTGCGTTTGCATAAATACAAGCTACAATGATAAGAAGACTGGAAATAGAAACGAGAACCAAAATAGAGACATCCTACCTAGAGAAGAGATCTCAGGACCTGAAACAACCAAGATATCCACCAAAGTGCTGAAAAGAAAAAAACTGAATAAAATATGCATGGAGATGAATCTGGAAATAAAACTCATATGACTGGAAAGTGCATAGAACAAGCTTTCCAACGATATAAAGTTTTCAAAAAACAAAGTTCAGATGCTCATTCTATGGCTCCCAGAGTGCAAAAAAGAGACCCCACTTTGACTAGAAAAAAGGATAGTCAAACAGCAAAATTGAAAAAAATTACCAATATGACGAGGTCCGGCTCGGAACTAGCTTTCCGACGCTTATTTGTTTTTGAAAAAATGACTCCGTATACCCAAAAGAAAAAAACCCCTCTTTTTGGGCAAAAAAGGGTTTAAAAAAAAAATTTGACAAAAATTTTCTGATGCATTTGCAGGTACAGTGGTATGGATTTTTGTGTCTCGTAAAGTGTGCCAATGAAAAAATCATGGCCCAGATGCACTTGTCACCGAAATAGGTCAAATTATATATCAAAATGAATGGAAATGCTCTTCGGAAGCCAACGGTGAGGTTTGTTTTGGCCCAAAATGATCTGATATTTTTTAATAATTTTTTTTACGATTTTTTTTAAATTCGTGCAAAAAAAAGGCAAAACCAAAGAAAAAATTCATAACCCAAATTTGACAAATTTTATATGGAAATGGGGGTTTTGGGGTGTTCTAAGCTCAACAGTGAGGTCCGTTTGAGTCCAAAATGATCAGAAACAAAACAGCTACCCCAGATCCAATAAAAAATTCTGAAAAAACTTGAAACCCTCCTCCAAAAAATCTTTTGAAAAATCAGGAACAAGCAGCAATAAATGTAGGCTCTAATACCATGAAGAAGTTGAAGAAATACAACTTTAGAGATCCCAAGAACACCTGCATGCAAATACCTATCACAAGAGAAGAATGGAGGCACATAAAGCAAGAAAACATAAATGCTCTGAAGAAGAAGATTATCATTCAGAAAGGGAATCAATTTTAATAAACAAGTACAATACAATCCTTATAAAAGGATAATAGAAACCCTAAAGATATGCAACCCTAAAGAAACCCTAAAGGGATAATGTATAATTATTAAATACCTACAATACTTATTATCAATGGAGAACTACCAGTTTAACTCACTCTGCCTATTCCATCCACTCTAACAATTTCTGCATGATCTATGTTCATGTGTTGGTTTGTTCTTTGTATAAAATAATTCTTTGGCATGTTATAATTATGATAATGGTTGATGAGTTCTTTGTTCTGAAAAAACTTGAAACCCTCCTCCAAAAAATCTTCTAAAAAATCAGGAACAAGCAGCAGCAAATGTAGGCTCTGATACCATGAAGAAGTTGAGGAAATACAACTTCAGAGATCCCAAGAACACCTGCATGCAAATACATGTCACAAGAGAAGAATGGAGACACATAAAGCAAAAAAAGCATAAATATTGTGAAGAATAAAATTATCATTCAGAAAGGGAATCGATTTTAATGAACAAGTACAATACAATCCTTATAAAAGGATAATAGAAACCCTAAATATATGCAACCCTAAAGAAACCCTAAAGGGATAATGTGTAATTTAAATACCTACAATATGTATTAAATGCCTAAGTTTAGCTTAAGCGTAGAGTTTAATAGAATAATAATTAAATAAATAATTATTAACTAATACAAGATAACTCTAACACTAACCCCTCTTTCAGAATGGAAAATGATTGAATTGTGTTTTGAGACCAAGTGTAAAAGTAGCAAAGAACTCATTCTAACTTGAAATAGAAGCGTGGGATGAAACTATGCACCTGGATCTGGCTATAATATGTCGAGACGAAGCTTCTCTTGAGGAAAATTTGTCGGGACCATTTTGAAAGTACACATGGTCCTCCAAAAAATTCACGAAACGAAAAGGGTTTTTTTGCCTTTATAAATGGAGTCAAAATATGCAAATACAGTTGTGCACCTGCAACCTACACACATAAAAGAGAGAAAAAGGGGTTGGAATTGGGGGTTTGCCTTCAGGTTAAACCCCAGTTTTGGAATTAACTAAATGATGAAAGAAAGTGCTTGCAAGTAAATGTAAATGAAAGATTGAAATGTAATTCACCTCAAGGGAGGTTGTGATAGAAATGTAGGTAGATTTATTTGTACGAAATTGAATGTTGAAAGGGATCTCCTCTTCAATGGTTGAATCCTTGAGTTGAATGCAACACCTAGCCTTGGAGGGAGACTTGACAATACTCAATTATTGAATGCTTGAATGTGTGATCTCATGTATTCGAACTTATGCCAATTTTCACTTTATCCAACTTATGCAAATGGGAGGGCAAATGTGACATATATATTCACAAATTAGAGTTATTGGACTGATTTTCCATCATAAGCCAACATAGGGGAAGTTTTCCTACTTTAAATGCAAAGTTCAATGTATAGTTTGAAAGAAGGGGCCCCAAGATAGGGCAGCAATAGGGGCGCCATGCCCCTATCCTGCACGTAACTTAGGACAAGAAGCAGGTTTATGCAGTGCGAGAGTGCAAAAAAATGCAGTTTCAGGGATTAAGAAAGTCTCGGGTCTCCGGTCAAGCTTGAGGATTCAATTCGCTGATGTGAAGACCCTAATGTGGTTGAAAATTGCAAGGGTTGCAATTTTATGCCACTACAGCTGCTAAGGTAGAAGAAAAAGGTGAATGGATGAATAATAGTGGTTGTTCACATCATATGACCAGTGACAGAAGCAAATTTATAAGCATGGAAAGGTATGATAGTGCAATAGTTATATTTGGAGATGACAAAGCCTGTGTAAGTTGACATGATTGGCATAATTGATGTAGATGACGAATGGTGACTAAATTGGTAAAGAACTGTTTGTGATGACATTGTGATGAAGAGATTGAGATTGCATGATCAGATGACTTTGATTAGTTATTTGTGTTGTCATTGATGGCAATTGACATTTACTATGTTATATTTTGTCATCTAAGTTTTTTTGGTCTACCAGAAATGCCTTACCAATATTATAGATAGTGAAGTGGGAATTAGGACCTTAACTGGTAAATAAAGAATTATTGATTTTAATGATCAATGTGATGATAAATGATGATCTTTAATGAGTTATAAAAGATCTATGATGATCTATGTTGTTAGTCACAAGGTTTTATAACCGACTAAGTTGAAAAGGTTATTTATGTCGGTACAGTTGATGTTTGTTGTGTCGGTGGTTTTGAAAAAAATGTGAAGTTGAACCAGAGTATGAGATCTGCTAGAGACTAGCAGATTTGGAGCTTAATTAGATCTGATCAAGAAAGTAGTTAAGTGTTGTACCTAGATCTTTTACTGTTGTTCTCTAACAATTGTAGCAGTCAAAATCCCTTTACCGGGTAGGTCCTAATGGGCCTTACATTGTAAATCCCTTAACCAGGTAGCTCAACATCTGAGTGTTAAACCCTCTTGCAAGGTTGATCCTAATAGGTCAAAGCTCCTAATAGGTCTCATCATCTAATCCCTTAACTACGTGACTCCTAACAAGGCTCATCATCTAATCCCTTAATCTGGTGACTGCTAATAGGGTCTACTCCTAACAAGGCATCATTGAAAGCTTCTAACCGGGCTAGGCTCCTTACATGGCACATTCTGAAAGAGTGCACAATTTTTGTGGGTACCAATTCCCACCGTGGTTTTTCCCTATTTGGGTTTCCACGTGAAAAACATGGTGTTCATATGGTGAATGTTTTTTGTGTGTTGTTATGTTTTACTGTCAGTTTATGCATATTGATTAACACTTAATGAGTTGTTCTGATAAACCGGTTTAACAATTGGTTATCGGTGATTACCAGTAATGGTAAAGAGTTTATTACTGATTTATGTTTGATTTGAAGTTTTATAAGTTCAAGTTTTGAGTTTTAAATTATTGTTAGTACTAATTCACCCCCCTTCTTAGTATTAACTAGATTCTATAAGATTAACAATTGGTATTAGAGCATTGGTCCTCTGTGTGCAGAAAGATTAATAGCTTGCGGGAAAGAGTCTGAAGAAAGATGATGAAGAAGGAGGGTCCCAAGTTTACCAAGGACCAGATGAAGGTATACATTAAAGGATTGGGTGCTCAGTATTGGAATCATGTGTTAACCAAGTATGTTTCTCCTACTACCATCCCCTTGACACCGGGTGAGCTTAAAGAACAACAAGAAAATATTCAAGCCTTGGAAGAAATTATAAGTACTTTATCTGATTCTGAGTATATAGATGTTCATGGATTAGAAACTACATTTGAGGAATGGGAGAAATTAGAATTGATTTATGAAGGAGATGAACATGTTCAAAGAGCAAAAGAAGAAATTTTAAGAGGCAAATTTGATGATATTAAAATGGTTGATGGTGAGAATATTGCACAATATGGTCAAAGGATTAAAGAAGTTGTAGGTGGTATTAAGAGTGTTGGAGGTAAGATTGATGATGATATTGTTGATAGTAAAATGCTTATAACTCTCCTACCACAATATGATATTACAGTTTCTACAATTCAAGAATTGAGATTTATCTCTAAAGATAAAGTCATTGTTGATTCTATTATTGGAAAGTTGATTGCATTTGTGTTAAACATCTCTGATAATAGTGTTTCAAAACCGTCTAAATCTACTTTTAAAGCTTTTGTAACCAGTATATCTATTAGGAAAGGAAAGGATATTTGTCATAATCATGACTGCAGGTCTAGTCATGGTGGTAGCAGAGGTGAGGATGATAATGAAGATCATCTGATGGAACTTGAGGCACTATTGACTAAAATATTTCCTAGAGGCACCGATAAGTATAAAGGTAAATTACCCTTGAAGTATTTTTCCTATAATAAGATTGGACACATTGTTGCAAATTGTCTTAATGGTGATAGAAAATAAAAGTTTAGAAAATTCAAAGGAAAAAGACATAAACATTTCTATGTTGTATTTGATGAGGGAGTAACTGATGAAGAATCAGAGATGATGATAATGAGGAGATAGTGTTTCTTAATGCGAAGGAAGATCTGATTGATGAAAAGGCATTGGTGTCTCACATGGATAGCAATGATGAATGGATAATAGATAGTGGTTGCTCACACCACACGACCAATGATAGAAACAAGTTCTCATCCCTTGAACAATTTGATAGCGGTGTGGTAAGATTTGGTAACAACACACCCTACATGGTTAAAGGTAAAGGAACTATTTCATTAAATGGAAAAAGAAATGCCGATGATGTCTTTTGCATTGATGGATTAAAAAATAACCTTCTGAGTGTTGGTCAATTAAGTGACAAGGGATATCTTCTAGAATTTAAAAGTGGAGTGTGCAGGATTTCTACTAGAAAGCAGACAAGAGGTAATCTATTTCATTTGAATATGAATGTGAATAGTTGTTTGGTAGCAGAGATTGAAGATAGCTAGCTATGGCACAAGAGGTTCTGTCATGTTGATTTTGACAATTTGATAAAGGTTAGTAAATCAAGTATTGTGAGAGGTTTTTTGTAGCTTGTTAAACTGGATAATGTGTTATGTAGGGTTTGTCAGATGGGTACGATTACTTCTGTATCTTTCAAGAGTAAGTATTTATCTGCAGAAAATATTCTACATTTGGTTCATACTGATCTTTGTGGTCCTATGAGGACTAAGAGCTATTTTGGTGATAGATATTTCATGATTTTCACTGATAATTTTTCCAAGATGATGTGGGTAACTTTTTTGAAAGAAAATTCTGAGGCATTTAATAAATTCAAAGAATTCAAAGCTTTCATTGAGAAAGAAACTGGGAACAATTTGTGATGAATAGGGAATCAAGAGGTAGATGTTAGCTTCGATAACTCCACAACGAAATTGGATAGTAGAGAGAATGAATAGAACAATTGTTGAAGCTGCTAGAACCATGTTGATTCAAGGTGAAGTACTAAAAATGTTTGGGAGAGAAGCATTTAGCACTGTTGTCTACACTTTGAACTAGGTACTTGTCAAGAGAGGTAATGAAAAAAACCTTATGAATTATGGCATGTCAAGAATCCTAATGTAAGTCACTTTAAAAATTTTGGGAGTAGATGTTTCATTAAACATGATGATTACACTGGAAAGTTTGATGCAAAGTGTGATGAAGGTATTTTTCTTGGTTACTCTACAAAGAGTAAGGCTTTCAAATGTTATAACAAGAGAACAAAAAGGATTATTGAGAACCAAATGTGAAGTTAGATGAACTCTCCAAGAAATCTTATTAGACCAGTAGATCAAAACCTGAGAAAGATGAGGAAAACCTTGTGTTCATTGAACCGGAAGTACAAAAGAATGAAGAGTAAGAAAATGTAGAAATAGGTGCTCAACTGGTAAATGAAGGAAGCGATGAAGATGATGAAGAACATAAAGTGAAAGGCACATCACCAAAACTGGTAATACCAAGATATGTCAGACTGAATCATTCAGAAGATCAAATTATAGGAGATAAAAATGTTGGTGTACAAACTAGAAGGAAAATAAGAGAAAACTCTTGTCTTGTTTCAACTATAGAGCATAAAACAGTAAGAGAGGCATTAAAGGATGATGATTGGATGAATTCCATGAATGAGGAATTGGATCAGATAGAGAAGAACAAGACATGGACACTTTTACCTACACCAAAAGACAAGAATGTGATCGATACTAAACGGGTCTTTAGAAACAAGTTTAATCAAGATGGCATGGTTGTGAGGAATAAGGAAGGTTGGTATGCAAATTCTATACACAAGAAGAAGTAGAAGACTATGGAGAAACCTTTGCACCAGTGATGAGATTGGAAGGAATAATAATGTTACTTTCTTATGCTGCACTTAAAGGATTTAAGATCTTCTAGATGGATGTTAAATCTGCTTTTCTTAATGGCATCCTTGAGGAAGAAGTGTACATAGAACAACTGGATGGATTTTATTTAACTGAAGATAAAGTTATGGTTTGCAAGTTACATAAGGCACTATATGGATTGAAGTAGGCACCGAGGGAATGGTTTGAAAGATTGCATGCACACCTGATCAAGATAGGATTCCAACATACCAGTGAAGACAATAACATATATCTTAAAATTGATGGAGACATAGTGTTAATAACTGAAGTATTTGTAGATGATATAATTTCTGGAGGTGATGATAATTTATGTATGGCGTTTGTCGAGGAGATGAAGAAATAATTTGAGATGTCTCTTATTGGTGAGATTAAGTTTTTAATTGGGTTGTAGGTCTAACAATTGCATGGTGGAATATTTGTCTGTCAAAGTAAGTATGTAAAGGAAGTGTTGAAAATATTTGGCATGGAGGATTGTAAAATGACTGGTACTCCAATGGTGACAAGTTGTAAACTGTCTAAAAAGATGATTCCTTCTTTGTTTATGAAAAAGAATACAAGTCCATGATTGGTAAGTTGCATTATGTTGTTCACATTAGGCCTGATATTGCACATCTTGTTGGTTTGGTTGATAGATTTCAAAAGGATCCCAAGGAGACTCACTTGGTAGCGGTTAAAAGGATATTCTAGTACTTTAAAGGTGCAACATATTATGGTCTATGGTATCTTTATAAAAATAGTTTTTCTTTGGAAGTGTTTACTGATGTAGATTGGGCAGGAAATGTTGATGACTGGAAAAGCACTACTGGTAGAGCTTTTCTTCTTCGAGGTAGATTGGTTGCTTGGACAAGTAAGAAGAAAACATGTGTATCAGAGTCAATAGCAAAGGCAAAGTATGTTGCAGCATCAATGAATTACATGCAGACAATCTGGATGATACATGTATTAGAAGGTTTTAAACTTGATATGTCTGAACTGGTGACTATTTATTGTGACAATACAAGTTCTATTAATATTTCAAAAAATCTTGTGTTACATGCAAGGACTCAACACATAGAATTGAAATATCACTTTCTAAGGGAGAGAGTACAAGAAAAATAAGTCAAAATGGAGTATGTGACAAGCAAAGAGCAGCTTGCAAAATTTTTCACAAAACCATTGCCAAAGACTACCTTTGAGTACCTTAGAGGTAAATTAGGGGTCAGACCCCTACATAAGAAGAACTAAGATGCAGGAGATGCATCAATCCAATGGGCTTAGTGAATATTTTTCACTGAGGATTGATGAAATGGTGGCTACAATGTAGGGGGAGCAACTTAGATGAGATTTGATGACTGACATTGCATATGCACCTTTGGCATTTCTATCAAAGGGGAGAAGAAATTTATTAGCCTAAGGAGGAGAAGATTTGTAATAGAAAAGGGGAGAATAAATCAATATTTAGTTCCAAGTGAAGAAGAAAAGAGAAGAACTAGAAGAAGAGTGAAGTACAGTAGAGAAGTTTCAAAACTAAGCAGAATGATTTTAGTTGAATATGTTGGAGTTTATGTTGGTGTTTCGATCAATGCCAAATGGGGATAATGTTGGCATGATTGACATAACTGATGCAAATGATGAATGGTGACCAAACTAGTAAAGGACTATTTGTGATGACATTATGATGAAGAGATTGAGATTGCATGATCGGATGACTTTGATCAGTTATTTGTGTTGTCATTGATTGCAATTGATGTTTACTATGTTGTATTTTGTAATATAAGTTTTTTTGGTCTACTGGAAATGCCTTACCAGTATTATAGACAGTGAACTGGGAATTATGAGCTTAAATGGTAAATGAAGAATGTTTTGATTTGATCTGGCGATTGGTGATGATTAAAGTGTTGTGGTTTGGAATGCAAGCTTGTATCATTATAATATATATCTGACCAGAACCACATCATGTTTTGGTTATTGGAAATCATGTTTATGATTTCTATTGTATTTTTACTAGGGTTTAAGAAGGGTTTAACGACCGGTAAAAAATTCTCTTAACCGGTTATGATTTTTGGTTTGGCAATGATCTACATCAAGTTCAAACGTTCATGATGACATGGCACAAAGCACGTGAAGTGTTTGAAAGATGTTTTAGCACATTTGGAGAGTGAATTTCTTCAGAATATGCAAAGTGCATAACAGAGTGATCTAAGGATTTGACTTTGTATCAGATAGATATGTGATGATCATTCAATTGTTGTAATTCATTTGTAATTGATTACAATGATCAATTTGATGATAAATGATGATTTGTAATGAGTTGTAACATATCTATGATGATCTATGTTGTTAGTCATAGGGTTTTATAACCGACAAAGTTGAAAAGGTTATTTATGTTGGTACAGTTGATGTTTGTTGTGTCGGTGGTTTTGAGAAAAGTGTGAAGCTAAACCAGAGTATGAGATCTACTAGAGAGTAGCAGATTTGGAGCTTAATTGGATCTGATCAAGCAAGCAGTTAAGTGTTGTACCTAGATCATTTACTGTTATTCTCTAACAATTGCAGCAGTCAAAATCCCTTAACCAAGTAGGTCCTAACAGGTCTTACATTGTAAATCCCTTAATTGGGTAGCTCAACATCTGAGTGTTAAATCCTCTTGCAAGGTTGATCCTAATAGGTCAAATCTCCTAACAAGGCTCATCATCTAATCTCTTAACCAGGTGAATCCTAACAGGGTCTGCTCCTAACAAGGTATCATTGTAAGCTTCTAATTGGGCTAGGCTCCTAACAAGGCGCATTTCGAAAGAGTGCACAATTTTTATGGGTACCAATTCCCACCGTCATTTTTCCCTATTTGTCTTTTCATGTGAAAATCATGGTGTTCATATGGTGACTGTTTTTATGTGTTGTTATGTTTTACTTCCAGTTTATGCATATTTTGATGAGCACTTAATGAGTTGTTCTGATAAACCGGTTTAACAGTTGGTTATCAGTGATTACCGCTAATGGTAAAGAGTTTATTACTAGTTTATGTTTGATTTTAAGAAGTTTTATAAGTTCAAGTTTTGAGTTTGAAATTATTGTTAATATTGATTGACCCCCCTCTCAGTATTACCCAGATCCTCTAAGATTAACAGTGTAATCTGTGGGAGAGGTTCTATTTATTTTGATGGTAGGCATAACACTGATTATGTCTTGTATGTTGAAGGATTGAAGCATAATCCTTTGAGTGTTGTACAAATGGTTGATAAGGGTCATGATGTACAATTAAAAGATGGTAAATGTAAGATCTTGAATGTTTTCGGTATAGAGATTGCATCTAGAACTAGGAATGAAGGTAACTTTTTTCATTTGAATGCTAGTGAGAAAAGTTGTTTGATTGCTAAGATAGATGAGAGGTGGCTATAAAAAGAAGAACATGTCATGTAAAATTTGATTCATTGATCAAGATCAGTTCTACACAAGTTGTTAGGAATCTACCTTAGATTGTTAAACCTGTTAATTTGGTATGTAAGGAATGTCAGTTGGGTAAGCAAACAAGGATTTATTTCAAGAGCAAATAGTCTACATCAGATGGATTATTAGATCTTGTGCATACTAATTTGTGTGGACCTACAAATGTTATAATTGTTCAGGGTGATAGATACTTTATGATGCTAATTGATGAATATTCCATAATGATGTGGGTTATCTTTTCGAAGGAAAAATTAGAAGCATTTGAGAAATTCAAGATCTTCAAAGCTAAAGTTGAAATTGAGTTTGGATTGAAGTTGAATTGTCTAAGATCTGAGAAAGGTGGAGAATTTTGTTCCAGTGAGTTCAATTCTTTCTATGAGATGTGTGGAATCATAAGACATCTATCTACTCCTAGAACACCATAGCAGAATGGAGTTTTTGAGAGAAAGAATCATATTGTTTTAGATGTTGAAAGACCTATGTTGATTGAAGGAAATGATCTGAAGGTCTACAAGGAGAGAAGCTATTATCATTGCGGTCTATAAATTCAACAAAGTTCATATCAAAGGTGATACTGATAAGACTGCTTTTGAGCTTTGGTTTGGTCATGTTCCTACTATATAATATTTCAAAGTTTATGGTAGCAAATGCTATATCAAGAAAGATGAGGATATTGGAAAGTTTGATGCTAGAAGTGATGAAGGTATCTTTTTGGGATATCATACAAAGAGAAAATCCTACTAGTGCTATAATAAGAGACTGAGAAAGATGGTTGAGAGTGCAAATGTGAAGGTGGATGAAAACCTTGGGAAGGATATCAGAGCTTATGATGAAGGTCAACATGTTGTTTTAACTCCTATTCAGTCCGAAGAGCGTAAGTAGAATGATTTGGTAGAGATTGTTAATCCAGATGTTGTTGTTGTTGGTGATGATGTGCAAGAACCTGAAGATTAGAACAATTAGAAGACTCTGAGGTATGTCAGACTAAATCATTCTAAGAATCAGATTATTGGTGATAAGAATAAAGGTGTGATGACTAAAAGAAGGTTAGCTGTAGAAGAAGTATGTTTAATTTCCAAAATTGAACCTAAAGATGTTGTTGAAGCCTGCAAAGATGATAACTGGATAAGAGACATGGAAGAAGAGTTAGACCATATTGAAAATAACAACACTTGGGAACTTGAGCCTAGACCTAAAGATAAAAATGTTATTGGTACTAAATGAATTTTTAGAAACAAATTGAATGAATTCGGTGAAGTAGTAAAAAATAAAGCCAGATTGGTCTACAAAGGATATTCACAACAAAAAGGGATTGATTATGAAAGAACTTTTTCTCTGATTGCCAGAATTGAATCTGTGATATTGTTGCTTGCTTATGTTTCTTATAAACTTTTCAAGGTATATCTAATGGATGTCAAATCTTCATTTTTGAATGGTGATCTAGAAGAAGAAGTTTGCATTGAACAACCTGATGGATTTTCATTGTTAGATGATGGAGACATGGTATGTAAGTTATATGGATTAAAACAAGCTCCTAGAGCTTGGCATGCTAGGTTAGACAAGTACTTGCTAAAATTGGGATTTATCAAAGGTGTTGTTGAGAGTAATCTATACTTTAAGATTGAAAATGATAACATTTTGATTGTTGAAGTCTTTGTTGATGACATTATCTTTGGTGGTGATGATGATATGAGTATGAAGTTTTCTAGTGATATGCAAAAAGAATTTGAGATGTCTATGATTGGTGAGATGAAATTTTTCTTAGGTTTGCAAATTGCATAGACAAGAAAAGGTATCTTTATATCTCAAACTAATGATGTGAAGGAATTGTTGAAGAAGTTTGGACTAGATGATTATAAATTGGTTGGAACTCCTATGGTGATTGGTTGTAAATTTTCTAAAAATGATGAATCTCCTAAAGCTAATCAGAGTCTGTATAGATCTATGGTTGGTGGACTGATATATCTTACTCAGACTAGGCCTGACATTATGCATGTTGTGTGTATGGTTGCTAGATATCAAGTTGATCCGAAGGAAGGTCATGTAACTGTTTCTAAAAGAATATTCAGATATCTAATGGGAACTGAGGATTATGGTTTGTGGTATCCTAAGAATGATGATTTCATGTTATGTGCTTACATTGATGGAGATTAAGGTTGTGATGTTGATGACCAGAAGAGTACTACTGGTGGAGCATTGTTTTTAGGTAAGAAGTTGGTCTCGTGGGCTAGCAAGAAACAAGATATGGTATCTTTATCTACTAGTGAATTTGAGTACATTGATGTTGCTAGTAATTGCCCTTAGATAGTTTGGATGAAGCAAATGTTGAAAGATATCGGAGTTATTTATGATGAACCTACTATTATATACTATGATAGTTCTAGTGCTATAAACATGTCAAAGAATCTAGTGCAACATTCAAAGACTAAGCACATATCAATCAAATATGATTACTTTAGAGAGAAAGTCAGTGAACAGAAGGTGCAGTTGGAATATGTATCTACAAAGGAACACATTTCTAATATTTTCACTAAGCCTTTTCCTACAGATACATTTATCTATTTAAGAGACAAGTTAGGGGTATCAACCCCTCCTAATGAGAATTAGATGCATTGAGTTGCATCAATCCAGTGGAATTCAGAGCCTTTTTCTTTTATCTGGATTGATGAGTTGGTGTTGCTCCTCTGCTGGTGTAGTTTATTGATTTGGTTGTGTGTCCCAAGGGGAGAGAGATTCATGATTCTATTTTTGAGAGAGAGTTTTATTTTTTGTTTTGGAGATCTTTGGCATTGCTATCAAAGGGAGAGAGAGATCATGTGAAAAATTTCTTTATCTATCTTGATCTTAGGGGGAGTTTACTGGTGATATCTTCTTTCTTTGCATTGACTATTTTTCACACTCATATGTTGCTATCAATGCCAAAGGGGGAGATTGTTGGATTATTGGGTGATTGTGTGATTTGATTGATCATTGATATTGCTAGGATATGTTGTTGTCATTGATGCCAACATATTCCTATGAGTTATTCTAGTGAGTTTGAAAATATTTTTTGATCCAGTTTTGTAGTTTAGTTTTGTTGATCACTGTTTTGTAGAGTTTGGTATTTCCTTCGATATATTCTAGTGTGATCACATCTTGTGCTGAGACTTTGGATTATTGTTTGGAATTATCTTTTGTATCTTAATTTTAGATGGTATGTGATTTGGTGCTTTGCAAGTTATCTTTCCTCATGATAGTTGTTGATTGGTTGTGTTCTTGAGCTTTGAGATGTTGACCGATGAAGATTTGAAAAGAGGTGTTGGTGCAGCTATTCCTGATGACTCTAATATTCTTTCTAGTGTTTCCTAGTTGTGTCCTATTTGTTTTGGCAATCCAAAATGATTTTTATACAAGTTTTTGGTGATTTCTATGAACTGGTGAAGATTTATGTGTTATGTAGTATTTCCGGTGGTGTAGCATGTTGTGGTTGATCTTGGTAGGATTTTCGGTGGATGTAATCATTTGGGAATTCTAATTAGGTCCATGCTATGTAATTTAAATTATAATATTGGTCCGGTGGTCAATCTTTGTATCGTGCAATGTAATTTTTATAATCTAAGTTGAGGGTTAAGGGTTTAGCCGACCTTGTTATCAAGGTTGATGATTTGTATATATAGGTGATATGCTTATGTAATTTAGGTGTCAGTATTGTGTCTACATTATCAGAGAGAGATAAATGTGCGAACAAGGATATATCACTCAACTAAGTTTTGAGGTGTGTTTAGTGTTGTAGAGCGGACAATTGTACTTAACCAAAACTATCATCAAGCATTTGTAGATGCTATTATTGCAATTCATTTCTTATGGATTTTAGTCCAAATCATATTGTAATTCAGTGAGACTTCCCTGAGGGTTGTAGACTTCTGGGCATATATCTTTTGAGCAGTGAGCTCTAGGGAGTGAATGTGCATTCCCCATTGTAATTTTTTCACATACTACTACAGAGTATCATCTTACTGTGGGTAGGTTCCCACCTTGGTTTTTCCCTTAACCGGGTTTTCCACATCAAAATCTAGGTGTTGTGTGTTGTGTTGTTAATTTTCTTATCTATATGTTGCCAAGTTTATCAATTTTTGTTTTAGAATTTAATTTGCTGAAATCCCGTGAAGACTGATTCACACCCCCTCTCAGTCTTCCTTTTTGATTGCTGCTAACATTTCCAGCACTCGATTTAGGTGTGGATCCATTCCCTACATCAGTATCACTCTTCTTCACCCATGTATTCTTCATTTTGTTCTTGATCTCATCCTTTTATCATCTACCAACACATTCTTGTTCCTACCTCCTAGATCATTCCTATTCACATTTTTGCTCCTCCAAAATCTTGCAATATGACTAGATTTGTTGCAATTGTAGCAAACAAAATTCCCTTGATTTCATCTTAATTTACAGTGGTTACCAATGTGTCCAAACCTACCACATGCATAACATTCAATTGATAACTCAATGATGAACCACTAGTACCAAACCGGTACTGAGAGAGGGGGGTGAATCAGTACAAGCACAAACCTAGTCCAAAACTGGTTTGACAACAAATACTCCAAATGACTGACAAACAGGGATACTGGTTAAAACAAAATGCAACAGGTAACATCCAGTATAACTCGAACAGTCATAAACCGGTCACTCACTAAGATTTCCTCTTAGCTCAATACTATAGTATCATTATGCTCTCATACATGAACAGGTAAAATAACATCAGATCTTCATAACAGTGAGTTCAATATGTTTTATAGACAAGCATAAAACATAAAACCATCATATGCTCAACAGATAAAAAAAAAGCATCACAAGATAAAAGCATTACACATGACACACATATTTTTCACGTGGAAACCCAACTGGGAAAAACCACGGTGGGGATGAATACCCACAAGTTGCTTTTGAACTCTTTTGAAGTCCGTTCTATTAGGAGCCTTGTCCGGTTAAAGACATTACAATAGGTTCTGCTAGGAACCGATCCTATTAGGGATCACCCGGTTAGGGTCACCTTGTTATAGGATTTTAAGAACTCAATAGCTAAAGGATCTCTAGAGCGCTATAACTTCTCAGAACTCATTAACCTTGAGTTATCCGGTTAAGGGATTTGAATCAAGCCTGTTAAGACCACCCTGTTAAGGGATTTGGCATCAAGCCAGTTAAGGCTACCTTGCTAGGGGATTTCAGAACTATTGAAATGGTTAGAGATCAACAAGAATTACAATGATCTAGTAACAACACTCAATGCTAATGCAGATCCGTTTTGACTCATCTTCTCCTTCTGCACATTCACTTTGTAGGTAATTCTTCTCTCCTTTGGTCTGGCAAGTATCACATATCACTTCCCTTGGATACACACTCACAACCTTTGCCAACAACCCTAGAAAGAAACACAACATCGACCTTATAGGAAACAGACAGGTCGATAACAAAAACCCTAAACCCTAAACCTGTTAGATTAGGCAATTCAAGTGGTTCAATCCTGACCATTGAATCATACTGCATTAAATGCAACATTCTTGAATCTATCTCAAGACATTCTCCATCGTCCATTATCCACCAATTTCATGGTGGCTAATAACCCATCACGTGTTATCACCATTTGACAGACTTCGCACATACCCGAGGTAGATAGGAATAGTATTCTTCATGCAAGATCCTTCACGTGCACAGAGCTTACGTGGCAACACGATCTGTTCTCCATTATACTGCTAACTCATCACACAAAGATCACCGATTGAGTTACATAGGCTTGAGGTACTCCAACCGGAAATCCTAAAGTGGAAACTACCTACCAATCGGTAGTAACACAATGCTGCCATGTGTCGGTTCCCGTAACTGCATGCTGGTTCATCTTGAAAAAATATTCCACTTCACTTTGGCATATAAACTGGTTCATACATATGTCGGTTCCTCTCTCTTTTCACTTATCTTATGTGTCGGTTCTCACCATGTCACATATTGACATCATTGACATCATACAATGTCATTATGTCTTCATGCCGGTTCACATAATGCCAACATCAATATTCTTTCTATTGAAAGAATTATTCATCATACTTCTACACTCATTTCACTTATGTCCATACTTATTGCATTTGAAACATTGACTGGAGAAAGATGGACCATTATGATTCATCTTATTTTTGCACCGAATTGCTTTATGACAAAATTTATTGCAAACAAAATAATTTCCATTGAAATTTTGAGCATTAGGTTATCTTACCAGAGACCTTTTGGTTTTGTTCTTCTAGTTTTCTGACTTAGGATTGTTTGACTAGATCCAGAGCTTGCACCTCTCTCAAATCCAAGACCTCACTTGTCATCTTCACTCTTTTGGCTTCCAAGCATTTCATCAAGCTTAGCTGAGCTAATCTTTAACTTCTCCTTGTACTCATTTGTAGTAGCAAGTTCATCCCTAAGAATGACAATATGCCTTTGAAGTTATTCCTCATTGTTTTAGGATTATTTCATTTCAAGCTTTATCTAATCATTCTCACAATTAAGTCTACAACATTTGTCAGATTTATTTTTCAAGGACTGAGAAATATTCTCCTCATTCTTCTTCCTTTCTTCAATCTCCTTTGTCCACCTCATCACAATAGATTCCATTTCATTCTTCAAGGCTGCATTTTCTTTTGCAAGTTTCCCACATTCTTTTGATCTCTCCTTTAGGGCTTGATTCAGGTGACCATCTTCCATGCATTTTCTTTCCTTCTCTTTCAACTTATCACAAAGTTCCTTCCTTTTTTCCTTGGACTTTTTCAAATTCTCTTTCAATGATTGAATAAAGTTCTCAACATCCTTAATACTTCCTTGCAATTCCCAGACTTCAAGTGTGGATTGATCAACATCATCAAGTGCAACTAGGAGTTGATGTTGAAGACCACTAGAATCCATTGAATCCCCTTCTAGAATATTCCTTAACCTGTTAAACTTCATCTGAGGAACTAGGCTTTGATACCAATTGTTGGAATCAAGGAACACTAAGAGGGGGGGTAAATATGTGCTCTACAATCTTTAACTTTATTAAATTGTTTATTCATCCACTTAATGCATATGAAGAAAAGAAAGATGTAAGAACTTAAATAAAATAACCATAACACCAATACTTTGGTACATGGAAACTTGGTTAAGGGTAAAACCATGGTGGGGATGAACCCAAAATATAAATATACTTTGTAGAAGTATAGAAATATTAAAAAAGGGAATGCACATGCATTCAGGCACACTACCTAGAGCCCACTGCTCAAAAAATGAAGGCTCATTGCCTATAAATCTATTACAATAGATTACTAAGTATATGAACTACAAACTAGAATCTACAAATCCCTGATGATAGTGTTGGTTAAGGTCAATAATCAAACTTTTCACACCTATCTCAATATGCTTTGTTTCATTCTTATGTCACAAATCTGGAGCATAGATCTCTACCCTACATACGTGAAATTGTGCACAATCAATCACCAACACCTTTTGTATACCCAATGATATCCAAAAATATCACAACAATCGATCTTATATATCCGCAACATGAAATCTTATTAGCTACATGTAGGCTCAAGAACCTTTAACATATTCACCAAATATGTATGAGTTGTCGGCCAAATCCAATCTCAAATACTAATGCAGACCAAAAAGAATTGTCCACAAGCTTCCCAAATGTCAGCTAACCATCCTCAATTACAAAAACAATCATCAAAACTACTCCATCGAATCCACATAATGATCAACTACACAATATTTAGAAAACTAAAATTGATTGAAATTGATTGAAATTTGCACAAAATCCAGTTAAAATTCAAAATTAGGATTGTAGGACCTAACCATTGAATTTTAAAATTTTGAATTTTGGGAAAAGGAGGGAAATTGAAAATTTGAATTTTAGGCAAGAAGACAAGTCTGAAAATAGTCACAAATCTGATAATTAAATGTAAATCCAATTTTTGCACAAGTTGCAGTTGATGTTTGAAAATTAGGCTTTCGACAATTAACCACTTAATTTGGTAATTTTGATTTGCAAATTGAACAATACAATGAAAGAATTGAATTTGACAAGCAATACAATTTTTAGATCGAAGACGATAGATAGCAATTTTTGCAAAGTACAAGTTCAATTTCAATTTTAATAACTAGGGTTTTGAATGAATTAACCACTAAGTTTTTGTAAATCACAAGAAAATTAAACTTGTAAATGAAAAATATGCAATAATTTTCAATGTAAGGCATGTAAGCTGTCGGGTTCACCAAAATGTAATAAGGTGAAAAGTGGCGAGGGGAGATCAAGTAGAAAGCTTTACTCCCCTCGAAAGAGGGATGAAAGTTTCACAAAGGATTCCCTTCAATTTTTCACACACGTTATGTTTAAAAGAGGGGTTGAACTCACTAGATCCAATCCCAATGGAAAGAGATTGAATACTAAGTGAGTTGTAGAAAATTTGGAATGTATTAGGAAAGTAAATTAACCCTCTTTTATAATAGACTAGTTGAATTAAGGAAATCGAGACTAAGTGTAAAAATGACAAAGAAGCAATTATATCTTGAGATAGAGATGCGGGATGAAGTTGTGCACATGGAATTAGCAGTAGAATATCACGATGAAGATTCCCTGTGAATCTAAGAAACATTTTTAGGGACTAGGTTGAAGTTGCACACGGTCCTCTAAAAAATCCGCGCACTGAAAAGAATTTTTTTGTCTCTGGAAATGAAGCCTAAATCTACAATTACAGCTGTGCACCTGCAACCTACACACAAAAAAGAGAGGAAAATGTTGTTGATATTGGGGGTTTTCCCTCAAGTCAAACCCCATTTTGGAATTAACCAAGTGGTTTAAATCTACTACAAGTAAATAAAAGGAAATGTCTGAAGTGAATCCACCTCAAGGAGGGGATGTAATTGAAAGGTTGATACCTCTATAGATGAATTTTCTTGAATGGATATGTGAAATAGGATGTCTTGAATGTTGGTAGAAATCTCCTCTTCAATGGTTGAATCCTTGTCTTGAATGCAACACCTCACCTTGAAAGGAGACTTGAAATGCTCAATGCTTGAATGAATGCTTGAATGCTTATGATCGACTTCGCTTGTCAACTTATGATCCACCTATCAAACTTATGCAAATAGGAGAGGATGTGCTCCTTATATACTTGCCAATTAGGGGTGTTTAGATAATTTCCCACCTTAGGCTGACATAGGGAAACTTTTCTCACTCAATAATTGACAAGCTCAATGCAAGATAGGACCAAAGGGGGCCCAAAATATGGCTAGGACAAGGGCGCCACATCTATGCCCTAATCTAGGATAGGCAGCGGCTAAGAGACAATGCATAATGATGGAAAATGCAATTTGTTGGTGGCATGAGCCTGTTTCGGGTCTCTAATCAGGCTTAGGGATTCCTTCGCCAATGCAAATACCCAAATGTGGTCAAAAATTGCAATGTTCGCAATTTTATGACACTACAGTTATATGCATCCATGATGTTGTTTGCAACTTCAGTATATTTGTCGCCATCATTGAGACTTGGATATAAGAAGTTTCTCATGTATTCATGTCTCATTATATCCATGATGTCCAAAGAAACATACGCCATCTATATATCAACTATGTTGAGATCGTTCAACAATGTACTAGAAACTTCTTCAAAGGATTCAACACACATAGTTATGTAAGCTAGGGTATTAGGCCTAAAACCTTCAAGAATCTATGATAATGCACTTACAAACTTATGACTGAAAGCAATGCTGGTTTCTTCATCTTGCCTCCTAATCTGAGATAATTATTTGACAAGATCAGTGGGTTCCCTTGCAAAATTTTCTAGGTACGCACCCACTAGTTCACCCCAACAAGCAATGGATTTCTCAAGAAAACCCGAGTACCAATCCTTAGCTTGTGCATCAGGATATCTAACAAAATATCTCATTCACATGTCTTCTTCTTTGGACAAATGTTTCTTTATGAAACTATAAAACCTTTGGACATGTGCATTCACCTCGCATATGTTGAAACTATCTGTAGCGTCGTAAATTGTACGCACTCGCTAGGGTGGTACAATTTCACACCTAGTTTAGCACCCGCCTTAGCGCATTTTGCATTTTGCATTGCATTTCTCCTTAAGCACTTAATTAATCAAATTAATTAGGTCTAAAGTCTTATTTCATCATTCTCTACATCATAAAGCACACCCTTCGCATTTTATTCCTCCAATACATCACTTAATCAAAAACCCTAATTAAGTCCTATTTCGAACTTGGGGGCTTGGTTTCGGGGTCTAAACATCTCGAAATCACCTGTAACTTCGGGATTCTCTCTAAAATCATCATATCCGACGGCCCTGAAAATTTGGTGAAAAGTTGTCGGGACCATGGCGCCCATGCAACATGGTCTCGGACATTTTTCCCGAAATTTTGGGAGCACGATCCAATCATAAAATAAAGCTTAACCCCAAGAAATTGGCGGGATATTCAATCTCTAGGTCGGCCAAAATACGAATTTACGACCTAGGGTTTCATACATAAAAGCTCTCTTTCCTCATTTGAAGGGATCCGATTTTTGTTTCCAGGAACTTCATATGCAGCGAAAGAGCAGATCTTTGAAGACTTCAACAACACTCAACATCATTCTATCAAGCATCTATCAAATTCATTCATTCATCCAATTAGGGCTTGGAAGACATTGAAGAACAATAGGAGATTACCGACTGAAGATTGGCTTGTACTCCTCCCTTGAGGGTTGGGTATGATTTCATATTGTTTTCATGTCCTTACATAAGCTTTGATATATCATTTATTCATTCTTTAGATCACATTGCATCTTGATTTAGAGCATTTGCATTATCATTTACAAGCAATTAGGGTTTACTTTCTAGGTTGCTCTAGTTTGCTTTCTTGCATTTTGGACCTTGCACACACACTAGGTCTGCACACACAATACATTTTACAAAACAACTTGGCTATTCATGGAGGTGGAAATCACCAAAGCGGGGGTTTGACTAAGGCAAAACCCTATATAGCCGCCCTTCCGCCTTTTCAGATATTATTGCAGGTTTCGGGATTCGGACGACGCCGCAGGACACAGATCCGGAAAGAGGAGACTGAGACAGAACTCTGTGTGCAATTGCAGCTCAGAAGACTGGGACAGGGGCGCTGGGCGCCCTGGTCCCTGGGATAGAGGCGCTGGGCACCCTGGTCCTCCGGACAGACAGCTTTCCGATAGTTTCCAGACAGTGTTTCAGGGTGCAAAACAGTGGTTTCCGGTGCAGTTTTCAGGACAGTGGCGCCCGCGCCCCCGTCCCGAACATTTTCAGTCTGATTTTGACTCCAGGTACATATCTGCATTCTTATTTTATCCTTACATTTACAGCTGTTCATTGTTTAATCTCAATTCTGCAAACTTGTTACTAGTTCATACTTACATTTCGAGGTTAGGGTTTGAACTTGTATCATTTTAGCTTTCAATTTCAACAAGGGAATAGAAATCCTAATAGATATCCCGTGGCTCTCTCTTTCACCAAAAGAAGTAGCCAACCGTGCGATATCTCTAGGCTCTTTCGTATTCCGCAATGTGTGTCAAAAGTTAGGATTAGGGTACATTATCCTAGTCTCGCTTTTTCCCCTACACATTTTGGTGAACCCGACGTGAATCTATCATTGCTTCCTCTTGCATTGCATTTGTTAGATCTAGATCTAGATTTAGTGTGTTTTTCATTAAAAGAGAAAAAAAAAAAAAAGGAGAGAACTTGTGTTTCTTTGCATTGTGTGTTTAAATTTTATGCAATCTTTTCAAAATGTCAGATTTTTATTTGCAAAATGTTCATGCATTTGATGATTATTATGAGTATAGCCAAGATGAATTAGATGAAGCTTTAGATGAGTTTTTAAACCCTAAGGATGCTAAACCTTCATTTTACCAAAAACTCATAAACCTTGTTACTATGCCATTTAGGTGTGATGAGAAAGATAAGTCGAATGGTTCCTCTCAAGGATACATTCCTATCCACTCTTCCCCTGAGTCTAGTAACATGGTTGTTTTCAATAATCCCCTCTATGAGGAGATGTCTCCTTTTGAATCAAAAGACAAACCTTTTAACCGATATGATTATGCTTTGTTGGATGATGCCCTTGATGACTTTGTGGCCTTGTCGAAACCTATAAACAAAAACAAGACCTCTAAGTTGGTTAACATGATAAATTTGAATGAATATAACAAACCTCTCTTTGAAGTCCAAGGTGCTTATCCTTCTCCCACCTTTCAAATTCCTAAGACTCCTCTCCTTACTGTCCAAGGGAGGTATGATCATGATTCCTTTTGTACTCCGAATAAACCAATCATTACCGTACAAGGAAGACAACCTATAAGTCCTTACAATTATGCTAAGCAAATAACTAGAGAGAGTTATCATGCGGTTACCCATACTTATCATACCAGAAATAATAAGCAACCTAATCCTCCTCCTGTTGTTCCAGTCTCTCTTCCTAATCCTCAACCAATTCTTCCTCAATCTCCCCGTATTTCGCAAGTTATGGGTAAGGAATATGATCTCATAGAACAGCTTAAGGCTACCCCTGCTAAGATATCCCTTTGGGATTTGATTCAAACTTCTTCCGCTCATCATGGAATGTTACAAGATGCCTTGAAAGATTTGAATGTTCCTCCACCGAATACATCTAGTAATATAGCATCTTTTGTTAACTCTGTGATGAATCCTAAACCTCAAATTGTGTTTACGCAAGATGAGTTGCCTACTAGTGAAGTCCAACAACAATATGATCCCTTGATGATTGTGGTTGTCATGAAAGACACTGCTATAAGACGAACACTAGTAGATAATGGCTCTGGCCTTAATGTGTGTAGCATCAATCTATTGCATAAGATGAATGTGGATACATCTCTTATGGAGCCTGACTCTCATTCTATTCGTGGCTTTGACAATGTGGCTAAGACTTCATTGGGTATCATCACCTTACCTCTCACAGTGGGATCTGTTACTTTGCCTACTCCTATCCATGTTATGCCAGGAAATTTAACATACAACTTGTTATTAGGGAGGCCTTGGATTCACAGCATGCAAGCTGTCCCCTCTACATTGCATAGACAAGTTAAATTCATCTATAACAATAAGACATATACTTTGATGGGAGATACTAATTTTCAAGCTTGTCTACAAACATCTAATTCCAAAGGAGATTCTTCTAAGCCATCCTCGTCTAGTGATGACTCTTTAAACAAGAAACCTATCGATGAGTCTTCGCTTTCCGATGATCAAAATCCCTGGGATGAATCTGGAATTCCTAAGGAAGATCCTTCTCAGCTTGAAACTACACATAAAAAGGATTTTGATCCTGAGAAGGTTCTCGTAGAAGATGATTGGGGATCTCTTGACTTTAACCCTACCTTTGTGGGTGAATATAAGATTCCTTCTAGAGAACTTAAAGTTGAAAAGAAGGAAGAAGCTGAAAATCACAAAGTTGGAAAGAAAGAAGAAACTAAAAGACAATCAACCCTGCCTGAAGCTATGAGTAATAATTTTGTGGCCGCTTCTCAAACTTCCTCTTCTCACATCTATAACTATGAAGAGTTTGATTCTTTGTCTTATGAAAAACCACCTTCTTTTCCTGAAATGGCTGATCGCTATGGTCGTGGTTTTCGCATTTTTGCTAAGCATGGGTATCATGGAAAAGGTTGTGGTGCTAATGAACAAGGGATTAGAGTTCCTCTAGAGACTAATTTTCAACACTATGCCTTTGGACTTGGCTATAATCCCTGCAGACGTACTAAAGCCTCTAAAAGACCATGCATTAGTGTTAATGCCATCTCTACATCTTTATCAATACAACACCCTGAGTATATTGATGAGGATTCTTTGGGTGATTGTGCTCTAGATATCTTCCCTACCGACGACGCTTTAGCTGAGTTCTTGGGAGCCTATGACACTCTTCCTCGTTATCATCACAATAGGGGACTCCCTTATTGTTTGAACACTGAAGCTTATTTTGGAAAAGAGATTGATAATGATAAGACCGTGAAAGAATTCCCTCAGTTAAAGGATACTCCTCAACAAAGTAATCTTCTCATAAGTGACACCACTGATGTTAAGATGGATCCTTGCAACAAAGAAAAAATCATTAAAATTGGAAAATGTTTGGATGAAGAGGAACAGAAACAATATGAAGAACTATTGCATGAATTCCCTGAGATTTTTGCTTGGGCATATTCTGACATGCCTAGTATAGATCCTAAGATTGTTACTCATAATATCGTCTTAGTACCTGATGCTAAGCCCGTGAAACAAAAGATTCGAAAAATGAATCCTAAGATAGCTCTGCTTGTTAAAGCTGAGATTGAAAAGTTATTGGAGGCTGGATTTATCCGCCCTATTGACTATTCCCCATGGATTTCAAACATTGTCGCTGTGGCTAAACCAGATAACAAAATAAGAATGTGTACCGACTTTCGGGATCTAAATAAGGCTTCTTTAAAAGATGATTTCCCTCTTCCAAACATTGATATGATAGTTGATTCTATGGCAGGACATGCCCTCTTATCCTTCATGGATGGTTTTTCAGGCTACAATCAAATTTTCATTAACCCTCAAGATCAATACAAAACCACTTTCACCACTCCTTGGGGTACATTTTGTTGGATAATGATGCGTTTTGGACTTAAAAACGCCGGTGCAACTTATCAACGAGCGATGACCCTTATCTTTCATGATTATATGCATAAGATTTTAGAGGATTACGTTGATGATATTTTGGCTAAATCCTTTCTTCGCATGGATCATGTTAAAGTCCTTCGTCAAATCTTCGAAAGAATTTGTAAATATCACATGCGCTTGAATCCCCGAAAATGTGTTTTTGGTGTGGATAGTGGAAAACTATTAGGGTTCATAGTTTCGCATCGTGGGATTGAGGTGGACACTAAGAAAATAGATGCTATTGTTAACATGCCACCTCCTCGAAATGTATCTCAACTTAAAAGCTTACAAGGAAAGATTCAAGCTATTCGTAGATTTGTGTCTCAACTTGCGGATCGTACCTTTCCTTTTACTCAACTTCTTAAAAAGGATATCACTTTTTAGTGGAATGAGGATTGTCAACAAGCATTTGAAGATTTAAAAGTGTATTTAGCTAGTCCTCCTATTCTTCAACCTGCCGAACCTTCTAAACCCTTTATCCTGTATACAGCTACTTCTTCTCATGCTCTCGCAGCATTGTTAGCACAACATGATAAAGATGGTAAGGAGTGTCTGGTGTATTACATAAGTCGTACCTTACTCGATTATGAGACCCGATATTCTATGATAGAAAGACAATGCTTGGCCGTGGTGTTTGCGACTCAGAAATTGAGACATTATCTTTTAAATTCAGAAGTCCATGTCATGGTTAAGTTTGATCCGTTGAAGCATCTTTTCTCTAAAACTGATTTATCAGGACGTCTCGCTAAGTGGGTTATGATGTTAACTGAATTTGACCTTAAATTTGTTTCACAAAGAGCAATTAAAGGACAAGCGTTGACTGATCACTTAGTTGAGGCTCCTTCACCTTTTTCATTCCCTAACCCTGAGTCCTTTCCTGATGACTTCATTCTTTCTATAGAGAAAGATGAAACTTGGGAGTTATATTTTGATGGCTCTAAGTGTCGTACGGGATCGGGGGCAGGTGTTGTTTTGGTTTCTCCTACAAAGAAACCTATTCCCTTATCATATCGTCTAAATTTCCTGTGTACCAATAACATTGCTGAGTATGAGGCTCTTATAGCAGGAATAAAAGCAGCCCTAGCTCTTAATATAAAACACATACATATCTATGGAGATTCGCAATTAATTATAAGACAAGTAACAGGAATATATCAAGCAAAACAAGACAAATTATCACAATATAAAGACCTTGCTATATCTTTATTACAAAATTTCGATTCTTATACCATGGAACCTATCCCTTGAAAAGATAACCGACATGCGGATGCGATGGCATGTGTGGCTTTGTTAGTATCTTTAGAGGACCCTATGGTCGATCTTAACTTCGTTATTCACAATCTTACTTCTCCAGCTATTGAAGATGATTCTAGCTTGGTAACATGTTGTGACTTTGTAGACTCAGATGAATGGTTCTCGCATATTGTAAGATATTTGACCGATGGTACCTTCCCTGATTCTGCTAATAGGAACACTAGGGCTAGAATCCGCAAGCTGTCTGCTAGGTATATCATCCTTTCTAATGTCCTTTATCGAAGGGGTTATGATGGTCTTCTTCTTCGTTGTCTTAACAAGTCAGAAATCCCTGTTGCTCTTGAAGAGGCACATTCGGGTGCCTGTGGGGGGCATTTTGGGGGCAAATCCCTGGTTCATAGGTTGCTTCATATGGGATACTATTGGCAAACTATGCAGAAGGATTCCTTCTCATTTGTTAAGAAATGTCACCAATGTCAACAACACAATAATCTGATTCATGCTCCTGCCCAAGAACTTCGTTCTCAAGTAGCTTCTTGGCCTTTCTCCACATGGGGTTTGGATCTTATTGGAAAAATTTCTCCTCCTTCATCTCAAGGACACACCTTCATTATAACTGCAACAGATTACTTTACGAAGTGGGTAGAAGCTATTACTCTTCGCTCTATTACTGCTGAAGTGATTTGTCAATTTCTTCTAGAAAACATTATTTCTCGATTTGGGATACCTTCCACTATTATCTCAGATAATGGAACATCGTTTAAGAACAAGGACGTGAAGAAATTCCTTGAGAAGTATCATATCAAACATCGATTTTCTACACCGTATTACCCTCAGTCAAATGGTCAAGCCGAATCATCCAATAAGATAATTGAGCAAATTCTTCGTAAAACCGTAAATAAGCATGGTAAGGATTGGAGTAACCAGCTAATCTACGCTCTTTGGGCCTACCGAACGAGTGTATGAATTGCTACGGGAACTACTCCTTATAATCTTGTTTATGGTGCTGACGCTATTATGCCCTTAGAGTTAGAAATTCCATCACTTAGGGTTTCTCTTAAAGGTATAGTAGATGATGACTCCTATAGAGAACAACGACTTCAACAGCTTGAGATGCTTGATGAACAGCGTATAAACGCTCTTGAGCATATTCAAGCATATCACAAAACTCTACAGCGAAGCTATAATGATAAGGTCATTCAACGTTCCTTCTCAGTAGGTGATTTAGTCCTTTATGAGAATCAGCGCAATGTGAATGCCTTGCCAGCCGAAAAGGGAAAATTTAGTCCTAATTGGCTTGGACCATATATCGTCATTGAGGATTATGGATCAGGTGCTTACAAAATAGTGGATGTAGATGGTACGCCTCTTAAAGAACCTATCAATGCTATGCACTTGCGTAGAAATTATGCTTAAATTCTTCACTTCTTATCTATCTTCTTCAACATTGGATAATATGTTAGTGTTTCTTAATTAAAAGAAAAATAGAATTAAATGTTATGATGTTTGATCTATATTGCTTCGTTCCTGACAAGCATTTCTTCTTACTTTATAGTTTGTCTTGAATTCATTAATGTAAGTTGTAAAAGGTTTACATTTTTATAATGCTAGCATATTATACAGTGTTTTTATGTGTTAAGTAGAATCGTATCATGTTGTGTTTAAGTTCACAATTAAATCACATTAGTTATATGATTCTTAGACTTAATGCATATTTCTTCCTTATCATCAATGTCGTACTTGATTAAATATTTTAATTAAGTCACAAATGTATCAATTTAATCATGGAGCATTGAGAAATCAATCACATAGAAATTAAATTCTGAACATACATGTACATTTACCAAATGTATTAGATTTAATCAAAACAAAATATACATTGTTTTAGGCATCAAAGATAACACATTTGAGACAGAACAAGAAGCATGTATATATACATATATATGTGTGGATCGTATACAAACATAGGTCACTGTATATCCAAAATGTGATCTCTCTCTTACATCATACAATCATCTCCTATCCCTAGGGCTAGTGGCTGGAGAGTGTCGACTGGATGCTCCCTCCTGATCTGGCCGTGGAGGTGGACCCATGGGTGTGTAGCGCGATACAGATCGTGATTGACTCCGAGAGGAACTCCTACGATCCCTATCCATGAGCATCACACGATAGGTGGTAGCCTCGGTCTGGGCCGCTACTATATCTCACCGCACCTACTGGAGGTCCTCTGATAAGACTCTCTCTCTCTGCCCTGCCTGATGGAGATCCTCTGATAGGACTCTCTCTCTCTGCTGCGCCTGATGGAGATCCTTCGATAGGACTCCCTCTCTCTGTCGCGCCTGACAGAGATCCTCTGATAGGATTCTCTCTCTCTCCCTCCATATATCTACCTGTAATCGGAATGGGAAAAACAAATCCTCATGCCGACCCGCGTTCCCCTGAGGCCTATAGGTAATCTGTGAGGAACTAGGAATCTGTGCTATCATGGAGATGTCTGTCATTGCCTGCTGAATCAAGGAATGCTAGTCCTGCACATTAGCTGTGGCAGTAGAATAGATCTTTGTTAATACCATTCTATATCATCAAAGCATTAATCAATCAATATAAACCTACTATACCTGGATCTCCCTCGCGCCAGTAGGGATCATGATATGATAGCATCTGTGACTGGGAACCACTAGGCTCCCCTCACTCGAATACTCTATCCATGATGGGTGTAGGCTGGACGGTACTGGTGACAGGCCTTCGTATCGCCTCTTGTTCCTCCTGTTGGGGAATAAAAGGTGGATCCAGAGCTATGGTATCGTCTCCTGAATGGTGGGGAGCTGCATCCGACTCCTCTTCATCATCTCTATCATCCTCCTCATCGTCCTCCTCATCATCCTCATCCTCATCCGCATCATCACCTGCATCCTCCTCGTCCTCCTCTCTATCTGCATCCTCCTCCTCCTCGTCACTAGGCTGATCGCCTGTAGGTGGATCAGGATCTCCCGTCTCCTCATGACCCTCTCCCTCATCTGTCTCCTCTGACCTGGATCCCTCGTCCTCGTCTCGGTCTCCATGTCTCCATGGGCCTGGATAGCCTATCAGATGATCTGGTGGAAAGATAGGACCTGGATATGATCTCATGAACCATGAAACATATCTACGCCGTGCTCCAGGCTCTGCTAAATAGTCAGTGACTACATCCTGATCTGATCCCTCCAAGTCTGTCGTCTCGATATCATCCACTGTCGGTCTCGCTACTGCTCTAGGTCTGGGAAGGACCCATGAGTGTCGAGTATAGATGGGCACATCGGCTGGAACACACTGCTCTAGTCCGAACTGCCTCCGTACTCGGTCGAAGTAGAAAGGGACTATGATGTGTGCACATCGTCCTCACAGTAGGCGGTTCCTCTGTAGACATGCTAACTATCTCTCCATACCATCCCATCTGTGCATCCGTAGGTAAGGTCTCCACACTATCACCTCGGCTGTCAGTCTATCAATAGTCACTCTCCAATACAACAAATCCCCAAATCTCCACTCGCTAGTCAGTGGATAAGCGAACACCCTAGGTCGCTCGCTCGCTATACTCAGTGGATAGCCGATGGGCCTGGTGCATGTGAAGTGCTCTAAGATCCACACCTGCAGAAGTGTGCATGTCATCAAACTACAACCCTGTCCGAATACATACTCCTCAAGGTCGTGATAGAGATGTGCAAGCATACTCCGACCCCATGCATACACTCTCCTATGTCTCTCCATCGCTCTGATACACCATGTGAGGCCCCCATGCATGTGTGTCCCTCGCCCATTAAGGTAGATGGCTAGTGCTATGATGGCTATCATGAGGCGTCTCAGAAGTGGTATCTCTCCTGTAGGATGTAAGAGCCAGCTGACCATGATACGACCTCTCGTCTCGCTCGGCATGACTCTCCCTATGCAGTACATCTGCTCCCTCTGATGATCCTCTGCTACCCGATCAGTCGCATATGTGACTGTCGCTCCTCTGATAGGAAGACGCAGTATACGGTACACATCCTCGAGTGTGACTGTCAGCTCTCCTACCGGAAGGTGAAAGGTACAGGTGTCAGGATCCCATCTCTCCATCAATGCCATCAGCATCGCAGGATGAAATCGAATGGCCGGCATAAGAATCATGTACCACAATCCTACTATCGATAGGGTGTCTCTCTCTGACTGAGTCAGCCGTGGAATCTGGTCTCGCAAAGTGCAAAGGATGTGTCCTGCTGTATGCTCTCTCATGTACGGGAGACCCTGCAAAATGAAAACATGACCAAAATCAGTACTCAATCATCGAAATCGCAAATGTAAACTATTGAACATTGAATGCTTGCCTTATAACCCCTCGCCAGGCCCTGATTGGGGACCATGGCGCCCTGTCAGGGACCATGGCGCCCTGAGGGGACCATGGTGCCCTGTCAGGGACCATGGCGCCCTGCAAGGACCATGGCGCCCCTGTCAGGGACCATGGCGCCCTGGGGGGACCAAGGCGCCCCTCAGGGACCAGGGCACCCTAGGTGGGCCCCGATCAGCGTTCAGGGTCCGCATTTGATCACGGAAAAGTCAAACATGCGAGAAATCAAAAGTCAAATGTTCAGTCAACTCACCTCGTCCAGTGGCTCGTCGTTGATCACGGCCTGGCGCAGGATCTCGATCCTCGTGGGACGCTCCAGTCGTCGTGAAGGCATGATGAATAGGTGGGCTCCGCTGCACTGAATAGTATCCTGAAATCGGCAAAGTGACGAATACAAGTGTCGCTTTCGAAGTATATACTCTCGTTTGTCTATTCTTACTTCTCGAAACCCTAATTTTTCCCCTATCATTCATTTTATCATAACTTGGGTTTGGGAGATGCGATTTTCGAGCCGTTTGTTGCGTTGGAATCGTATTTTCCTTCTCCTACTCTCGGGATGTTCCAAAAAGTGCTCTGATGAAGCCTATTTAGTGAACACCCCTCATCAACACTCTATTACACAATTTGTCGCAAGTAAACATGCTACCCTGTTTCACCTCCCTAAATAAGCAAGTCGAAACAGGGGGGGGCATATAGCTACTCACAGATTTCATCACTTTCCCTAGTAAGCATTAGGTGATTTTGTGATCTAACGTTTGTTTTGTAGGGTGCGGTTCCTAACTGTGTACTGTAGATACCGCTGGGGGCTTCATCCGACGACTTATGGATATATCCTTTTTCAAATAATGTTTACTTTTCTGTACTTTAGCTTGCATATGCACATAGTACTCATATGACCGCTAAAGTGGGGGCTAAATGTAGTGTCGTAAATTGTACACACTCGCTAGGGTGGTACAATTTCACACCTAGTTTAGCACCCGCCTTAGCGCATTTTGCATTTTGCATTGCATTTCTCCTTAAGCACTTAATTAATCAAATTAATTAGGTCTAAAGTCTTATTTCATCATTCTCTACATCATAAAGCGCGCCCTTTGCATTTTATTCCTCCAATACATCACTTAATCAAAAACCCTAATTAAGTCCTATTTCGAACTTGGGGGCTTGGTTTCGGGGTCTAAACATCTCGAAATCACCTGTAACTTCGGGATTCTCTCTAAAATCATCATATCCGACGGCCCTGAAAATTTGGTGAAAAGTTGTCGAGACCATGGCGCCCATGCAACATGGTCCCAAACATTTTTCCCGAAATTTTGGGAGCACGATCCAATCATAAAATAAAGCTTAACCCCAAGAAATTGGCGGGATATTCAATCTCTAGGTCGGCCAAAATACGAATTTATGACCTAGGGTTTCATACATAAAAGCTCTCTTTCCTCATTTGAAGGGATCCGATTTTTGTTTCCAGGAACTTCATATGCAGCGAAAGAGCAGATCTTTGAAGACTTCAACAACACTCAACATCATTCTATCAAGCATCTATCAAATTCATTCATTCATCCAATTAGGGCTTGGAAGACATTGAAGAACAATAGGAGATTACCGACTGAAGATTGGCTTGTACTCCTCCCTTGAGGGTTGGGTATGATTTCATATTGTTTTCATGTCCTTACATAAGCTTTGATATATCATTTATTCATGCTTTAGATCACATTGCATCTTGATTTAGAGCATTTGCATTATCATTTACAAGCAATTAGGGTTTACTTTCTAGGTTGCTCTAGTTTGCTTTCTTGCATTTTGGACCTTGCACACACACTAGGTCTGCACACACAATACATTTTACAAAACAACTTGGCTATTCGTGGAGGTGGAAATCACCAAAGCGGGGGTTTGACTAAGGCAAAACCCTATATAGCCGCCCTTCCCCCTTTTCAGATATTATTGCAGGTTTCGGGATTCAGACGACGCCGCAGGACACAGATCCGGAAAGAGGAGACTGAGACAGAACTCTGTGTGCAATTGCAGCTCAGAAGACTGGGACAGGGGAGCTGGGCATCCTGGTCCTGCCAGGACAGGGGCGCTGGGTGCCCTGGTCCCTGGGACAGAGGCACTGGGCGCCCTGGTCCTCCGGACAGACAACTTTCCGATAGTTTCCAGACAGTGTTTCAGGGTGCAAAACAATGGTTTTCGGTGCAGTTTTCAGGACAGTGGCGCCCGCGCCCCCGTCCCGAAGATTTTCAGTCTAATTTCGACTCCAGGTACATATCTGCATTCTTATTTTATCCTTACATTTACAGCTGTTCATTGTTTAATCTCAATTCTGCAAACTTGTTACTAGTTCATACTTACATTTTGAGGTTAGGGTTTGAACTTGTATCATTTTAGCTTTCAATTTCAACAAGGGAATAGAAATCCTAATAGATATCCCGTGGCTCTCTCTTTCACCAAAAGAAGTAGCCAACCGTGCGATATCTCTAGGCTCTTTCGTATTCCGCAATGTGTGTCAAAAGTTAGGATTAGGGTACATTGTCCTAGTCTCGCTTTTTCCCCTACACACTATCAAATCTAGCCATCTAACTATAAATTTGACTTATCATACTTTGTAACTCATTCTCTACCCATGACAGGTCCAACTGATCATACAATGGATCAAGAGAATGAACAGGGGGTTCAACTACTTGAAAGGGAGGCCTGTCATGATTAAAACTGAACTGAGCTTGTGAAGACATGAACCTCTCATTTGAATGCATGACATTCAGGGATCCCTAAATCTGAAGCTTAGTTATCTCCTCAATCTTTCTATCCATTTAGGCCAAGGCTTCTAACATTTTGGTAATTCTATCATGATTATGCATAGGCATTTGTATATCTAATTTTGTACAAGAGGTGCATGAGCATAACTACAATGCAACAAACTACTACAAGGATACATATCATCATGGCAATACCCAAGGTTCGAGTCATAAATAATAGAAGGAACACCCATTGGATGAACAAAGCCATTACATTCAGCCATTATTAAAAAATCCTAGAGCAATGAACAAACACACTTCAGTGCAGCAGCAGTTACACTTGACATATTAGAATCAATAAGAAAGAACAAGAAGAAACTTGTGTACCTTTTCTCCTCCACCTGATACAACCTTGACTGGAGAAATTTTCTGAGATATACATACACTTTCTGAGTTCTTCTAGTACAGTCTTCAACTTTATGTGAGGTTCTTTTATACAGAGTCACCACCCCCTTGCAGAGGAACATTCTTTGAGCATCAGAGATCTATTCAACGTCTTCTAACATTCTGGATCCATTCTTCACCAACAAAATTATTTGAATCTTTCTTCACAAAGGATTTTAGAAAACCTTTTCCAAGATGAAACTTTCTTTAACTAGAAATTAGTGGGTAAGCTGACAAGCTTCTACAAGCTTATCACCAACAGAGTCGCCAATCTGTTGGTTCCCAAACCAATAGTCCTCGGGTTCTAGAGGAATTTCTACTAACTCATCAACAAACTCGGGGAAGGGCTTGGCCAACTTGACAAGACTCGGTGACAAATGACTGAGATCTCCTGCACTTCTGGCTCTACAAAACCAATGTGGGAGAACCTATGCAATGTCAAAACAACTAACAACTTCACAATACTCAGAATATTACATGTACAACATATCATCCCAATGATAATATACTAAGGAAGATGGTTTAACTCCTAGCTATGGCTTTAACCTTAGTTTCTAAGCATCTAAGCACTCCATTGAGGAAGGGGGGTTTTCTACACTAATCCTACTACTAATGTTGAAAGGAAATGCAGAAATGAAAGAGACTTTGAATTAAAGGATGATTATGAAGACTGGAAACAACCCCAAGACCAGTGCCTTGTATGGGCAGTAGAGTCAACTTCACAATATATAGATATGACATCTAAACATGGCAACATGCAACCTTTGAGCATGAATTGTTAATGCATTACACCAACATTCTCTCTTTTGGTCTCACCAACAATCATACTTGAGAATCTCATATATGCACAACACTATTTTTTAGTATCTTGAAGAAGCAAATTAATCTCTTCTTTGAAGAGAAGCAAACAACAAGATATACACTTGAGCATAGAAAAATGAAGATTGCCAATATTTTGGACTGTAGGATGGGTGTCCTCCCTGATTCGTATTTGGGTCTTCCCTTGTGTATGGGACCTACCCAAAATTCTTTCTGGTCTTGTTTGATTGATACATTTTGAAGGAAGTTGGACTGTTGGAAAGAAGCTTTTCTAAGCCAAGCATGCAAACTTCAATTAATTAAGGCTTCACTTTAGAATCTCCCTGTTTATGCTATGAGTCTATTTAAAATCATAGTCAAATTTATTGATAGAATGGAAAGTATTTAGAAGCGCTTCCTTTGGTCGGGTTCTGAATCCAAGAGTAGGCTTCATTTGGTCACCTCGGATCAGGTTTGTTTTCCTAGAAATCATGGAGGCCTGGATATTAGGCATCTGAGAGATTTTAATAAATTTTTAATGGCAAAGCAATTATGGAGATGTCTAAAAGAGAACAATGAGTGGATTGATATTTTTAAGGACAAATACCAGATTCATGGCTTCCAAAAATGTCAGAAAATTATTCCCTCTCGACTTTTGTCTTGGATATGTGGGATAACTTCTTTAGAACCTCCTCCATTATTGTTAGGATTGATGATAGTCCCAAAGATACTGAGAGGGGGGGTGAATCAGTATCTAACTGGTTAAGTGATTTTCTGACCTTATTAAGTATTTTGCATTCCAAAACAATGTACTGGTAAACAATAATTAATGCAGTAAATATGAACAATAAAGACAACATAGAAAGCACACCATAACACAAGATTTTTGGCAGGGAAAACTAGTGTGGGAAAAACCTCGGTGGGATTTGTGACCCACAATATTCACTCACTGGCCAATGAATGGATATTACTTACAATAAGGTGTCTGCACATGCAGAAAGGCCAATTGCCTAGAGCTCACTGCTCAAATACAAAAGGGAAGTCTCACTGACTTACAAAATGGATTATGAGAATACAATATAATGTAATGCTACAAAAGCATTTGCTATGCCAGGTTCAGTACCAATTTAAGCTCATACAATAACCATAAACCCTTCTACGAAATTTGCCTTAATATTCACTCTACATATCCATCCTCTATCATGTATCTCTCAAAATGATCTACAAGATCTCATACTTATATATGAGTCTTATTACAATATGCCATGTCAGCTTACAAAAACATATTACAATTAAGTACAAAATACAATAATCAAAATCACGTCAGCTAGGGTGTCGATAAACATTATTGTCACTATTGGTGAACTATCTGTCGGTGTAGAGTCTGTTGGTGCCGGTGCCTGTCAGTGCCATAAGATTGCAAGGTTGCCATCAATGACAACACCTTCAATCACCTTTAACTACCATTAGAGTGTGCAATGCCATCAATTATTTCTCAGGGAACCCGATGGGTTTTGGGAAATGGTAGAAATATAAGGTTTTGGAATGATTGGTGGATAAGAGAGGGACCTTTGTCTAATTCAATGTGGGCTTCACAATTCAAAGAGATGCATTAATCTGATTGGATCTTGCGTTGCAGATTATATTAGTAATGGCGTTTGGGTGGACCTCAAAACCTTGGATGCTACTCTGTCTCCATTGTTCTCTTGGCTGAACTTGATCATTATTCCTTCTTCTCTGGTAGAAGATGTGGTTATTTGGAATGGCTCGAATTTGGGGCAATTTCTGGTGGTAAATGCTTTTAGAATCATCGCAAGGTATTTTTCTCCTCCCCCTTTTGGGTTGGAATTTGGAGTAAACTCTTAATTCCTAAAGTTAATATCTTCTTCTAGTTATTCATGCAAAACAAGATTGCTACCATTTATAATCTCTGTAAACGTGGGATCCCCATCACTAATAGATTCTTTTTATGTAAAGAGGAAGCTAAAAATGTTGATCATTTTCTCTTACATTTCTCCTATGCTCGGGATATATGGGCCTTCTTTTTCAACCTATGGAAATGCAATTGGGTCCCCTCTAATTCTATCCAGAACTTCTGGTTCCAATAGAAGTCCCCTTATGACAATCATGCGATTGGTATTCTATGAAACTTATCCCTAACTCATATCTCTTGGGGTTTGTGGAAGGAAAGAAACAATAGGGTCTTTAGAGATTTGGAGTCCAATGGTCTTGTGGTAGCGATCAGAATAAGGATAACTATTAAGGAAAATTTTCTTAATTACTAGCCTGGTAGGAAAGATGATCCTCCTCTTGAGTCTCGCCAAGAGGAATGGGATACTATCAAGCGGCGATAGATAAGATGGAATATATCTATCCATTTTTATAAGATCAAACATACCAGAAAGAATGTTTCTTGGAATCCGCCCCTTTTAGGGTGGATCAAAATTAATATCGGGCGGCCAAAGGAAATCCTGGGCTAGTTGGCAATGGTGGAGTGGCAAGGAACTATTTGGGTTTGCTAGTCTCTACTGTGGCACTCCCTTTGGGCACCCAAACTAACCATTTTGTGGAGGCTAGCATTTCTTATACTGGGCTACTCATGGAGAGAAAGGAGGGTTTCAAGCGGGTTTGGTTGGAGAGTGACTCGCTTAACATCATCAAATGCATTAAGGGATGTATGGTGCCTAGCTGGACTATTTCAAACTTAATCAAAGATTGTCTTCAAATAATAGCCAGGCTGGAGGATTTCAAGATTTCGCACATTTTTTGGGAAGGAAACAAACCAGTAGATCATTTTGCCAACTTGGCAGTGGGTAACATGGTGGTTAAATGGTAGAGAGGAGAGGAAACTTTCTCAAAAACCCTGTGCGACCTGGCAAGAAACGATGCCAAGATCTACAACCTTTCTAAAGAGATTTATGATGAAAGATTATGATGGGATGGGAGTCATTGGGATGGTATTTTGAATTATTACCACTTTGAGAAGTGTTAGAACGTTCAGTTTGCGCTATTTATGGTTTTCTTTCTCTTGGTTTTTCTGGAATCTCATATTTGTTCGAGCTCCAGAATGCGAGGTGAGAAGAATAGGTTTGAACCCACAACCTATGATAAGTGGCAGAAGAACAAGGAGGTTTGGGAGGAAATTTATAATGGTGGTATGGTTTCTTTTTTGGAGAGACTGCATGGTCATTCGGCCATTGTTATGGAAAAATTTGTTAAAGGGTGGAATAAGGGTGTGCTGACTGCCTTTGGTGTGTAGTTTCAAGTTGATGAAAATCTGGTCGCCACTATTATGGGCCTATATATGAAAGGTAGAAAATTATATATAGATAGGAAGTCAGGTGAGGAGGCTATTGTTGCCTTTTATGATAAGGAGAAAGAAAGACTGAGGGTTACAAAGATGGTGAACATCAACTATAACAGGAAATAGCTGATTTTCCTCTGGGCTGATATGTTTGAATTTATCATGAGGTACATCACCCTGGATGGTAGATATGCTAGTATTTTTTCTCATCATTTTACTATCTTAAACCATTTTAGGCATGGTAGATTGATTTCCATTCCCTTTTATCTGGTTTCATCCTTGGAGAATAGTTTAGTTAAACACTTTGAAAACCAGGATAACCTTATGATTCATGAAGGCTTATCTTGTTGATTATAGAATATGCTCAAGCTCATGAAGTGAAACCCTCCCCCAAGGATAAAACCTACATTTCCTCTTCTAACCCTGATGTGAAGTTGGTTTCTGATATGGAAATTGATGAGGATGACAGTGGTGTGGCCATGGACTGGCGGGATATCAAGGATATGGAGGACCCTGAGTATAAAGCTAAAATTGAGGTGGAGTTTATGGTGACCCCATGAACTAACAACAACAGGAAAACCAATCCCCCAAGGTGGGCGGATAGTAAGTTTAAGTCTAGTAGTAGGAAAATTCAAGACCTGGAGCCTCCCACCAAAAATAAATCAAAACTTACCAAATCTAGTGGGTCCAAAACCCTGGACCATGAGATTAGGTTAGACATCCCTATCAACGTGGATGATGAGAAACAAGGGAGTGTGATTAAGGAAAATAAAGGAGAGATAAAGGAGGAGAGGGTGATGGAAAATTTGCTATTGGAGGCTGCCAGAAGTCAGGAGCAATGTTAGAAGTGGGTGGAGAAGGAAACTAAATCCCTTAAAGATGGGATTAAAGGAATTGTTGACACATGCATGGGATCCCCTAGGCCCAACAAATTTTAGATGATCATGAGTATGGTCCAAAAAAATTCGTAGGATGTGGAAACCATGAAGGTTAACCAAGAGCGCAAAATTGAGAAGTTGGAAGAGGATGTGAGTGAGATCAAGGGAAACTTGAACAATCTGGTAGAAATTAGTAGGCAGGCGATGAACAATAGCATGGATGGCTTAGAAATGATTAACTCCATGATGATTGATTATAGAACCAGGACCATTTCTAGTGACCCTCCCATGGGAGAAAAGCATAAAAAGATTGTCTTGGAGGGTGGATAGAGTGTTGTTGCTAGCAAGATTAGTTCGGGTCCATGTACTAGAGCCAAGAGCCAGAGCTAGGACTAGGGAACCTCCATATTTGTCATGAAGGACTTGAAGAAGATTAATAGTATTATTCAGAAAAATACTGAATATATGCACTCTCTTAGTTGAGTGTGTGTGTCCTATTTTTTGTTCAGCTTTTTGTTTTTTATTATCATTCTATGTGGGACTTATCCCTTGTTCTGCTTAGTTTTTTGGTCTAGTTGGCTGTTGGCCTTGGTTTGTAAAACTTTGGGTTTCAGGTCCTTGTAAAACATGTTTATCTTTATCAAAAACAACAAGATATACACCTGACTTGCAGGGACAAAACAAAAGATCCTTGATCATTTCATTTCATAAAATAGAGCATACATAAGAGAGACAGTTGCAAATAAAACCTCTGAAACTGTCTGTATTCTAGTTACAGACTTTTTGAAACATCAAGATACTACAAATTGAAAGAAAACTAACTCTAACTAGCATGAAAAGTTTGTACTATGTACATGTATGACTTGCTTCTAGAAACAATTACAATCGAAATCCACCCCTTCGCACTAGCCTTGGATTCCCTTTTATAGACATAAGAGAGCAAAACAAGCTCTAGGCTAGGTGAGATACACATGTCAAAATTTGATTGTGTGGGATAAAATACATAATGAGGTGTTTGTCTTCCTACTCTACACACAATTCATCCAGAGGCATTCAATCCAAGCAGCTATGAAGATAGCCTCTAGGACCTAGGACCACGAACTTGAGGACAGTCAACTATATGGGCTTCGAGCCTCACATAAATCTTCCTTAAATTCATCCTCTACTACATCCTGGCCAATCTATGAATCTAGATTACTATAATTAGTAATATGTACCCGCTCTGTGTCCTTTCATCTTCTCGGTTGGTGACCCTCTGGCATGCTCGAGGTTGTGAAATATTACAAATAGAACATCCTCAGATTTCATCCAGCCACTCAACTGATCTTATGTCTGATTCCTCATTAAATGCACCTCTTCCTTTGTGCCATCATTGAAATCTAATCTGATTTGATCGCAAAAATCTACCTCTAGCGTGTCAACACAACAATCTTTGTCAGCATCATCTCTCCCTTTGATAGACCAATTTGGACAATCTGCACATGCCATGTCCTCAAAATACTCCCTTTTGTCCTCTGGTCAACCTTCGTCAACCCTTTATGTGGACAATTTGATCATCGGGTCGCATGGTGGCATTTTCTACAGGGCACATAACATGCGTGTTGTGTGCCCTTGTGATTTCATCTTCTGGTCATTAGCATCGTGGGATAATGGGTTCCACTTTTCTCTTTGTCATTACTTATCTCACGTTGCCTTTGAGACATTGCTTGACCCCTATAGGATAAGCCCTTTTATCTTTTTCTTTTATCATCTTCTTATCTTGTCGTCATTTCCTTATCCTCGTGGGGATGCGTGAGATAAGGAAAACCCTCTTTGTTCCTTCACTCTCTTACCCCATGACCTTTGTAGACACCTTCTTTATCTTTGTGGGATAAGCCATGGCCTCCATCGGCTTTACCATTCCTTATCTCGCGAGCTCTCGATATGCTCGTTTTTCCTGCACAGGATAACACTGTCGAGTCCCTGTGCCTTAGCTTCTATCGACTTCCCTTATCTTGCACCAGCTTTTACTACCTCAACTACCCTCGCGGGATAATGTTTCTATGTGTTTGCATTGCATTCTTATCCTGCTCGGCCAAACTGTTCATTGAAGAATGGCACAGGTTAAGCTTAAGAGCCTACTTGATCCCTCATTACTCCTTGTCCTGTGCGGCCCTTTCCCTACCATGAAGATGCTGCGGGATAAGGATATTCTAGTATCTTTAGACCCCATCTTATCTCGTAGTTCTTTTCTATTGCTTCAAATATTCCGCGGGATAAGTCTCCCCTTTGTGCAGTGCTCTCACCTTATCCCACGTGACCCTTTGGATGGTCACCTTGCCTCATGGGATAACAAATGGTCTTATCCCTGCCAGTAAGAATGAACCATGGAGACCGACTCATCAATGACATGGAACCCATCAACTGGTGAAGTCTAAGTGAGTTGACTGGCTGGAACTTTCAACTCAAAAATAGAACATTTTGGAGCCTAAAAAGACTCCCTCCTCCACTACGAAATACTTAGCCACCTACAACTAAATCTTGTTCTGAAAGGTGATTCTGAATGCAATTTAACAAAATTTCGAGCTTGGGACTTCAAAAATTAGACAAAATTTAGAGGTCCCAACATGACCTAAGGTAAACCCCTATCCACACAACATCTTGTCCATGCTTAGGGATTTGGATAGAGTTGACAATAAAAAACAGGTTCAACTTTCGACAAAGAAAAATTTGAAGGGCTAGGGCGAATTTGTACATCCTAGTCCCAAAAAAATAGGCCAAACTTCTACGAACAAGTTTCAAACATCTTATTTTGCCTAAATCTCTGTTTGTGGCTTCGTGGTATATCTGTGGTAGTCTATTTTCAACAAGCTAGTTTAATTATTCATTATTTTACCCTAATTTCACAATTACCTTCCAATTTCAATATAGGAAGAGGGTAACAAACAAATAACCAATGCTTCCAATTTTAATTTCAGCCCTTTTCATATTTGGGTTGTGGCTAGATTTATTGGATTCACCCCTCTTTCATTGTGTTGGCTAGTTTGGATTGTTAGTGGTTTTGTTATCGTAATTGAAACCCTAATTCCAAATTACATCGAATACATCTAGAATTTTTCTAGTGGTATTTATGAATACCTAAATGGAGGGTTGATAAAATTTCTAGGGCACACATTGTTCTTTGCCAATTACTAGAAAAGGATCACCTACAAATTTTTCCAAACAATCAAGGACAACTCTCTTGATATATGTACATGTTCTTAGATGCTTATGCATACATAGATTCATTTTAGTGGACTAATAGACTTGTTCATAGAAAACTCCTTTAAATGATATGGTAATAAATGCTTCAATTTGTGTGGAGTTATTGAGTGATAAAATATGTGCAACCGAATGCATTGAAATATAAGGGGATGAAAATAAATCATTCAAATGCATGTTTTTTTGGATCAAGACATGAAAAGAATGAGTTGGACTCAACTCAAATTTAAATTTGAATTTTAAAATTTTATGGATTAGATTTGCAAGTGTAATGTTACTCCCACACATGGATAGGTATGATAATAAGGAATATATCAAATTTTGAACAAATATGAATGTGACAATTTGTTTGCATGAATGAATAACAACATAAAGAAAAAAACTAGACTCTAACATAAAAAAAATATTTTTTTACAAATATCTATGTATAAATCATTATTAATACAAAGGCAAAACTAAATGAAATTTGCCATAAATATACAAATTCTAATTAAATGAATACTGACTCACTTGTGAGTCACACCGTTTGGTTATGCCACTCTTCTAACCCTATCTTTTCATTGTTTTCTAATTCAACATGTCTTCAAACTTAGAATCAAACAAGCCATATGTTCATACGTGACTTATCTAGTTATCCGACATTATGGAAGACTGCAAGTCTTCCAGGCTTGGATTTCAAGAACTATTTTGCAACGCATTTTTAAGCATGTTGGGCAAGTTGGGGTGTACAATGCGTAGTCACAGAAGATAATACGGTCTTGAGGAAATGTTTCTGAAACGTATACGCCAAGAAAAGCAAGCGAACTAATGAATTTAGTAACTTTTTAGAATAAAATAATCCATATCTACTCCTAGCTTGATATGGCACCAGTCCCGCAATGCCCATCATCAAATAGATTTGGACAAAGTAGCAAATTCATGGGACCACAACGAGCTTCAGTCAATTGTTAAAAAAGGTAATGAAGACAAAACCATCATACGGAATGTATTTAATTCCCAGACCCAATAACCCATCTGGTCGGTGATTCAAAGTCAATGAAATATCACATGGAATGTATTTTATTCCCAGACCCAACCATTCATCTGGTCAGGTGATGCAAATTCAATGAGAACTCACGTTCGTACCATATCGCTCTCCAATCACAAAATGGAAACCAATGCCCACAACTTTTTCTCTTTTGGAACCGACTGCCCTTTACGAAAAGCCTGTACCAACTCTGGCTTGACTTTAGTTGTCATTTTGGAAATATAGACGATGATGACGACGGGATTGTGAAAGTCACAGAAATATATATCATAGTTCATACCTTATGCACGCCATATACAACAAAGTGTCAGGAGACAGTAATATACTCAGTAGTAGTGCTGTAACGTTCATTTTTAATCGTATGTTTGATTCACTTCTTTAGCAGGTAATGTTTTAGGGGTTGCTGTAACACTTGGCTAAACTAAATTATCTCTAGGGTTTAGACCGGCGGACTATGTTCTTCTGAATTGTTGTTCGTATTTTGATTTACATATCAATGTCAATATCTATTTAGTTTTCGTTTTATTTTGATGCAATAGGGAACATTGATTCTTTTAGAAAGTTAAGTGTAAGGTTATTTTTTGTAGAAGTCAATTTTGGACAATGTGGGTGAGAAGAATATTGTATCAGTTGGAAGTTTGCGATTTGGATGATCATTTGTAGATGAATATTTGATTATATCAATAGAAAAGAGATAAAAAATAAGAGATAAATAAAATCTCAAGAAGACGGATGGGCAAAATTGAAAATCAACAGATAAACAATGTAAATATAGTAAAACATAGATCATACTTAATAAAATTAGCATATAGATTTGACAAACTAGATTAGAGACAATGATTCTCCTACAAAGTGAAGTGTGAGATTAATTTTCTTAGAAGTCAATTTTAGACAAAAATGGGTCAAGAAGAATATTTTATTACTTGTTGGAAAGTTTGTGATTTGGATGATAATTCGTAGACAAATATTTTGTTCTATCAATAGAAAAGAGATAAAAGTAGGAGATAAATATAAGTCATAGCAAGATGGTTAGCCAAGATTGAAAATCAACTATGAAAAAACTAATATAGTAAAACATAGAGCATAATTAAAATAAAATTAGCATATAGATGGAACAAACTAGATTAGAGACAATGACTCTCCTACAAAGTAAAGTGTGATGTTAATTTTGTTAGAAGTCAATTTTAGACAAAATGGGTCTAGAAGACTATATATTAGTTGGCAAGTTTGTGATTTGGATGATCATTCCTAGATAAATATTTGGTTATATCAATAGAAAAGAGATAAAAGTTAGAGATAAATAAAAGAAACAACAACATGGTTAGCTAAGATTGAAAATGAACTACGAAACAATAAATATAGTAGAACATAGGGAGTGCTTAGTAAAACTAGCATATAGATGCAACAAACTGGATTCGAGAACTTAAAGTTGACACAATAGTGAAATAAAGAATGAAAATGCTGAAATGTATGAGACAAACATTTAAAACTAAGCACAAATGTCTATAACTAGGGAAAAGGCCCCAATTTAAGTACGGTTGTTAAAAAATATGCTAAAGGATACTGTGAAAAATAATGCAAATATTTTTGATATGTTAAGTAACAAAAAAGGAGTTGAACCGACAATAATAAATACCTAAGGGTTGAGAAAAGTAGGCTGCCAATAATCCATCAACAACACAAGACTAGCACTTAAAACTTTAAAGGCCTAATATAAAATAATGTTTTAAAGTTTAGATTCGTTTAGACAAAGTAGAGATAAAAATACACAAAATAAGACAAGAGTTATCCCTTGTCTTTAGTAAGGAACTTGTATAGGTTGTCATACTTGATGTTAGTACTAGCCCTTGAAACAATGCCATGTCATTTGTGGTCCATGTCTTGCATGATAGATAGTATAGTTTTGAACAAGTTGTGCATCACTTTAGAGATAAATTTAGATTGAAATTTTAACTTTTTCTCTACGAATCCACCTTGTTCTTGACACCAACAACCTCAACAATAGTTTCATCACATTTTAGCAATTTTTTTATGGAGTTTCATAAATGGGGGCAAGATCACTATCTTTTAAGTTAGATAGTGAAGTATTTATCTCCTCAAAGAAGCTACCAACCATATTTTTGGGGGTTCATTCCTTTCCACTTGCTCGTTGTCTTTTTCCTCATTTTGCATAGAGTTAGTGGAAGCCTCCCCATCTTGGAGATTGGGGGTTGGATGGCCAACACTTTTGTTATAAATCTTTATCAATATAGTCAACTGCATGCCAAATTTTGTACTGATAAGCAGAGGAATGATGGTCACCTTTTAATCTATCCCCTAGTTTCCATTTTGTCCTTAGGGATAAACCCCTCCTCAATAGATTTATCTTCCTCCTTAACAAAATGAATATATATATTTTAAGCCTTCTTAGCTTTGGGGTTTTCTTGAATTTGAACATAACCCCTTTCAATAGATACCTTATCAATACCATTAGTCATCAAAGGGATATTATTAAGCATGCAAAGACCCATGATAACTTCCTTCTTAGGTGAAGAGCCAAGGATCCTACAAGAAGGTTGGATTTTAATCAAACCTAGAGAGGGGCTTAACTTAGTGGTAGTAGTAAGAGAAGACTCTATGTTGATTAATAAAAAGTGCACATTCCTTTTTGTTTTACCTATATAATGGGATGGGGATGACATAGCAATAGTACAACTCTTTTGATTACTTATAGTAGAAACCATCACAAAGGGATCAACCTTCATACTAGTTGAGCTCATTGGTGCGGAATACTAAATGGTACATGATTGAATGGGTTTTGGTGTGCATAAGAATAAATTGAACTAGTAAAGAAAAAATGTTAGACCTTGATGGAGCAAGATAGGAGATATGTTGGTTTCTAGAAATCAAGTCCTTAGATTCTTTAACAAGGGATTCAAGTGAAGAGTTTAAGTAGAAGGGATAGATTAGTATGATTTTGTATAAAAAATTATTTAATAGGGAAACATTATAATGGTACTAGCTCTTAAAAGTCCCTTCTAAAGTATATTACTTCATAATCATAAAACATACCTTGTCCCAAGAGAAGAAATAATCTCCCTTTCAAACCTAGCATGCAATTACAAATGAGCTTCGCCCTCTTTAAATAATAGGGCCATGATTTCATTTTCTACTACTTTTGTTTTCTACTTCATTCAGTCCATCTATAATAAATTCTTATGTCATGAAAGATAACCTTACTCACTTAAAATCTAATTGCTGTTATTTGGAACTATCTATTATTCCACATGTTGGAAAAGTAAATTGAGATATTTTCATTTTTCTTATTAAGGCATGTTCAAAATGGAGTTACCCTTCCTTGTAGTGAATATAATAGATTTTTTTATCCCCTTTAACATATACATATGAAAATGGCCTAGTTCATAGCCTTTCAATGCTCATAATAGACACCTTGTTACACCTATAGCAAAATGTGAGGTCAAAAAATTGTGAACAAGCTTTGTTATATGGGTGTTCCTATATTAGTTTTGTTAAAGCTTTCACTATTGGAGATACAGTTTTTTTTAAATATTTGATACCTTTTTTAAAAATTACTTTTGGTGTTATCCTACAAATAGGATTTCTCACCAAATAGATATTAAATTCACAAATCTTTAGCATGTCACCTCATAAATAATGTCTTTGTTTTAAATAAATTAAAATAAAATGTTATTAGGATAGTAATAATTAAGATGAAATGACACCAAATCCCCATAAAAACTAAGTGCACCAAAAAAACTAGTGCTATACATAAGCCTAACTTTTTTTCTTGCCAATCTCTTTGAACCTAGTTATGAACTCAGTCAGATTGAACTAGGGAATACAATTTAAAAAATATTGATTATCATAAGAATATACAAAAATATATTCATGATCTAACTTCATTAAAAATATAGGAAGATTGTACTTTCTTTTAGATGAAGTATTTGATATTACTTAGGAGGTTCACAAAATTCCTCAAATATCCCCAAGAATTGATGTTAATCCCTAGGTTAGCAATGATATCCACAATACTATTTTTCTCTCTATTGATAAGTACCAATTCAAACCTATCAAAATTAAGGAATCTTTCATTATCATGGATTATATTAGTCACGAGAAAATACAAAAAATTATATTGAATCTAAAATACTTATTATTAATGAGGAATATTAAATGAAATTAAATTTTGTAACATTCAATAGGTCCACAAAAATGTGAAGAAATATATATTTTAATAAGATTAATGTAGGATACTTGAATACAAGCAAGAATTGAATCTTAAATCAACCCATTTTACTTAACAAAAACTTCTAACAATTAGAAATATAAAAATATTAGAAACTACTAAATTTAGAGGGGTGGGTGAAAGAATTTGAGTCCATTTTTAGAGGAAGTCTTATGAAGAAATAAATTATATATAGGATAAAGTATATATTTTCTAAAAAAGTGTACACATTTGGGAAAAAATACCTAATCCTAAACTCTTATACATATGAAATGGGTAGCTATTTTGATTTCTAAAGTGAGTATGCATTATAAAGAGAATTAAGTAGTTATTTTAAAAATGAAAGATGAGCATCTATTTCTTTTTTAACTATATATCTATTCATTTTTTGAAAACATATGTATTCTGGAATAGGTATGCATTCCATTAAATTTTAATTTGAAACGCAATTTTTTTAGTTTTGCAAACCCATCCCCCAACCTTAGAATTGAAACTATAATACAATCTTTTTATTAAAGTTAAAATATGTTTTGAAGAGAACCCATAAACCTTATGCATAAAAATGTTGCATTCAGATAAACCATTAGTAAAGAAACAACCAAACATTGGCAATATAGTAGAGAAAAAATCCAAAACTAAGAACCAGAGAAAGTACTATAAATCCTTGAAAATGTAGGAAACTTTTGTTGGAAAATATGCAACAAACTGAGAGGGGGAGTGAATCTGTTTGCCCAAAAACTTATTGTAACTTAAACCACAAATCAGATCTGATAATTAACAGTTTAAAGCATGAAACAACACCACATCAATAACACACACAACACCTAGATTTTTGACGTGGAAAACCCAATTAAGGGAAAAACCATCATGGGAACCTACCCACAATGAGATAATGTCATGTTAGGATTAAATAAAATATTACAATGGAGAATACACTGCCTAGAGCTCACTGCTCAACAAGAAACATAGAAGGGATATAAACCTTAGGGAAGGCTCACTGCCTTACAGGAAGTCTCACTAACTTACAAAATAATTCAGACAACAATCCAGATTACATGAATTGTGAAAATAATATCTCCATATGCCTCGGTACAGTTCTGGTTAATCTCACTATCAAATCTTCTTTGCAACACACTTCGTCACATAACTTCACACAACTTCCCTACTACTGAATGATTGATACAATATTTGTATATAGAATGATACCTCTCAATGATTACTACATTCATTTATGCAAGTCATCAACCCATGAAACATAGGTCGGCTTAAGACACGCTACATATTACAAAAATATAATCACACACACTATAATAATGCATGCGAACCAAAACAATGTTGTCTAAGACATAGTCTAGACCTGAACAACCATCGCAAATATGAAATACCTCCAAGAAATATGCCCCGATCATCCGCAAAATGCTACCACATCATGAATGTTGCATAACATGAATAATATCACTGGACAAGGAAAATCTTCAATAACACACAATAATAAATGTGTACCACTAATACGCATAGAACATGATCTAGAAACATTCACAAGTAATGTGAATTGCACCACAACAAGTGCAACAACTAGAGCTCAAGAACACCAACATAAATGAATGTCAACCTGAAAGATTTGTTTGTGGATTTCCAAATCATGAACCAATCAAACTGAGGACACACATTAATGTCCAAGATACATCCCACATATCGGCAACTGAAGATATTAAAATTTCAAAGCAATACAGAGAATAAACCAAAATACTGAATAACACAAACAACTACATATCAACCACAATATCAGATATCATAACTCAATCAAACAATCATGCAGATCTCTGAAAATGAAAAGGAACCATCTAAAGACAACATACTAGAAACCCTTTGATCTGCATCATCTCATCTACAACACACAGGCTAAACCAACTCATTTAATCTGACTGCAACACTGGAATAGACAGGAAAATATGTTGACATGAATGACAACACATCAACCAATGTCCAAAAATCTCTAACAATCTCCTCCTTTAGCATTGATGGCAACATATGAATGTGAAAAATAATCAATGGAATGAAAGAAATCAACTCATAACAATCTCCCTTAAAATAATAAGGATCAACTCCCCCTTAACTCAAATCACAGATCTTTGATTTCCAACCCCAAAATGCTTTAGGGTTTGTCATGAGCTCTTCTCTCCCCCTTCGACATCAATGACAAAGGCTCAGGAATCAGGATTCTCTCCCCCTTTGAATTATCTTCTTAAATTTGTACATCTGAACCACTGAACACCAACACTAACTACTCCCCCTGAGTATCAGCCTCACTCATCAATCTGGATCACAAAATATATCATATGAAGTTCACCAGACTGATTATATTCCATGCATCTTATTTCTCATTAGGAGGGGCAATCACCCCTAACTTCTCTCCAAGATACTCAAAAGTATCTTTAGGAAAAGGCTTCGTAAATATGTTTGCAATATGTGCCTTTGTAGATACATACTCCAATCTGACTTCTTTCTCATTCACCATCTCTCTCAAGAAATGAAACTTCATTGATATATGCTTTGTTTTGGAATGCAACACCGGATTCTTTAAAATATTGATAGCACTTGAATTTTCAGATTATATAGCAATAGGTTCATCATAAATAACTCCTATATCCTTCAACATCTACTTCATCCAAATTACCTAAGTACAATTGTTAGCACCAACAATGTATTCAGTCTCTACAATAGATAAAGATATAGCATTTGACTTCTTACTTTCCCAAGAGATCAACTTATTACCCAAAAAGAATGCACCACCAGTAGTGCTCTTTTGGTCATCAACATCACCTGCCCAATCACCATATGTAAAAGCACTTAAGGTAAAGTCATCATTGTTAGGCACAAACCAAAATCAATTGTCCCTTTCAAATATCTGAATATCCCTTTTATAGCAGTAATATGAGATTCCTTAGGACATCTTGAAATCTAGCAACATGACACACATCATTCATTATATCAGGTCTACCCTGAGTCAAATACAACAATCCACCAATCATAGATCTATATCTGGTCTGATAAGCTTTCGAATAATCATCATCCTTTGTCAGATTACATCTGATCACCATAGGTGTACCAACTAGTTTAGAGTCCTCAAAACCAAATTACTTTAACAATTCCTTCACATATTTGGATAGAGATATGAGAATACCTTTATCCAGCTGAGTAATTTCCAATCCCAGAAATAATTTCATTTCACCAATCATAGACATCTCAAATTCATTCTAGAACTCTTCAGAAAATTTCTTACATAGGTAATCATTTCCTCCAAACAATGTCATCAACAAAAACTTCAACAATAAAAATGTTATTTTGATCAATTTTGAAATAAAAATGACTGTCAGCAGTTCCTTTGTTGAATCCAAGCTTCATGAAATACTTATCCAATTTGGCATACTAGGCTCTATGGTCTTGCTTCAATCCATACAATGCTTTCGCCAACCAGCAAACCATGTCCTTTCCATCTGTCAACTAAAATCCATCTAGTTGCTCAATGTAGACTTCTTCTTCCAACTCACCATTAAGAAAGGCTAATTTGACATCCATTTGATAAACCTTGAAATCTTTGTGAGTAGCATAGGCAAGAACTAATCTAACAACTCCAATTCTAACTACCAAAGAAAAAGTCTCCTCATAATCAATTCCTTCCACTTGTAAATAACCCTTACAAACAATTCTAGCTTTATTTTGAACAACTTCACCCTATTCATTCAACTTATTCCAAACTACCCATTTAGTCCCAATTACATTTTTATCCTTAGGTCTAGGAACAAGAATCTATGTATCATTTTTCTCAATCTTATTCCATTCTTCTTCCATAATTTTAATCCAATTTTTATCTTTACATCCCTCATCATCATTTTTTGGTTCAATCTTAGAAATCAAACAAATTTCTTCAGCAAGTCTTCTCCTAGTCATCACACCTTTATTCTTATCACCAATAATATGATTTTCAGAATGATTCAACCTCACATACCTGGGAGTTTCAGGATTTTCTTGAATTTCAGGCTCTTGAATTCTTTCTTCTACTCAAGCATTTGCACCTTTCTCTTCATTCTTTGACTTTTCCAGATCAATCTGAACTTGACTTTGGGTCTGCGCTTGTTTTCCTTTATCTGAACTGGCATCTTGATCATCAAAATCATATCTGCAAGATCTGATCTATCTAACATTACCTTCATCAACCTTTACATTAGCACTTTAAGCTATCTTTCTCAATCTTTTATTATAACACTGATATGCCTTACTTCTAGTATAATAACCAAGAAAAATTACTTCATCACATCTAGCTATTAGGCCCAATATGGAAAGCTAATGTACTAAGATGGGAGGGGTGAATCACTACTTCAAAACTTTTCTTGAATAATAACTTTATTGTTATGCATAAACCGAATAGTGCAGTAACATAAAATAAAGTTAAAAAAAAAAGGTAACAATCATACATGATTCACTCCATAACACATATATTTTGGTTATGCAGAAACTCTTGGTTAGAGAGAAAAACTACGGTGGGGATGGCACCCACAACTTCACTACTACAATAATAAAGGTGCTTGGTTAGAGCTACATGTTTAGCTATTTCTCATAGCTTACCCTGTTAGGAGTACCAAGATCTATTAGATCTACCTTGCTAAAGGATTTTACAACATTTATTCTGAATGATGCACCTGGTTAAAGGGTTTACAATTTATAGACCTGGTTAGAGTCTTTTACCCTGTTAAATGTTTCTCTTTCAACTTCACAATATTACAATAAAATCATTACAAATATCTGCATCTTTACATCTAAAATGTTATAGCAGATTCTATGTGCTCAGAATAAGATTACCTTGCTTATAGAATACCTCGGTAACCCATATAGTAACTTGGTAAACCCTTCTATTTACTTTGTTTTTTGACTATTCTCTGAAAACCTTCTTGGTGACCTTTGTGTCTCTGTAATAGTCTTCCTTCATACATACATGCACACCTTGCTCTTAACTCATGTTGTATAAATAGATCTCTTAAAATGGTGATCCAATTCATTGCTTCGATCTTACAAACAAGATTTCTTGAATGAATAACTAGACAAAATATTTCATTGGTTAGATTGTCCTTGTAATCATACACAATCTTTTGGTGCAATTTCCAATGTAATAATGGTTAGATGTGCTTCGATCTTGTAACACGTTTTCATATGCATGTTGAGGTTCAATGTATCTGGTAACATGTTTCACTCGGTGAATATCAACTCGGTGTGTCATCTTTAGTGCTCGGTAGTCTCAAAAAGATACGCGGTAGATAGCTCAGTGTATACTGTGTTCTGTAACTACTTTCTTCTGTAACCGACTAGACTTTGCATACCGACTTCTCTGTGTGTATACCAACTTCATGATTCAGTAGTACTAACCGACTAGAATGTATAGTATGAATTTGAATATAAAACTAATGGCAACTTGATAAGTAGTAACAATCTCCCCTTTTGACATTAGTTGAGATGTTTAACAAAAACTACTTTCAAAGTCATAACTCAAAAATCTATATACTTTGCAAAATGAGTACACTTGACAATATATATAATAGTCAATGAAATAGTATATTCAGATATACTCCCCTTATCATTATTCTATGCATAACTCTGATTTTGCATGCTCGGTTTTGTGCTTCTGTGCTCTGCTTGCTCTGCATACTCTGTATACTCTGCTCGGTATACTCCCCTTTATACAATACTTAAAACTGTATTATCAAAACTGTATCACTCCCTAAGTATAGTATATTACTCCCCTTATGTAGTATTACTCCCCTTTTTTGACAAACATCAAAAACTTAATTTCCATCCTAGGGCGGTAACTGATCAAAAGTAGATTTATACTTCTTTCGGGTGTCAGTGAGTGCAACTGAGAGTGCATCCTTTACACTTTCCATTAAAGAATTTTGTGCTTGAATATTAGCCAATAGTGATATTAAGCCATCAAGAGTGCTTCCCTCTTGTGTAGTAGATAGGCGTGTAGCTCAGTTAATCTATTCTTGAACTGATGAGAGATGAGGAAGGAATAATGTCTGGAGGGTCATTATATCCATCCTGATCTTATGCTCTTCATTTCTGAGTTCTAACTATTGAGCCATGAGTTGTTGAAGCTTGGTATAAAAGTTCTGAACTGAATTTGGCTCTATGGTCAACTTAGTTGAGAGATTGGTGATCTCTTTCTCAATTACATCAGTTTTATTCTTGATATCGATAATGAATAAGGAAAATGTACAAAGTTTCTGAAATAAATAAAGAATATGCCTGAGTTGAGGGGACAACTCAGGAATGAATTTGACAAGCTTGACTTTTCCTATAGCTAGAGCTTTTTGTACCTCTTCTATCATTTTTGCAGTAAGCTCTTTATCTTTTAGCTTGCTCAAGTCCTCAGATGCATCAACTCTAGATGTTTCTATTTGATTAAGGAGTTCATCCAATTGAATGTGGATGGTTGCATCAGTTGACACTGTAGCTGATGGTAGAATTTCTGTTAGTAGTGTTTTCACCTTCTGTAGTACTTTATTCTTCTTTTGAATGGCCATTTGTTTTTCTTGTTCAGCCTTTGCTTTGCATAGTTCACCAAAATCAATAAGTGCTTGCCCCTTTAATTTTGAAATATCCACATTGGGCAACACTATCAGTTTAGTTAAATCAACTTTAAAACTATGCTTTTTCACTTTCTTCTCTTTACCTTTGGTAGGTTGTACCAAGACAATTGCTTGTGAGGCTTGTTGACCCTCGGTAGGTTGCTCGGTAGAGGCAATACTTTGGTCGGTTCCTGTAGCCGTTGAGGTGTCCTTGGGTGTCTCGATACTGGGGGTCTCAGCTGTAACATTTTGAGTGCTTGATGGTGCTTGAGAGGTTTGATCTTTAGTTGTACCTTTTGTTGCTTCAGACTTGTGACCTTTGGTGCCTTGTGTTGTATCTTTAGGAGCTTCGGTAGAGACAGGTGGCTTGACTAGCGGATAAGGTTGAACTTGTACTATCACAGATTCACTAGATACAAGTTTTGCATAGGTAGTGCCTTCTATCATTTCTTGCTCTAGTACTTCTGCATCCATGACATCTTCATCAATTTGAATCGTGTCAGTCGGGTCTTGCTTGGTAGCATCAGGGCCTTGCTCAGTGACATCAGGATCTTGCTCGGTGACATCAACAATTTCAATTTGAGATTGTTCACCGACATCCTTTATTTTGAATATTTCCTACCATTTGGCTTTTGTCTTATTTTCTACATCAATGTATAGCCCATTCATGAATTTTAAGGCTCTCTGTTTGACAAGAAATTTAGAATTGTAGGTTGTCAAATGCTCCTTTATTTCTGCTACAGACATATTAGGAAATAGATGGACCAGACTTCGTTCTCTAATTTGTTTCTCTGACTCCATTGCATATTTCCACCTGTTATCAATATGTAAGTATAGTTCACTCGAAAGTGACTTTACTAGTTCTAATGGAGCTAGCCGAAATTTTAGAAGTGTGCAGATGACAGCTTCTTCAATTTGTCACTTCTCATCATTATTCCTAGTCTCATACTTGACATATCTAAATCCTGCAAATCCACCATATTCTTTAAGATTGGCACAAAAGTTTTCAACACTATGAATATTTACCTTCTTGCTTTTTACAATCTGGAATTTGTTGGCATCTTCTAATTCTGTATCACTAGACTCTTTTGCCAAAATGAGTCTCTGAGTAGATTTCTTGTAGGTTTTGGTTACCTTGGGAATAGTAACACTCTTTTGTTTCTTACTCGGTGATGCAGCTGATGCTCTAGTATTGGGTCTCTTTGTTGGTGGAGTCGATAGGGCCTTTGTAGTGTCCAATTTCTTTCTTTTCAAAACTTTACCCTTAGGCAACTCAGTAATCACTGTTATTACTACCTCTTGAGCTTTAGATTCCTCTTTGGTAATGGCAAGAATGCCTTTGATAGGTGTAGAGGAGGATTCTTCTCTGAATTTCTCAGATAAAACCTTTATCATCTTTGTAGCCTTTCTTGTAGTTTTAGATACTAAAATGCTCATTTTCACCTTTTCCTTAACTTCTTCAAAAGTTCCATATCTCAGTTCAGTAGCATGCCTCGGCAGTGTAAGATATGCATCAATTTGTTATTGTGTGATATCATAGTCAATCTCATAACCCATTGGTGGCAAAGATTGAGTCCTATGTTCTACAGCATTCACATAGCAGTAATCAGTGTCTACCTCAAAGCATATATCATCCTTATATTTCTCTACCAGCTATGGTGGAATCCTATACCTATTATGCATCTTTTCTTGAAATTTGCTGAAGTAGGCATCCATGATATCATTAAAATTATCTCCCAATTTCTTGATAAAGTCATTAATTTGATGGGTGATAGGTCGGTGTGTTGAAATGTGGTGACTGATCAACAAAGTACTGTACACTCAACACGTATCTTCACTGGGGTCCGGGGCCAGGCTGGGCCCCGGGCAGGGGTTTGGGGGCAGCAACCCACGAGAAATTTATTTTTGCCATTTTTCATTGATGAAAACTGACATTGTAATAAAACCCTAAAAAGGCCGACTTTGTTTGTTGCCCTAAAAATGCATGTTATAAGTGGTTGGGATGCTTAAGGCATTGTAAGGTTGATGTACATTTTTGCTGGATAATAAGAAAGATTGGACGACTGTGTATGGTGGACGTAACCCATTCTGGGTGAACCACATTAAATCTTTGTGTTATCTGTGTCCTGTTTTATTTCTTTATCTTTCGTATTTAAATCTGCATATAATTGTTAGTTCATATTTTCTTCGGATCTTCTTGAAACCCTAACAATTGGTATCAGAGCGAGGTTTTCTGTAAATTGGCAGGACTTTCAGATTTGAGTGGGAGCAATGGAGGATTCCAAATTCAAGGTCGAAAAGTTTAACGACCAGAATTATTAGTTATGGAAAATGCAGATGGAGGATTACCTGTATCAAAAGGATTTGTGGCGGCCATTGGAAGGAAAGGCAAAGAAACCGACCACAATATCAGATGAAGAGTGGGACATTCTAGATAGAAAGGCACTGGGATCCATTCGATTGTGTCTTGCGTCGTCTGTAGCATTCAATATAATAGAAGCAAAAATGACTGTAGATTTGATGGCAACATTGGCTAAGTTGCATGAGAAACCCTCGGCTTCGAATAAGGTATTTCTTATGAAGCATTTGTTTAATTTGAAAATGAGTCAGGGAGGATTTGTAGCGGAGCACTTAAATGAATTTAATACAATTACCAGTCAATTGTCTTCGGTAAAAATTACCTTTGCAGAAGAGGTTAGGGCTCTCTTGATTTTATGTTCTTTGCCAGAAAGCCGGAATAGCTTGATTATGGTTGTAAGTAACTCTGTCTCTAGTAAAAATACTTTGGTATTCAATGATATTGTTGGTGTTATCCTAAGCGAGGAAATGCGAAGGAAAAGCACAGGTGAGACTTCAACATCATCGGGTAGTGTTTTGAATGTGGAGAACAAAGGAAGATCAAAGGAAAGTGGAAAAGGCCCTGGGAATGAGAAGTCACGAGGGAAGTCAAAGAAAGGATGCTCTCAATCTAGAGGAAAGAAAGATTGCTGGTACTGCGGAAAGCCTGGTCATCTAAAGAAAGACTATTGGTCTCAAAAAAACAAAGGAGACAAAAATGAAAATGACAGTAAGGAAGCTAATATTGCAAGTAATACTTTACAAGATGCTTTAATCTTATGTTTGGATAATGTTAATGATTCTTGGGTAATAGATTCTGGGGCTTCATTTCATGCTACACCCCATAGAAAATATTTTCTAAATTATGTTCAAGGTGATTTTGGATAGGTATATTTGGGTGATAATGAGCCCTGTCAAATTGTTGGAAAAGGAAAGATAAAGATCAAGTTGCAGAATGGTAATGACTGGTTTCTACAAGAGGTAAGACATGTTCCTAATTTAAGAAGAAATTTAATTTCTGTAGGGCAACTAGGTAGTGAAGGTTGCATAGTTACCTTCTCAGACAGTATGTGGAAGGTCACTAAAGGTGCGAAGGTAGGCACATTATATCTATGTACTGGTAACACTTACTCTACCTTAGCTGCTATAGATAAAGTTACTGCAGGGACAACAACAATAAATGTTGCAAGAACAGATTTGATAATGTGGCACCATAGGCTTGGGCACATGAGTGAGAAAGGTTTGAAAATCCTTCACTCCAAAAATCTATTGCTAGGACTAAAGAAGATTGATTTAGAGTTTTGTGAAAACTGTGTTTATGGTAAACAGAAAAGAGTCAGATTTCTCAAGGTTGGGAAAGAGAAGAAGAGTGAGAAGTTAGAGCTTCTACATTCAGATGGATGGGGACTGGCTCAGGTATTATCTCTTGGTGGCTCTTGTTATTATGTTATTTTTATTGATGACTCAACCAGAAAAACATGGGTATATTTCCTAAAACAAAAATCAGATGTTTTTGAAAATTTTAAGAAATGGAAAGCTTTGGTTGAGAATGAGACAGGGAAAAATTTGAAGTGTCTCAGATCAGATAATGGAGGTAAGTATTGCAGCAAAGCATTTGAAGATTACTGTTCCTTAAATGGGATTCGAAAGTAGAAGACAGTTCCAGGAATTCCATAGGAAAATGGTGTGTTAGAGAGAATGAATAGGACTATTATGGAACGTGCGAGGAGCATGAGATTGCATGCTGGATTGCCCTTACATTTTTGGGCAGATGTTGTACATACTGCTGTCTATTTGATAAATAGAGGACCTTCAACCCCTTTGGATGGTGGTATTCCAGAGGAGGCATGGACTAGTAAAAAGGTAAATTATTCTTTTCTAAAAACTTTTGGTTGCAAAGCTTTTGTCCATATTGATAAAGAAAACAGAACCAAGCTTGATGCTAAATCTTAGAAATGTACCTTCATTGGATATGGGTTAAATGAATATGGCTATCGATTATGGGATTTTGAAAATAAGAAAATAATTAGAAGTAGAGATGTTATATTCAATGAGAAGGTTATGTATAAAGAATAGATGTAGGAAAAGAAGCATGAACAAGACAAACAAGAATATGTGGTGTTGGATGAGATTCCTGAAAATGAAATGCCACAGGCCACAAACTCCTGCAAGTGTTAGACATTCTACGAGGACAAGTAGACCCCCTGAAATATTTTCTCCTTCTTTGTATTCTATTTTATTAATGGATTCTGGTGAACTAGAAGAATATGAAGAAGCAATGTAGGTAGATGCCAAACAACAGTGGGAGCTAGGCATGAAAGAGGAGATGGACTCCTTGATGAAAAATAAGACTTGGGACTTAGGCCCTTTACCTACAGAAAAAAAAACCTTGCCTAACAAATGGGTTTATCGGGTGAAGGAGGAGGAAGGAGGTCAAAAAAGATATAAGGCCAGACTTGTGGTAAAAGGTTTTGCATAGAAAAAGGCTATAGATTATGATGAAATATTTTCTCCAGTTGTAAAAATGACTTCAATTAGAACTATACTTAGTCTTGTGGCTATAGATGATTTACATCTTGAACAATTAGATGTCAAAATAGCTTTTCTCCATGGAGATCTGGAGGAGGAAATTTACATGTTGCAACCAGAGGGATATGAGGTCAAAGGTAAGGAGAACTTGGTATGCACGTTGAAGAAAAGTGTGTATGGCCTAAAGCAAGCACCCCGAACAATGGTACTTAAAATTTGATAGTTTCATGGCTGAACACGGTTATCATAGATGTCATTCTGATCATTGTCTATATTTTAAGAGATTTGATAATGGCAGTTATATTATCCTGTTGCTTTATGTTGATGACATGCTTGTTGCTGGGTCTAACATGCAACATATAAATGATCCTAAATAGAAATTAGCCAGGTCATTTGCTATAAAGGATTTGGGTGCAGCTAAGAAAATTCTCAGTATGAGGATTACATGGGACAGGAAAAATAGAACCTTTAATTTGTCCCAAAGTGAGTATATAAAGAACGTGTTGAAAAGATTTAACATGCAGGATGTAAAAGCAGTTAGTACACCTTTGGCTAGTCATTTCAAATTGACTAAGGAGATGTGCCCAAAGGCATAGGAAGAGGTTAATAAAATGTCTAACATCCCGTATTCATCAGCTGTTGGCAGTCTGATGTATGCAATGGTATGCACAAGGCCAGATATTGCACATGCAGTGGGAGTTGTGAGCAGGTTTATGAGTAATCCGGGTATGGAGCATTGGAATACTGTGAAATGGATTCTTTGGTATTTGAAAGGAACTACTACGAAGGCATTATGTTTCAAAGGATCTAATGCTGCTCTGAGTGGATTTGTTGACTCTGATCTGGCGGGTGATATTGATTCATGGAGGAGTACTACAGGGTATGTTTTTACTATAGGGGGAATTGCAGTCAGTTGGATTTCTAGGCTACAAAAGGTTGTTGCACTTTCAACCACTGAAGCTGAGTATGTTGCTGCTATAGAAACCAGCAAGGACATGATTTGGTTGTAAAGTTTTCTGAAGGAATTGGGTCAGACACAAGAGGATAGCCCATTGTATACTGATAGCCAGAGTGCCATTCATCTTGCAAAGAACTCTGCTTTTCATTCAAGGACAAAGCACATTCAGCTCAGGTACCACTTCATCTGGACTATTTTGGAGGAGGGTCAGTTATGGCTTGAGAAGATTCACACAAGTCAGAATCCTGCCGATATGTTCACAAAGGCAGTTCCATAGGAGAAGTTGATTTCTTCATCAGTTTTTGTTGGTCTTCTTGATTGATAATTGTGGAATTTATACCAGTCAAGTCCTAGTGTTTTATCTAGTGGATGTTGCATGTACAGTGGTGTCGTGTAGTACTAGTCTCCAAGTGGGAGATGGTTCGCTATGGAGCCTAATCAGTCTCTAAGTGGGAGATTGTTGAAATGTGGTGACTGATTAGCAAAATACTATACACTCAACACGTATCCTCACCATTTTTCGTTGATGAAAACCGACATTGTAATAAAACCCTAAAAAGGCCGACTTTGTTTGTTGCCCTAAAAACACATGTTATAAGCGGCTGGGATGCTTAAGGCATTGTAAGGTTGATGTACTTTTTTTGCTAGATAATAAGAAAGATTGGACGGCTGTGTATGGTGGATGTAACCCATTTTGGGTGAACCACATTAAATCTCTATGTTATCTGTGTCCTGTTTTATTGCTTTATCTTTCGTATTTAAATTTGCATATAATTGTTAGTTCATATTTGCTTCGGATCTGCTTGAAACCCTAACACGGTGTAGCTCCCAAACTACTTTACCGACTGAGGGAAAGAACTTCTCAGAGTAGAAAACATGCATACAAGAAGTGAACCAAACTTTAGTGTGTTTGCCGAGTTGTTCTTTTTTAGCTTCCTTATTGTGTTTAGGTTCTCAAACAAGTTCTTCAATAACACTTCACATAAATCTACTTTCATTCCCTTTTTCACTATTTTTTAGGCTAAGTCATCTATGACACAGGGTACACTATTTTCCCTTGCTGATTGGAAGAAATAGTAACCAATTACTCTAATTGCAAATTTAAGTTCTGTATCAGTGACATTATTCAATTTTAGTCCTCGATAATCAGATTCTACTCCATTTAAACTGATTAACTCCTTCTGTGATATCATTTTCTTTGCTCGTGCATGATCATAGATAGGATATCCGGTGATCACATGAATGATTTCCTTAGTGATTTTGAATGGTTGCTCTTCTAGCCACATAAAATCATCATGAACTCTGCTTAAAACAAACTTAACCCACTGGGGTTTGAATACATGGGGATAGGCTAGGGCTTCAATTAATCCCTTGATTTTGATATTCTCATACTTGCTATCCATTTTGCCATCGGTACATAGCTCGTCATATGTGTCACTAATCTCAACATTACTGAGTTCTTCAACATGACCTTTGATGAAGAATCTAACATCTTTGACTAACAAGGCTCGATCCGGGATGAGTGAAAAGGTAGTTTTGTCATCTGGTTCAGAGGCGACTTTAGGAGTCAAAGTGTATTTCAAAGATGGCTTCTCCACATTCTTGACAACTATGGGATCTTGGATCTTAGGTGCCATTTGTAAATTCCAAATAAATATTAGCAAACTATCCTTAGGGTTTGACAATTTACAAATGATAGACGATTCACACTCGGTAGATAATAGCAATTTAACAAGATTGAAAAACCAGCTTAACAGTGATGAGATTTGATGTAAATACCTTGGATTCATTTTGAATGAAGTTTTGATCACCTTGATTTGCTTTGCTCTGCTCTCTTGGAAACTTTGGTGAATAAAAATGACCATGAAAATACCTTTAAGTACACAAAATACCTTATCAAGCTCCATGCGAGTTAGGTCAAAACATTAAATGTACTCAGTTTACCTTTAACCGATTTACTCTCTTTTCTTTCATTTTAACCGAGTAACCAAATTTCCTTGTTTACCGACTTGACATGTTTTGTGTAAAGTACTTTTGATAGAATTTCAAACTTACTAATGCATCTTAACTATGTAGATTTTGAATTTTGTACATAATAGAATAGGAACTGTTATGATTTAACCTTCAGAGAATGTAGTCCCTTCATACCTTTTCAGATTAATTTGGAATAGGTGCACCTAACTCGGTAGGTAAGGTGCTTTCTTCATCTGACATGATTTCCTTCTTTTTCCAAATCATCTTGAATTTTTCTTTTATCTCTTCAGTGTCTCCTCTAGGTTGATCTCTACAATCTCCAACTAAATGTCCAACTTTGTGACAATGAAAACATGCCATACTAGGATTTCTCCATGATCTTCGGTTGTTCATTCCAAATCTTATACAATAGTTGGCACTTATATGTCCATATCCTCCACAATATTCGTACCATATCCTTGTATTGTAATCCCATGGTACTATTGCATATTGTCGGTAAGGATTTGTGTGGGTTCGATAACCACTAGTGTTTTCTCAATGTGCAGACCACATGTGATTCTTTTGCTTAAGCCAACACTTCTCGGTACTATGTCCATATCTATTGCAGTTTTTACAAAACCCTTTGAATTTTGCCTTTTGATAGTTTTTAACAGACTTTGTCCTACATTGATTAGATGTGTGACCATATTTATTGCAATTGTAACAATATTCATTTGACTTAGTGATATTCGGTTGCTTACCTTTTCTGATCTGGCATATGTTGGCAGTATGACCTTGATTTCCATAGTAGTAGCAAATAGGCTTCTTCCTTTTGATTTTATTCCTATTTCCAGCTTGCTTTGATGATTATCCTCTCTAGGTACTATGAATTCCTTTCTCGATAGAGTCTTTTCCTTTGTAACCGAGTCCTGCATCTTTGTTGGGTCTTCTTGTATTCAATTGCTCATCCAACATCTTTGATTCTTCATAACTCTTCTTTAATGTTTCTTTGGATTTCTTCTCTGTTTCAAGTTCATCAGTCAACCTTAATACTTCATGTTTCAATGCTTGATTCTCATCATTCTTTAGAATTGCTTCATGATGTGCATAACCTAGTTGACCTGTCATATTTTGTTGAATCTCGGTCAACCTTGTGATTTCATCATTCTTATCAGATACTAAGACTTCAAGTTGTTGTTTCTCTCTTTGTAGATCTCTTTCTTTATCCTCAACTATCCTCAATGCATCTAGATTTTCAGTCATCTATGTACTAAAATGTTCATGTTCTCTTTTCATTGTTTTTAGTTGATCAACCAATGCTTTGTTCTTTTCTTTCAATACTCCAATCATTTCTTTAGTTTCTTCAGATATACTATTCTCAGATGATGTCTAAATTTGTTCCACTAACTCTCGAGGATCCTGCAAGTCATCAGATAATCTTCTTCTTACTCTCAAAGATTTTTGCATTTGCCTTTGCATGTCTACAATCACTTGATTTGCATGATCCAACTCTTCTTGTAGTTATACAATCCTCCGAGATTGTTTATAGCCTTCCATTGATAAGATCTTTCTCTTTAGGTAGTTAAACCCTTTTCCAAGATTGTAGCTCTGATACCAATTGTTAGGCCCACTATGGAAAGCTAATGTACTGAGAGGCGAGGGGTGAATCATTACTTCAAAACTTTTCTTGAATAATAACTTTATTGTTATGCATAAACTGAGTAGTGCAGTAACATGAAATAAACTTAAAACAAATAGGTAGCAATCATACATGATTCACTCCATAAGACATATATTTTGGTTGCGTAGAAACTCTTGGTTAGAGAGAAAAACTGCGGTGGGGATGACACCCACAACTTCACTATTGCAATAATAAAGGTGCTCGGTTAGAGCTACATGTTTAGCTATTTCTGATAGCTTACCCTATTAGGAGTATCAAGATCTGTTAGATCTACCTTGCTAAAGGATTTTTCAACATTTATTCTGAATGTTGCACCTGGTTAGAGGTTTTACAATTTATAGACCTGGTTAGAGTCTTTTACCCTATTGAAGGTTTCTCTTTCAAGTTCACAATATTACAATAAAATCATTACAAATATCTGCATCTTTACATCTAAAATGTTATAGCAGATTCTATGTGCTTAGAATAAGATTACCTTGCTTATAGCATACCTCGGTAACCCATATAGTAACTCGGTAAACCCTTCTGTTTACTCTGTTCTTCGACTATCCTCTAAAAACCTTCTTGGTGACCTCTGTGTCTCTGTAACAGTCTTCCTTCATACATACATGCACACACCTTGCTCTTATCTCATGCTGTATAAATAGATCTCTCAAAATGGTGATCCAATTCATTGCTTCGATCTTACAAACAAGATTCCTCGAATGAATAACTATACAAAATATTTCATTGGTTAGATTGTCCTTGTAATCATACACAGTCTTCTGGTGCAATTTCCAATGTAATAACGATTAGATGTGCTTTGATGTTGTAACACGTTTTCATATGCATGTCCAGGTTCAATATATCTAGTAACGCATTTCAGTCGGTGAATATCAACTCGGTGTGTCACCTTTAGTGCTCGGTAGTCTCAAAAAGATACTTGGTAGACAGCTCAGTGTATACTATGTTCTGTAACTACTTTCTTCTGTAACTGACTAGACTATGCATACCAACTTCTCTATGTGTATACCGACTTCATGATTCGGTAGTACTAACTGACTGGAATGTATAGTATGACTTTGAATACAAAACTAATGGCAACTTGATAAGTAGTAACACTAGAATCAAATTTTCCAAGATCTTCCTCTCTTTTGATATAGCATCTACTTCCAAAAATTCTAAAATATGTAACAATAGGGGCATGACCAAGCCATAACTCATAAGAGGTCTTACCAATGTCTCCTTTAATATTTACCTAGTTAAGAGTGTATACTACAACTACTCATAGCATCTCTCCAATACACATTCAAGACATTTCCTTAAATCATCATGGTTCTAGTAGCTTCTTGAATTGTTCTACTCTTTCTCTCTACAACACCATTTTGATGTGGTGTCCTAGGAGCAAATAACTATCTCTTAACTCCATGCTCTTCACAATATGCATTAAACTCACCAGAAGTGAATTTTGTACCACTATCAAATCTCAAACACTTCAGCTTCAATCCAGTCTCACTTTCAACCCTAGCTTTGAAAATCTTTAACTTCTTCAACGCTTCAAACTTATCCCTTAAGAAGGTCACCCACATCATTCTTGAATAGTCATCAATCAGCAACATGAAATACATGTCACCCTGCAAGCTTCTCACTCTGGAAGGACCACATAGATCGGTATGTACAAGATCCAACAATCCATTAGAATTATATTGTTTTCTCTTATAAGTAACTCTTTTGTTCTTCCCTAATTGGCATTCCTTACATACCAGATTAGAAGGCTTTACAATCCTAGGCATATCTCTCATAGCTTGAGTATAGCTTATCTTAACCATGCAATCAAAATTTACATGACAAATTCTTCTATGCCATAGCCGAATTTCATCTATATGAGCAATCAAACAACTTTTATCACCAATATTCAAGTGAAAGATATTATCTTAAGTCTTTGTCCCTTATACAATCTCAATTCTAGAGATACTCAAGATCTCACATTTGCCATTCTTGAATTTCAAGCTATATCTCTTATCAACTATCTAACCAACACTTAAATGATTATGATTTAAACCTTCAACATACAACACATCATTAGTATTTTGCTTACCATCAAGAGAAATAGAACTTCTACCACATATTACACAAGCTTTGTTATCACCAAATCTTACTATACCACCATCATATTTTTTCAAATTTACAAATTTACTCTTATCACTCGTTATATGATGAAAGCAACCACTGTCAATTACCCATTCATCTTTCTCCTCAATTTTAAAAACCAAATTTGTCTCCTCATTGATGTAGTTTGTAGAATCTGTAGTTATAAGATCATCTTCCTTGATAGTAATGAACACAAATTCATCTCCTGAATTTCCCTTATCCGACTCATCATTTTCCACTCCTTCATCAGCAACATAATAACAGTTCTTCTAATATTTAGGCTTATATGGATTAAATGGCTTCTTAGGATTTCTATCTCTTTCTAGACACCTTGATGCAAAATCTCCTATCTTATTACATGGAAAACATTTAAGAGGTAACTTTCCTTCATACTTACCCACACCTTTAGGCAATCTTCTGAAAATAAGTGCTTCAAGCTCCTCAAGCTCTCTCTCTTCATCTTCCATCTCTTTCTCATATCTAGATAACCTTGTAGACCTTTCTCCCAGATCATATCTTTGCTTCGCAGAAATAGTATCTTTGAATGCAAATTCAATCTTAGGAAGAGAGTCTCCAAACTCACTCAGCGCAAAAGCAACAAGTTTACTAGTCAGCATGTCTCTTGTCACATTTGTCACAGTCTGAATCTCATCAATAAAAACAAATTTATGTTTGTAAGAAGGAGGCAAGGATCTCAACACTTTAGCAACAATCTGAAATTCTTCTAATACTCAACCGGCACATCTGATTCCACACACAAGCTCATTCACTTTCTGAATAAAAGAAGTAATATTATCATCTTCTCTCATCTTCAAGTTCTCATATTTTCCCTTCAATCTCTATAACTTTTCAATCGTCACATGACTATCACCTTCATGCAAGGTCTCCAATTTTATCCAGATTTCATGAGCAAACTCTAATTCCATTAGATTAGTCATCTCAGGATTAGACAAGGCATTTAAAAATCCTTCCTTAGCTCTACTATTGAATTTTGCTTCCTTTATCTCAACCAGAGTAGTAGGGCCATTCTGAGGAACATTATCGGTGAACTCACAATGTTGGTTCCCACTTTTTGGTATATCCTAATTTTTGCTGAAATCATACATTATTTAAAAAATATAATGATTTAAACTTTAAGAGGTCCCATTTAAAGTAATAAATTGAAGAGAGTTAGATCAAAATCTCTTAGATCAAAATTTCTTGGATAGAACCTCTCTACTTCTAAATCATACTTGCAATGGAGTCTCCTTTGCATCTATCAAATGCTAATAAAAAACCAAGTTTAGGTTATCTTTTGGGGGGTAAAATGAATTCATTTAGAAGTTTTGTTTTTTGAAGTATTTAGTCCTTATTATAAGCTTTCTAGATAGTATACTTTTTAATATATTTAATTTCATTAATATATTTAATTTCATTAATATATTTTTATTTAATTTCTTATGAATGTAGGTTTTTCACCGAACATGAACTTCTTTGTTGAATGCATTGGGAAAAATGGTAAACTAATTCAACAAAATTCTGAAAAATATTTATGCACTAGGTATTGATGTCTTCTTTCTAACAAAAAAGATAAAATTGAATTTTGATATATATAGAACAAGTTATGTGTTCAAACGCACACCTATATCTAAATTATAATTAGTCGAAATTCAAAACATAATAAAATGAAAAATATTCAACATGTATCACTATCGAACCAACGACATGCCCTAGTTATCGATGTTATAAACCAAAATTCAAAAGAATTAATTTTTTTATCGTTTATAGAAAAAAATTTATGCATTTCGGGATGCACATCACTCTTAAAAAAAATTGTTTGCTGCAAAAAACTACTTTTTGAGGGAGATGGAAAAATCAATAAAATTTTATTAAAAAAATTGAAAAACAAAAATCTAGAATCTATAAACAAGATGTTACAAATCACTAGTCTACATCATCTTCAAATTCTTAACTGTTTAAAAATTATATGTGTCGAAAAGTGAAGGTTTTTTTCAAAATGTTCATCTAAGTGTCAAAGTTGGTCAAAAAGTGGGAACTAGTATTGTGAGTTCACCCTTCTATACATTCTTAGTAATCTTCTAGTACTGTTTTCCAATGCATCTCAAATGACATTGCATCTGAATTTTCCAAGGAGTGTAGTTTGTTCCATCAAATCTCAAACTATCCTTCTTGAAAGCAAAGGTTTCCATCTCAGATTCGTCAAGTAGTCAAGCTTCTTCCAGAGGATCTAGCTTTGATGCCAATTGTTGGCAACAATGCAACAAACTAAGACGGGGGGGATGAATTAGTTCTCCCAAAAACTTATTGCAACTTAAACCACAAATCAAATATGATAATTAATAGTTTAAAGCATCAAACAATACCACATCAATAACACACATAACACAAAGATTTTTGATGTGGAAAACCCGGTTAAGGGAAAAACCACGATGGGAACCTACCCACAATGAGATAATAACCTGTTAGGAGTAAAAGAAATATTACAATGGGGAATGAACATGCATTCAAGCACACTAACTAGAGCTCACTACTCAACAAGAAACCAAGAAGGGCTACAACCCTTAAGGAAGGCTCAGCCTTACAGGAGGTCTCACTAACTTACAAAAGAATTTGGACAACAATCCAGATTACATGAGGTGTGAAAATAGCATCTCCATATGCCTAGGTACAGTTCTAGTTAAGCTCACGATCAAATCTTCTCTACAATACACTTCTTCACAGAACTTCGCACAACTTCCCTACTATTGAAGGATTGATACAATATTCGCGCATAGCATGATACCTATCAATGATTATTATATTTATTTATAAAATTCATCTGTTGAAACATAATGGACCACTAAGAGGGGGTGTGAATCAGTGGTAATCAATAAAATCTTTTTCTCCCTAAAGATTTGAGTAGCAATACCTTTATTCACAAAACATGAGCAAATATACTAACACATGAGAACACACACACATAAGAGCACATCACATAACACAAGTCTATACGAGGAAAACCCACGGTGGGGAAAAACCTCGATGAGAAATGCTGGTAGAGTCTAGTGCTCCAATCTAGCCTCATAAGTAACACGAGTTACAACATTTAGGTCATGAACCCAAGGAGCACAAACCCCTACAGTTTAATGGGCTACAACCCAAAGGAGAACTAACCCCTAGCTCTGAGCTGTTAGTATTATGGATATGTTGTATTGATTTTGTCATTGATGTCAGCACTTATCAACACTTATCCTTCTGGAGACCTTTGATTATGTTCACCGACAAGTTCAGTGACTTATGCACAATCACCGGTATTTAGTTCACCGGCAGGTTATATTGTACATTGGCACTAAGGATGACTTGTTATCATCTGGAGATAACTTGGTTATGTTGAAGACATGGTTTGGATACTTCATTTTGGAGATTTGGTTATTGGTCTAACCGAGTTGACATATTTGCTATTACCGGCAAATTGGTCTAGGTTATGGACCGACATGCATTATCTATTCCAGATCAGCATGACCCATTATGGAGATGGTTTAATCAATTAATATTGTTGTTGAGCCGGCATGATGCATCGCATCTTGACTTGTTGTAATTGATTTTATTGTATTATTCTTATTAAACCGACCTACACATTTGGTCTTAGGTTTTGGTATATATGTAAGATCTCAATTGTGAGATTCATATAGAGGTAGTATATAATAAGGTATTATAAGGTTGTATAAGCAGAGCTACTCACATAGACATCATTTGAAGATTCAAGAAAGGTTTGAAGGACACAATCAGAGCCTAACCAATATTGAATCCAACATTGGAGATGCTACTTTGAGCAGTACATCATCATTAGATTTAATCATCCAATTATAGTCAGTGTGACTCCTATTTTGTGATTAAGCAATGAGCTCTAGGTAGCTGGCCTTTCTGCATGTGCAAGCCCCATTTGTAAAGACATACTATCTGCATTAGGATCATCTGATTGTGGGTAAGGTTTCCCACCATGGTTTTTCCTGTTACGAGGTTTCCATGAACAAATCTCTATGTTATGTGTTGTGGATCTTGTTTCTCTTTCTCTTTCATGCATTAAGTTTCACTAGTACTGTTATTAACTGTTTACTGACATTAAGTTTGGTTTACCAATATTAAGTATCAAGTTTGGTTAAGTTATATTTGAGATAAAATTATTAGGCAACTGATTCACCCCCCCCCCCACCCTCTCAGTTGCCTCTGGGTCCTAACAATTGGTATCAGAGCTAAGTCCTCTTTTGCAGAAGTTTAATAACTTGAGGAGATTCTATGGAAATTAATTATTTCAGGAAGGACAATCTGAAACTTGATGAAACTAACTATTGTATATGGAAGATTAGAATGGAGACAAATCTGAATTGCATTGGAAGAGACATATGGGATGTTACTCAGAATGGTTATGTTGGTCCTACACCAAGTCAACCTAATCCACCTACATTGGCTAAGGATCAAGAGAATGATTGCAAAGCAAGAGAAGCATTCTTGATGGTGCAGGAGCACCTGAGCACCTGAATGCTCAAATCCTAGCAAGTATAGCATTTTGTTGCAAATTAAGCATGTGTGTTTATTTTATGCTTCTAGTAGGTTTAATAGGTTTTTTTTGTGGTGTAATAAGGTTTGGAACTCATTTGTGTTTAAGAGTTTCCAAGATTTTTGTTTTTTTTCTCAGTGGCCCAAAAACTGTCAATTTTGGGTCCAAATGAGCATTTTTGAATTTTTGATGTTGTAAAGCCTTGAAAGGCATTGGAGCATGTTTATTTAGTGTTTCTAATGATGTTGAGTCATTGATTTGAGTGCCAAGTCACCGGGAGTCAAAATGCAACTTTTTGAGCAACAAAAGTTGTCAAAAGTTGTCAAAAAGTTGTCAAAAAAGTGCAAAAAAGTGACTTTTGGTGGTTTTGGTTAGTTCCAGCCTGTACCTATCCATACAAAGGCTTCAATAAGTTGGCACATGTATAAAAACCATGTTCCCATCATTGTATGTGTAGTTCATGTTGGAAAAGTAAGAAAAGTAGTTGTTTTGCTCCTGTTTTTTGTGAGTTTTAACTAGTTTCCTCCACTTTTGAGAGTACAGTCCATACCATGGCTTCATGAGTCCATACTACTCCTATTTTTGGTTGGTGTGATCTCATTTGATGTTTGAGTAGTGATTTGGAATAGGTTTTGTTTGAAGTGCTCTTGAGAAAGGCATTGTTTTGTGGTTCCAATGGAAGATCATTCATGGTCCAACTAATTTCTTCAAAGTGTCTTCATCCATGGCTTTGAGGAAACTTGTTGGACCCTTTGTACATACTATATCATACATCTATTTTCCTTTTCCAGCAATGCACAAGTGTTTGTAAGCCCATGGCAAGTGTGTGAAGTGAGCAACTTGGTTTGGGTATTCTTAAATTTGTTTGAATGGTACTTTGTTGTTCATAGCACTGTACTTTGAAATGTTGAAGAAGAACTAAGCTGGCAAGAGTTATCATCACCTTTTATCATCCTTGTCTCTCTCATGACTTGGTTGGATGCAAGAAGAAAAGGTGTAAACAGATTGTAAAACAGTGTGTCACTGTTTCATTGTTGAAATCTCAGTGCCAACCTCCCTCAAGGACAATATGGAATGATGGATTCCTTTTTTTTGTATCATGGAATGTATTTAATAGTGTTTTTTCAATGTTAGGAAGACAAGATACACAATCTGATTGTAAAGGACCTAAATAAGGATCCTAGAAAGGTGTATTCTCTGTCACAGTCTTATAGTGCTGTCATGTTTTGTGGCATCTTTTTAAGTGCTCAAACTTACAAGATTCTTGAAGAGGATATATGTATTACTTTACCTTGCCATTAATACCTTTTTGCAGGCCAGGGATAGAGTGAAGAAGTAAAATAAAACAAAGAAAGAAAGTGTAAACAGTTTTAAGACTGTTAAAGTGTAGTGATGGCAGGTGTATGAGCAAACAGTCATAAGAAATTCTTTCCTATTTGCTTTGTAGGGTGGTCCAACTTATGACAAGTCTTTTTTGCATCCATATTTGTTATACTTTCATTTTATTTGGTTTATCAATGTTGAAAATGTGTGTAAAACATTAAAAACATCGCTATCCCAATCCTCTAGACTGTTATTTCTGTGTAAGGGCAGCAGTATGGCATTTGTTTGACATAATGACAATATTCTAAGTTGTCTTTTGGATCCTTGGAAGTGTTTGATAGATGTCATAGCAAGGTTTGAACTTTTAAATTGGGTCTAGTATCATGGAGAAGACCTTTGATCTACAAACCCTCACTAAAACCTTCAAAAACCCTTCAAAAATGCCTCTTTTGTGGGACAGTCCTCAAACAGTCCGTACAGTACTTGCCATAGAAAAAATCCTTGAGTCTTCATCATCAATAGACCACATCTCCAAGGGTTTGTCATGAAGTTTAGCAGGTTGAGCAAGGTGAACAAATTTCACTAAAAACTAGGGCTAATTCTAGTAGCCTTTTTGGGGTCAATTTGACAAATTCATGAAATCGGTAAGGAAGGAGAAGTAAATGATTGTTTCAAATCATCAAAACAGATCAGTTAAGAGCTGAGACACCCTACTACAAGCTCCATATCATTGCATTAAGTCATTTGATCAAAATGACCATTTGAACCTAGAAGTTGCTTTGAGTAAACCAACGTTCCTTGCATCCAACTTGGATATTTTCACTATTGAAAGGTGAAGGACAGTCATCAGATTTTGTAGACCTATCCAGATGCTCAATCAACACATTAATATGGTTGAAATCATTAAAGGTTCAGACAAGGTTAGGTAAACCATGGTTCTCCAACAGTTACCCATTCCTGGAAGACAGGACATTCGGCCAGTTGGACAACCAAACTTGTTCATTTTTGGTGACACCCAAGAGGACCTCATTTCAGACTTGAATGCATTAGCATGGAAGGTAAGGAGGAGTGATGTCCAATACAATAGGGTGCAATCAATGTTGAATAGAGAGGAGGAGATAGGAGAAAGGTTTAGAAGAATCCCATTTGTGCCTAGGGATTGATTTGGGAAGCACATTGAGAACAAAAGCCCACCAACCTCAAAGAAGACCAACTTCTACTCTACCTCCTCATCATAGTGGTATCAGAGCCAATTTAGATTTGGGTTGAGAGATTAGCACATGTCAGGTAGTGAGTCAGTGGGAGACAACACCAACAACATGGTGACCAATGGAGAGTTAGCAAAGAGGATGGAGGATCAGGTTGAAGAAAATAGACTCCTTAGGGAAAGATTACAACAACTTGAAAAAAAGTTGAACCAAGTAGAAGTCAAGACTGAAGAAGTCAGTGAGAGAGTAGAAAATGATGAAGATAAGAAGGAAACCTTAGAGGAAGAAGTCCCAGAACTAGATCCAATCTTGGATAGAGAACAAGAAACCTTTTTACAAGCTTTGAAAGCTTTGACTGGAAAGGCCCTAGATGGAGTGTCCCTTTTCAGTGGCAAGATGGAACCAGAAGCACTAATGGAGTGGATAGAGGGTCTAGAAAATCACTTTGAATGTGATGGCATTACTGAAGCACAGAAAGTGAAGGTAGCCAAATCCAGAATGAGAGGGGCAGCCTTAACTTGGTGGAAATTCATCCAAGAGGAAAGGGTGAAAGAGGGAAAGAAACCCATAACCACCTGGAAGAAAATGGTAACTAAAATCAAAGACACCTACATGCCTGAAGATTATGAAATCCAGTTACATAGGAAGAGACAAAACTTGAGACAAAAAGACCTACATGTCAGTAGTTACACTGAAGAATTCCAAAAACTAAGCCTTAGATCTAAGGTACAAGAAGATGAAAATGTCAGAGTAGCTAGGTATCTCAATGGGTTAAGATGGAATATTCAGGAAGAGTTAAGCCTACGGTGTCCCAACACATTACAAAAGTGTTTTCAATTAGCACTTAAGGTAGAAGAGAGAAACAAGAAGAAATAAGAACAGAATGGTAGAGGCAGAGGTAGAGGAAACAGAGGCAGTCATAGAGGCAGTTTTGGGGGAAGAAACACAGATCATAGGTCCTAGGGAGAGTCTAAGCTTATTGAGAAAAGTGGGGATTCTCAGAGCAGACCCAATTATAGGGGTAGGGGATCAGGCAACCCAGGAAGGGGTAGATCTAATGGACCTGGAAGAGGTTCATACTTCTCCACCATGAAGTGTTACAACTGTTAGAAACTAGGCCATCCAGCATATAGATGCCCAGAAAAGCCAAGCTCATCTCAAGGAGGTGGTAAGAGAGTCCATTTTGTGCAAGAGGAAACCACACCAAATCAAAGGTGTCTACCATTAGAAGAAGGGGAAAACCTCATGATCAGGAGGATCCTCATGAAAGAACCATCTCAGAAAGATATGTCTCAAAGGAAAGCTCTTTTCAGGATCAAATGTAAGATCCAAGGAAAGGTGTGCAAAGTTATCATTGACTCAGGATCAACTAATAACATCATATCAGAAGAAGCTGCTACAAACTTCATCTACCTAGAATACAACACAATGAGCCCTACAAGGTCACATGGTTGGAAAAAGGGTAGCATGTATTGGTGAGTGAACAAACATGGGTAGAGTTTAACATACGTGAGTACCAAGATAAGATTTTGTGTGATATACTACCTATGGATGCTTGTCATTTGCTTTTAGGAAGACCTTGGTAGTTTGACAGGAAAGCACAATATGATGGTGAAAAGAACTCATACTCATTTCTCAAGAATGGTATCAACTATAAAATTCAGTCCATTAATGAAGAAAGTGAGGGCAGAAAACCACAAGTTCCCAAAACTTTGTTAGTTGGTGAAAAGGAGTTCATTCATACCTTAAAAGAAGGTGATGGCATAGATTTTGCATTGGTAACTAAACTAGTTGATGAAAAGAAAGAAAAGAAGGTAGAAATCCCATATGAGGTGCAGCAACTTCTATATTAGTTTAAGTCAATTGTTAATGATGGTCAACCAACCTCTCTACCTCCTCAGAGAGCCATTAGCCACCAGATAGACTTCATCCCAGGTGCATCCTTACCAAACAAAGCTGCTTATAAAATGACACCTGAACAAAATCAATAAGTGGCAAGACAAATCCAAGAGCTCTTAGACCAAGGATTGATTAGAAAAAGTATTAGTCCATGTGCAGTACCCACAGTGTTAGCACCTAAGAAAGGTGGAGCTTGGAGACTTTGTACAGATTCAAGAGCAATAAATGGGATCACAATCAGGTATAGATTCCCCATCCCTAGGATAGAAGATCTTATGGATTGTTTAGGGGGAGCAAAATATTTCAGTAAGATAGACCTAAAAAGTGGTTATCATCAAATCCGCATCAAAGAGGGGGATGAATGGAAAATAGCTTTCAAGACAAATGAGGGGTTGTATGAATGGCTAGTCATGCCATTTGGGTTAACAAATACACCCAGTACATTTATGAGATTGATGAATGAGGTGTTACATGACTTCATAGGCAGGTTTGTAGTTGTGTACCTTGATGACATCTTAATTTTCAATCAAACCAAGGAAGAACACCTCCAACATTTGCGGATTTTCTTACAAAGATTGAATGATGAACAACTTACTATCAATCTAGAGAAATGTGATTTCCTTAAGCAAGAGTTGGTCTATTTGGGTTTTGTTGTTTTAGGGGGTGATTTGAAGATGGATCCAAGTAAGGTAGAAGCCATAGTTAATTGGCCAACCCCTAAGAATGCTAGTGATGTCAGGAGTTTTCATGGACTTGCTCAATTTTATAGGAAATTTATCAGAGGTTTCAGTGAAATATGTGCACCTATGTTAGAAACCATTAAGGGTGGTGTGCAAGTGAAATTTCAGTGGACAGAAGTAGCCAACAGGGGATTTGAATTGCTGAAAGTCAGAGTTGCTACCCAACCTGTGTTGATTCTACCTAGTTTTGACAAATTGTTTACCTTAGAGTGTGATGCAAGTAATATTGCTATTGGTGTTGTTTTGAGTCAGGATAATAGACTTGTTGCCTTTTTTAGTGAAAAGCTTAATGATGCTAAGAAGAAATATTCTTCATATGATCTTGAAATGTATGCTTTGGTTCAGGCACTTAGGAAATGGAGGCATTATCTTCTTCCTAAAGAATTTGTGGTTTACACTGACAACCAGGCACTTAGTTTTCTCAATTCACAGGATAAGCTTAGTCACAGACATGTTAAATGGGTAGAGTCTTTGCAAGCATATACCTTTACTTTGAAGCATAAGAAAGGATAGTGCAATAAAGTAGTTGATGCATTGAGTAGGAGGTTACTTACTGTTCAAGAAATTCAGATTAGAAGTATTGGTATAGAATGTTTTAAGGATTTATACCCACATGATTCTGATTTTGCTGATATTTACAAGGTTTGTCAAGATTTTCAGAATACTTTTCATAGTGAATATGCTGACTATACTTTGCAGAATGGCTTGTTATTCAGGGGTGGACAACTGTGTGTGCCAAAAGGTTCAATGAGGGAGAATCTGATATAGGAAAAGCACAATGGTTGCTTGAGTGGTCACTTTAGTCTTAATAAGACTTTGGAATTGGTTCAAAGGCACTATTTTTGGCCTAAGATGCAGGTAGATGTCAAGAAATATGTTCAGCAATGCATGGTATGTCAGAAAGCCAAGGGTACTAGCACTAATGCTAGTTTGTATCAGCCTCTTCCCATACCTTCTAGGCCTTGGGATTGCATCAGTATGGATTTTGTGGTAGGTTTGCCCAGAACAAAAATAGGGTGTGATAGTATTTTTGTGGTTGTTGACAGATTCAGTAAAATGGCACATTTCATACCTTGCAAAACTAATAATGATGCTAGTCACATTGCTTTTCTTTTTTTTAAGGAAGTTGTAAGAATTCATGGTTTGCCATCCAGTATTGTATCTGATAGAGATGCTAAGTTTTTGGGTCATTTTTGGAAAACTTTATGGAAGAAATTGGGTACTAACTTGTCTTTTGGCTCATCTTACCATCCACAGACAGATGGCCAAACAAAAGTGGTGAACAGAACATTGGGTAACCTACTCAGATGTCTTACCAAAGAATATGGGCAAAGTTGGGATCAACTCATCCATCAGGCAGAGTTTGCATACAATGACAGTGTAAACAGATCAACTGGTAAGAGCCCATTTCAGATTGTTTATGGAATGCATCCTAGAGGTGTTTTCAAGTTAAATGATGTAACTAACTTGCAGCAAGTGAGTGGTACAGTAGAAGATATGGCACAGTCTATGAAAGAAATTCATGAGCAAGTACAGAAATATTTACAGGAAACTACTCAGAAAGTTAAGGAGAGAGTTGATGCTTCAAAAAGAGATGTTCAGTTTTCAGTGGGTGATTATGTGATGGTCCATCTCAACAAGTCATGGTTATAGAAAGGAGTTCCTACTAAGTTGCAAATGAGAAGAGTAGGACCATGCAAAATCTTGGCTAAATATGGCCATAATGCTTACAAAGTTGATTTGCCTAATGAAGTTTCTATGTCTCCTATTTTCAACGTTGCAGATTTGGTGCCATTCAAAGGGGAGCTACCATCAGATTCACAAAGAGTTTCAGATCTTTCTCATTCCCTTTTTGATCTTTCTCTCCCCTCTTCTTCTACTCCCATTCCTCAGCATGTACTAGATTCAAGAATCATCAAAAAGACAAGACACCATACCTACTTGGAGCATCTCATCAAGTGGAAGGATAAACCAGCTTCTGAAGCCACATGGATACCTGAAAGTGACTTTCTCAAAGCTGGTATTCCTTTTTCTTTACTGCCCAAAGGAGTCACATGACTTCTTTGTCCTTAGGGGAGTATGGTGCAGGAGCACCTGAGCACCTGAATGCTCAAATCCTAGCAGGTATAGCATTTTGTTGCAAATTAAGCATGTGTCTTTATTTTATGCTTCTAGTAGGTTTAATAGGTTTGTTTTGTGGTGTAATAAGGTGTGGAGCTCATTTGTGTTTAAGAGTTTCCAAGATTTTTGTTTTTTTTCTCAGTGGCCCAAAAACTGTCAATTTTGGGTCCAAATGAGAGTTTTTGAATTTTTGATGTTTTAAAGCCTTGAAAGGCATTGGAGCATGTTTATTTAGTGTTTCTAATGATGTTGAGTCATTGGTTTGAGTGCCAAGTCACCGGGAGTCAAAACGCAACTTTTTGAGCAACAAAAGTTGTCAAAAGTTGTCAAAAAGTTGTCAAAAAAGTGCAAAAAAGTGACTTTTGGTGGTTTTCGTTAGTTCCAGCCCGTAGCTATCCATACAAAGGCTTCAATAAGTTGGCACATGTATAAAAACCATGTTCCCATCATTGTATGTGCAGTTCATGTTGGAAAAGTAAGAAAAGTACTTGTTTTGCTCTTGTTTTTTGTGAGTTTTAACTAGTTTCCTCCACTTTTGAGAGTACAGTCCATACCATGGCTTCATGAGTCCATACTACTCCTATTTTTGGTTGGTGTGATCTCATTTGATGTTTGAGTAGTGATTTGGAATAGGTTTTGTTTGAAGTGCTCTTGAGAAAGGCATTGTTTTGTGGTTCCAATGGAAGATCATTCATGGTCCAACTAATTTCTTCAAAGTCTCTTCATCCATGGCTTTGAGGAAACTTGTTGGACCCTTTGTACATACTGTATCATACATCTATTTTCCTTTTCCAGCAATGCACAAGTGTTTGTAAGCCCATGGCAAGTGTGTGAAGTGAGCAACTTGGTTTGGGTATTCTTAAATTTGTTTGAATGGTACTTTGCTGTTCATAGCACTGTACTTTGAAATGTTGAAGAAGAACTAAGTTGGCAAGAGTTATCATCGTCTTTTACCATCCTTGTCTCTCTCATGACATGGTTGGATGCAAGAAGCAAAGGTGTAAACAGATTGTAAAATAGTGTGTCACTATTTCATTGTTGAAATCTCAGTGCCAACCTCCCTCAAGGATAGTATGGAATGATGGATTCCTTTTTTTTGTATCATGGAATGTATTTAACAGTTTTTTTAAATGTTAGGAAGACAAGATACACAAACTGATTGTAAAGGACCTAAATAAGGATCCTAGAAAGGTGTATTCTCTATCATAGTCTTATAGTGCTGTCATGTTTTGTGGCATCTTTTTAAGTGCTCAAACTTACAAGATCCTTGAAGAGGATATATGTATTACTTTACCTTGCCATTAATACCTTTTTGCAGGCTAGGGACAGAGTGGAGAAGTAAAATGAAACAAAGAAAGAAAGTGTAAACAGTTTTAAGACTGTTAAAGTGCAGTGATGGCGAGTGTATGAGCAAACAGTCATAAGAAATCCTTTCCTATTTTCTTTGCAGGGTGGTCCAACTTATGACAAGTCTTTGTTGCATCCATATTTGTTATACTTTCATTGTATTTGGTTTATCAATGTTGAAAATGTGTGTAAAACATTAAAAACATCATTGTCCCAGTCCTCTAGACTGTTATTTCTGTGTAAGGGCAGTAGTATGGCATTTGTTTGACATAATGACAATATTCTAAGTTGGCTTTTGGATCCTTGGAAGTGTTTGATAGATGTCATAGCAAGGTTTGAACTGTTAAATTGGGTCTAGTATCATGGAGAAGACCTTTGATTTACAAACCCTCACTAAAACCTTCAAAAACCCTTGAAAAATGCCTCTTTTGTGGGATAGTCCTCAAACAGTCTGTACAGTACTTGCCATAGAAAAAATCCTTGAGTATTCATCATCAATAGACCACATCTCCAAGGGTTTTTCATGAAGTTTACCAGGTTGAGCAGGGTGAACAAATTTCACTAAAAACTAGGGCTAATTCTAGTAGCCTTTTTGGGGTCAATTTGACAAATTCATGAAATCGGTAAGGAAGGAGAAGTATGATTGTTTCAAATCATGAAAATAGATCAGTTAAGACCTGAGACACCCTACTAGAAGCTCCATAGCATTGCATTAAGTCATTTGATCAAAATGACCATTTGAACCTAGAAGTTGCTTTGAGTAAACCAACGTTCCTTGCATCCAACTTGGATATTTTCACTATTGAAAGGTGAAGGATAGTCATCAGATTTTGTAGACCTATCCAGATGCTCAATCAACACATTAATATGGTTGAAATCCTTAAAGGTTTAAACAAGGTTAGGTAAACCATGGTTCTCCAACAGTTACCCATTCCTAGAAGAGAGGAGATTCAACTAGTTGGACGACCAAACTTGTTCATTTTTGGTGACACCCAAGAGGACCTCATTTCAGACTTGAATGCCTTAGCATGGAAGGTAAGGAGGAGTGATGTCCAATACAATAGGGTGCAAGCAGTGTTGAATAGAGAGGAGGAGATAGGAGAAAGGTTTAGAAGAATCCCATTTGTGCCTAGGGATTGATTTGGGAAGCACATTGAGAACAAAAGCCCACCAACCTCAAAGAAGACCAACTTCTACTCTACCTCCTCATCACTTGAGCACCTTGTCAGATCAGAAAATCATGGGATTATCAGACCGATCTACTGCTAAAGCTATTTGGGACAAGTTTGAAATATTGAATGAAGGAGATACCACTGTCAAAATTGCAAAACTAGAATGCTTCTGAGTTAGGTATTAAATTTTGAAAATGGAAGAAGATGAAAGAATTTTTTCTTTTATGGAAAGGGTTAATGAAATTGTTTTGGGAATACAATGTTGTGGAGGTTCCTTAAGTGAAGATGAAATTGTTTCTAAAGTTTTAAGAGCATTGCCACCGGCATACCAAATAAAAGTAACTACTATAAATGAGATGAGAACCATGCCTAATACATCAGTGTCTAGAGATAACTTGGTTTGAAAACTTTCAGCATTTGAGCTTGAGGAATTTGGTCCTATTGCTAAAATTAAGATAGATTTATCTTTCAAAGCATCATCATCTACAACATCTTTATCATCAGCTGATAAATTTGATTGGAAAGCACTTTATGCAAGAGAACTTGAAGACATCAAGAGGTAAAATGAAGAACTTGAAGAGCTTGAAGCACTATTTGCAAGGAAAATGCCTAAAGGTCCTATTGGAAGTAAGTATGAAGGTAAGGGTATGTGCAGGATCATGGTGTGCACAAATAGGCCCTTAAGTGGCAATGAAATTTCAAAAAATCAGAGTTATGTAACTTGACATGAAAAATTGAATAAGTTATGAACGTTATTTATAAAATATGTAAGAATAGAACCTATAGAAAATTGAATGTAGTTTCTAAGCTACTAGTTGTTTTTTGAAAAAAAAATCATATTGGATGAAAATTTCAAATTTCAATGTAGTGGTACAAAATTTTTAGGAAAAAGATAAGAAGTAGGTGTATGTCTGACCACCCTAATCACAATCAAATCATAAAAATTTTTTATAAGATTTATAATATAAGTATTCGACTCATATTTTTTTATAATTTTTTATAAAGTAAATAATTATTTATGAATTTTTTACTACAGCTTTTTAGAAATTCATAAACTCCTACGTCTAACCACCTTAACTTGGTCAAAACCTTATGAAATTCAATTTTTTTTATTTTTTCCCTATAGTAGACGAAGCATAGGATGTGACGCATGTTTCAGATTTAAAAAATGTTATGCGGTTTGAAAGTTATGAGTATTTTTCAATCAATATATCAATCAGGACTTTTATCGGAATTGAATTAGAAAAATAAATAATAATTATTTATTAAAGTTGAAATAAGAAAAGCCTTACATTGTTGGAAAGCTGAGAATGTCCTTAAAATACCCTTTTCTTTTTATCAATTTTGGCTATAAAAAAAGTCGTCAACCCCAGTGTAAAGTCTAGAAAATCAAGAAATACTAAAAAACATGTTTTTTCAGTTGACTTTCCAGGCTTGTCACTTCTAAGCCAAATCCCAAAGCAAACCTGAACCAAAAGATGAGGGGAAAATTTATTTTTTTAAATCGGATATCCAATAAAATTGGATATCTGTTAAAATTGGATATCCGTTTTGAAAAAATAAAATAATATATTTTAGTAAATTGGGCATAAGTTTTGCGTTTTACATCAAAATTTTGATTTTTTACACGTGTTGGAAAGGTAATTAAGAGATCTATGATATGGAATAGGTATATTTTCAATTATTTTCTTTAAAAAATAATTATAATTCATTTAAATGCATCCTTCATTTTTAAATTCATCATTAGGGGCCATATTGTGTCCTAAGGGGTCATATGGTGGCTCGTGACACCATGTGACCCCTTAGGACACCATATCATGTCATTATGGGTCTTCTTGTGTTCTAAGGGGTTATACAGTGTTATATGACCCCTTAAGATACCATGTGATCCCTTAGGACACCATATGGTGTCGTAAGGGGTCGTATGGTGTCCTAAGGGGTCATATGGTATCCTATGACCCCTTAGGATACTATATGACCCCTTAGGTGTTGTCAAGGGTAGATGGTGTCCTATGACCCCTTAGGACACCATATGACCCCTTGGGACACTATATGGTGCTATGGGTCGTATTTTGTCCTAAGGGGTCATATGGTGTCCTATGGCCTCTTAGGACACCATTTGGTGTTGTTATGTGGCGTATGGTGTCCTAAGGGGTCATATGGTGTTCTATGACCCCTTTAGGACACCATTTGGTGTTGTTATGTGTCATATGGTGTCCTAAGGGGTCATATGGTGTCCTATGACACCTTAGGACACCATATGACCCCTTAGGATACCATCTGGTGTTGTTATGTGTCGTATGGTGTCATGTGACCCCTTAGATGTCATTAGGGTTTATTTTATGTCCTAAGGGGTCATATTGTGTCCTAAGGTGTCATATGGTGTCCTATGACCCCTTAGGACACTATATGATGTCGTTAGGGGTCATATAATGTCCTAAGGGGTCATATTATGTCTTATGACCCCTTAGAACACCACATGTGTCGTTATGGGTTGTATGGTGTTTTAAGGGGTCATATGGTGTTCTATGACCCCTTAAGACACCATTTTTATATTGTTATGGGTCATATAGTCTCCTAAGGGGTCATATGGTGTCTTATGAACCCTTAGGACACCATATGGTTTCATTATATGTTGTATGGTGTTTTATGACCTCTTAGGACACCAAATGACCCCATAGGACACCATATGGTGTCATTAAGGGTCTTATGGTGTGCCAAGGGGTCATATGATGTCCTATGACCCTTTAGAACACCATATGACCCCTTAGGCATCGTTAGGCATCAATTTGTATTGTTAGGGGTCATATGGTGTCCTATGACCCCTTAGGACACAATATGACCCCTTAGGTATCGTTAGGCATCATTTTGTGTTGTTAGGGGTCATATGGTGTCCTATGACCCCTTAGGTATTGTTAGGGGTCATATAGTGTCCGACAACACCTTAGGACACCATATGGTGTTGTTTGGGATTGTATGGTGTGCAAAGGGGTCATATTATGTCCTAAAGATTCATAGGACATCATATAACCTCTTAGGACACCATATGACCCCTTAGATATTGTTAGGGGTCATATTGTGTCCTAAGGGGTCATATGGTGTCTCGTCACACCATATGACCCCTTAAGAGACCATATCATGTCGTTATGGTTCTTCTTGTGTTCTAAGGGGTCATATGGTTTTATATGACCCCTTAGGATACCATATGACCCCTTAGGACACCATATGGTGTCATAAAGGATCAGATGGTGTTCTAAATGGTCATATGGTGTTTTATGGGGTCATATGGTTTTGTATGACCCCTTAGGATGCTATATGACATTGTTAGGGGTCATATTGTGCCTTATGACCCCTTAGGACACCACATGGTGTTGTTATGGGTTGTATAATATTCTAAGGGGTCATATGGTGTTCTATGAGCCTCTAGGACACTATATTATGTTGTTATGGGTTGTATGGTCTCCTTAGGGGTCATATAGTGTCCTATGACACCTTAGGACACCATATGGTGTCATTATGTGTCGTATGGTGTGCCAAGGGGTCATATGATGTTATATGACCCCTTAGAACACCATACGGTGTCGTTAGGGGTTGTATGGTGTGCTAAGGGGTCATATGGTGTCCTATGACCCCTAAGGACATAATATGACCCCTTAGTACACCATACAGTGTCCTTAGGGGTCATATGGTGTCCTATGACCCATTAGGACATAATATGACCCCTTAGGTATTTTTGGAGGTCATATTGTGTCCTAACAGGTTATATGGTGCCCTATGACTCCTTAGGATACCATATGGTGTCGTTAGGGGTTGTATAGTGTGCTAAGGGGTCATATTGTGCTCTAAAGGTTCCTAGGACATCATATAACCCCTTAGGACACCATATGACCCCTTAGGACACCATATGACCCCTTAGGAATCGTTAGGGGTCATACTGTGTCCTAACAAGTCATATGGTGTCTCATGACACAATATCATGTTGTTTGGGTCTTCTTGTGTTCTAAGGGGTCATATAGTGTTAGATGACCCCTTATGAAACCATGTGGTGTCGTAAAGGGTGGTATAGTGTTGTAAGGGGTCGTATGGTGTCCTAAGGGGTCATATGGTGTCATATGACCCCTTAGGACATTATATGACATTGTAAGGGGTTATATTATGTCCTAAGGGGTAGTATTGTGTCTTATGACCCCTTAAGACACCACATGGTATCGTTATGGGTCGTATGGTGTTCTAAGGGGTAATATGGTGTTCTATGACCCTCTAAGACACCATCTTATGTTTCTATGGGTTGTATGGTCCTCTAAGGGGTCATATGGTGTCCTATCACCCCTTAGGACACCATATAGTGTCATTATGCATTGAATGGTGTCCTAAGGGGTCATATGGTGTTCTATGACCCCTTAGGACACCATATGGTGTCATTAGGGGTCATATGGTGTGATAAGGGGTCAAATGGTGTTCTATGACCCTTATAACACCATATGACCCCTTAGGTATCATTAGGTGTCATTTTGTGTTGTTAGGGGTCATATGGTGTCCTATGACTCCTTAGGACACCATATGACCCCTTAAGACACCATATAGTGTCGTTAGGGGTCATATAGTGTCCTATGACCCCTTAGGACACAATATGACCCCTTAGGTGTTGTTAGGGGTCATATTGTGTCCTAATGGGTCATATGGTGTTGTTAGGGGTTGTACGGTGTCCTAAGGGGTCATATTGTGTCCTACAGGTTCCTAGGACATCATATAACCCCTTAGGACACCATATGACCCCTTAGGTGTTGTAGGGGTCATATTATGTCCTAAGGGGTTATATGGTGTCTCCTTACATGATATGACCCCTTAGGACATCGTATCATGTCGTTATGGGTCTTTTTTGTATTATAAGGGGTCATATGGTGTTATATGACCCCTTAGGGTACCATATGACCCCTAAGGACACCATATTGTGTTGTAAGGGGTCGTATGGTGTTCTAAGGGGTCATATAGTGTCTTATGACCCCTTAGGTGTTTTCATGGGTCGTATTGTGTCTTAATGGGTCATATGGCGTTCTATGACCCCTTAGGACACCATATGACCCCTTGGGACATTATATGGTGTTATGGGTCGTATGGTGTCCTAATACATATGACCCCTTAGGATACATATGACCCTTTAGGATGCCACATTGTTTCATTAGGGATCATATGGTGCCCTAAGGGGTCACTTGGTGTCTTAGGACCCCTTAGGACACCATATGGTATCATTAGGGGTCTTAATGTGTCTTAAGGGGTCATATGGTGTTTTATGACCTCTTAGGACACCATATGAATCCTTAGGAGACCATATGGTGTTGTTAGGGGTCATATTGTGTCCTAAGGGGTCATATGATGTTCTGTGACCCCTTAGGACACGATATAGCCCATTAGGAGACCATGTATACTAAGTTTCAAATAAGGAGAGATATAAGGGTGAAGAGAGATGAAGAACTAAAGAGAGGGAAAAGTATTAAAGGACAAGAAAATAAATAGAGATATAGATATTAAGGAGTATGAAGTGAGAGGGAGAAAAACTAAAGGACAAGGACGGATAGAAAGAGGTATACATATCTACATATTAAAAAGGAGAAAGGATGATAGAGATAAAAAATGAAGATAAAGGGAGAGGGAGATGAATATATATAGAGAAAGAGAGAGGTAAAGACAAAGATAAATATATGAAGAGATGGAGAAAAAAGGATAGAGAGGGGTAAAGAGAGATAAAAAAGGAAGAGATAGAGAGATATAAAGGAAGAGAAATATTGATAGATAGTGCAAGAGAGTGAGAAAGAGAGATAGAGATTATAGATAGGTATAGATAGAGAAGGAGAGAGAGAGAGAGAGAAAGAGGATGATATAGAGATATATAAAGGAACTATAGAGAAGGATGTGGGGAGAGAGCTTGAGATAAAGGTAGAGAAAGGGAAAGATACTTCAAGAGGTTGATAGAGGAAGAGACAAAGAAGTAGATTAATCATGTATAGAGGAAGAAATATAAAGATACAGGAACATATAAAAAGAGAGATTGATAGGGAAAGAGATGGAGATAGAGATAGATATGGATAGAAAGTGATAGAGAGAGTAAGACAAATGGAGGGAGAGATGGAGTGAATAAGTTAGATTTAGAGATAATGAGATATAAATATACATGAAGATAGATCTATAGGGATATAGAGATAGAGGTGACAAGATAGGGAGAGAAAGGAGGTGATAGAGAAAATTAATATATAAGTATAGGTGGGATAAGGTAGAGGAGGGAGATAAATAGAGAGAAGAGAGATTATTAGAGAGAAATATATAAATAAGGAGTGACAATGATGGAGTGGGAGACGGAGAGAGAGGAATAGAAAGATGGAGATATATGCAGAGATGGATGTAACTTGGGAATTTATTTATTTAGATGGGAGGAGAAAATAAGTGACATAAGTAGAGATAAAGAGATAGATAAAATATATTATATAAGTATAGATAGACAAGTGATAGATAAAGGAGGTGATAAGAAAAAAATGAGACTTTGTATGGAAAATTATGAGTATTAAAAGTTTTAAAATTGGATGACTAACTTCAAATGATTATAATTAATTTTTTTCTATAATATCATCAAACTACCTCATCCATTTGATAGGTCTCTGAATTACCTTTCCAATGCCTATAAAAAATCAAAATTTTGATAAGAAACGCAAACGTTATGCCCATTTTACTAAACTATATTTTTTATGTTGAGAAAAATGGAAATCGGATATCCGATTTGAAAAAAGTATGACATCACAATAGTGACATTAGAATCACAATAGTAACATCACAAATCAGATATCTGATATTATCAGATATCCAGTTTGGTTTGGTATTACCAAACCAAAGTCAAATTTTGGCCGACCCAAACAAAAAGTCAGAGCGGATTTTGGCATGTTTGGAAAGGTTTAAAACACCTTTTTTTTCCATTCCATGATCTTGCACATACCCATAAAGCACCTTTTAAATGTTTTAACTGCAATAAAATTGGTCATATGACATCTAGATGCCTGGACAGACATGCAAGATTGATAGAAGAAGCTAAAACAACATTTATGCCTAACCTTGAATATGAGAGATACAAATCTTGTTACCATGCGGATGAAGGAGTTATTGATGATTCTGACGAAGAACTAGGAGGCAATGGATGGGTTTCTGTTGCAATAATAGAAGATCAACCAACACCTACTATTCCATCGGTAGAGCATGCCCTGATAGCTAAAATAGAAGAAAATGATGAATGGATTATAGATTCCGGATGTTCACATCATATGATTGGTGATAAAAGTAAATTATTATCTTTTCAAGAATACAATGGAGGTCTAGTAATATTTGGAGTTTACAAAGCTTGTTTGATCAGAGGAAAAAGCACTATATCTTTTGATGGTAAGCACAATACTGACAATGTTTATTATGTTGAAGGTTTGAAGCACAATCTTTTCAGTGTTGCTCAATTAGTTGAAAAATGATTTCAGTTACAATTCAAGAATGGTAAATGCAAAATCATGAATAGAACCGGTTTGGAAATTGAAACCGGTAATCAGACTAGAGGTAATATCTTTCATTTGAATAACATTGAAAAGACATGCTTGATTGCACATATTGATGAAAGTTGGTTATGGCATAAAAGACTCTGTCATGTGAATTTTGATTGCATTGTGAAGATTAGTTCATCTAAGGTAGTAAGGGATTTACCTAAGATTGTAAAACCTCATAATTCGATATGTAAGGAATGTCAAATGGGAAAGCAAGTTAGAACAACTTTCAAAAGTATTTATGAGAAAACCAATGATGGTCTCTATTTAATTCATACTGACTTATGTGGTCTAGCAAGAACAAGAAGTCTACAGGGAGATAGATACTTTATGCTAATCATTGATGATTATTCTAGAATGTGTTGGGTTACTTTTCTCAGGGAGAAATTAGAAACTTTTGGGAAATTCAAATTATTCAAGGCACTTGTAGAGAATGAAATTGGCAAGAAAATCAAATGTTAAGATCAGATCAAGGAGGTGAATTTACATCTAAGGATTTCAATAAATTTTGTGAAGTAAATGGAATCAGAAGACAACTATCAACACCTCAGACACATCAGAAAAATGGAGTTGTGGAAAGGAAGAACAAAACTATTCTCGATGCAGCTAGAAGCATGATATCAGAAGCAAATCTACCTCATGTGTATTGGAGAGAAGCAGTGAATACAATGGTTTACACTTTCAACAGAGTTCACATCAAAGGTGAAACCGGTAGGACACCCTATGAATTATGGTTTGGTAATATTCCTACTCTTAAGTACTTCAGAATATTTGGAAGCAAATGTTACATTAGGAGAGATGAGTATATTGGTAAATTTGATCCTAGAAGTGATGAAGGAATATTTCTTGTGTATTCATTTAAAAGAAAAGCATATAGATGTTTTAATAAGAGATTGCAGAAAATCATTGAGAGTGTAAATGTGAAGATTAATGAACACTTTAGAAGAAATTCAAGGTCTATAGATTCTGAACCAACAATTGAGATAATCACAAATGAACCTATATAGAGTGCATCAGTATAGAATGTTGATCAAGTCACACTGGCATCATCAGAGAATTCCACAGTGACTGAAGAATAGCAGCAAGTGAACACACCTAGGTATGTAAGATTGAATCACTCTAAAAGTCAGATAATTGGGAATAAGTATCAAGGAGTTATCACTAGAGGAAGACTGGCAAATGAAGAGATATGATTAATTTCTCAAATTGAACTAGCATCTATCATTGAGGCATGTGAAGATAAACATTGGATTAAGGCTATGGAAGATGAATTGGAACAAATTGAAAAGAACAATACATGGACATTGGTTCCCCGACCTAAAAATAAAAATGTAATTGGAACTAAATGGGTATTCAGAAATAAACTTAATGAATATTGTAAGGTAATCATAAACAAAGCAAGATTAGTGTGTAAGGGATATTCACAGAAAGAAGGAATTGATTAAAATGAAACCTTTGCACCCATAGCTAGAATTGAGGCAATCAGATTATTTCTTGCATTTGTAGCACACATAAACTATAAAGCTTATCAAATGGATGTTAAATGTGCATTTCTGAATGGTGATCTTGAAGAGGAAGTTTACATTGAACAACCTGATGGATTTTCATTGACAAATGATAAAGATATGGTTTGCAGATTAACAAAAGCTTTATATGGATTGAAGCAAGCTCCTGGAGCTTGGTATGTTAGATTGGATAAATATCTTATGAAGCTTGGTTACAGTAAAGGTAATGCTGACAGCAACTTATATTTCAAAGTGACTAATGAAGACATTTTGGTTATTGAAGTTTTTATTGATGACATCTTTTTTGGAGGAGAAGATGGATTGTGTAAAGACTTTTCTAACAAGATGCAGGAAGAATTTGAAATGTCTATGATTGGGGAGATAAAATTCTTTTTTAGGATTGCAGATTTCATAGACTGATAAAGGTATATTCCTATGTCAATCAAATTATTTGAAGGAATTACTAAAGAAATTTGGTATGGAAAATTCTAAACCGGTAAGTACTCCTATGACTACAACTAATAAACTATCATTCAAGGATGATTCAACTTTTGTTAATCTGACAAGATACAAATCTATGATTGGAGGTTTACTATATTTGACACAAACAAGACCTGATATAATGAATGGAGTATATATTGTTTCAAGATTTCATAGTCATCCTAGAGAAAATTATGAATCAGCAGTAAAAAGGATTTTTTGATATTTACAAGGCACAACAAATCTTGGTTTATGGTATCCTCAAGATGAAAATTTTGAGTTATGTGCATACACCAATGCTAATTGGGTAGGAGATGTAGATGACAAAAAGAGAACCACCGGCAGGGCATTATTTCTTGGTAGCAGATTGATTTCATGGTTGAGCAAGAAACAAAGTTGTACATCATTATGAACAGTAGAATTAGAATATGTTGCAGCAGCAACCAATTGTACTCAGGTATTATGGATTAAGCAAATGTTGAAGGAGATAAAGGTAAAATTCAAAGAACCTATAATCATTTACTGTGATAATATGGCAGTAATTGATATATCTAATAATCCGATATTTCACTCTAAAACTAAACATGTTTCTATCAAATACAATTTTATGAAAGAGAATGTTGAAGCAAAAGAATTGACATTGGTTTATGTGAATACTAAAGAGCAGATTGCAGACATCTTTACTAAGCCTTTGCCTAAGGAAACTTTGGAATATCTCAAAGAGCATCTTGGGGTCATACCCTCACTGGTAGAGACTTAGACAATTGATGCTTGGCATCAAACTAGCAAAATTTACAGAGAAACCTCTTTCCAGCTTTTATGGAGGAGAGCTACTTCTCAGGAGGAGTAGCTGGTTAAGTTGGTATTTGGGTTCTATGAACTAATTTTATCTGGTATTTGTATTGCTTTGGCATTTGATGTCAAAGGGGGAGAGATATCTATGGAAAAACATTAAACACACTATCCTTTGGGGAGAGATTATTCATTGGGGGAGAGATTGTTACTCTCTGCATTTGTATTTTGATTTCTGGTATTGATCTATTTTGGAGATTGTTGGTTTTTGGTCTATTGGCATTTCTGCTTTGGCACTTAGATGGTTTTTCCATTTTCTGTTGCCATCAATGCCAAAGGGGGAGATTATTGGTATTATGGATATGCTGTATTTATTTTTTCATTGATGTCAACACTTATCAACACTTATCCTTCTAGAGATCTTTGGTTATGTTCACTGACAAGTTCAGTGACTTATGCACAATCACTAGTATTTGGTTCACCGACAAGTTATATTGTTCAGTGGCACTAAGGATGACTTGTTATCATCTAGATATCACTTGGTTATGTCGAAGACATGGATTGGACACTTGGTTTTGGAGATTTGGTTATTGGTCTAATCGGGTTGACATATTTGCTATTACCAACAAATTGGTCTAGGTTATGGACCGACATGCGTTATCTATTCCAAATCAGCACGACACTTTATGGAGATGGTTTAATCAATTAATATTGTTGTTGAGCTAACATGATGCATCACATCTTGACTTGTTGTAATTTATTTTATTGTATTATTCTTAGTAAGCCGACCTACACGTTTGGTCTTAGGTTTTGGTATATATGTAAGATCTCAATTATGAGATTCATATAGAGGTGGTATGTAATAAGGTATTATAAGGTTGTATAAGCAGAGCTAATCACGTAGACATCATGTGAAGATTCATGAAAGGTTTGAAGAAGACAATCAGAGCCTAACTAGTACTGAATCTAGCATTGGAGATGCTACTTTGAGTAGTACATCATCATTGGATTTAATCATCCAATTGTAGTTAGTGTGACTCATTTTGTGATTGAGCAATGAGCTCTAGGAAGCTAGCCTTTCTGTACTTGCAGACCCCATCTGTAAACACATAATATCTGCAATAGTATCATCTAATTGTGGGTAAGGTTTCCCACCATGGTTTTTCCCCTTACAAGATTTCCATGTACAAATCTTTGTGTTATGTGTTGTGGATATTGTTTCTCTTTCTGTTTCATGCATTAAGTTTCACCAGTACTGTTATTAACTATTTACCGACATTAAGTTTGGTTTACTGGTATTAAGTATCAAGTTTGGTTAAGTTATATTTGAGATAAAATTATCAGGCAACTGATTCACCCCCCCCTTAGTTGCCTCCGAGTCCTAACACGGGCAACCACTCAGATATTATAGTGAGTAATAATCAAAAACAGGTTAAGCTCCCTATTACAAATGATTTTTTATAACTCTCAAAGAATATTCTCTTGAGATAGGCTACATTTTTATCTGCACTCTAACCTTAAGTCCCTATCTCAGTTCTTCTTCTCTTCTGCTCTATCCTATGTTGTCTACTCTTTGTTTTTCTTCTTCTCTATTCTTTTCACTATCTCTTCCTTCTACCTTGATGTACTATTTGCTCTAGTTCTACATTTTTTATATCAGGTCTCTGCCTCTCTCCAAATCATGCTTCCACTATCTACGGAAACACTTCTACACAATTCAACACTTATCTGAACTGCTTCTCCTTAATATTTTGTACCCACATCAACACCTTATAGTCATACAGTCACAACACTTCCTTTTTTATCCTTAGCACTTCTACTAAGTCACACAACTCTATTCTTCACTGCTACATTCATCAACTACACCAACCTATACTATATCAGCCAGATCATACCTCATCACATATTAGACAACCTTGTTTTCCTTATTATCATGTCATGAGGTGTACACAAGTTTCTATGCAGTATATAGATCATCCTTTCATTTTGTTTTCATTCACCTAGTTGGAAATTTGAGTTCCAAGACCCGCCAATCTGTATTTTTCACCAAATTTGAACTAGAGCCATGGATCTGATGGATTCAATTGGGAATCCTTGATCTCAGTCATTCTTTGTGGTGGTTTCATATGCCACATCATCAACCACCTCACCCATATACTCATTCACATTCTGTCCCGAGAGGAAACATACATTCCCACCAAGAGCTGAAATTAAAATGTACATTTGATAGTGTTGGGATCCAAGAACACTTAGAGGGGGTGCGAATCAGTATTTTGTTGATAACACAAGATTTTATCCTTTTATACCACACACATATAAATTGGTAAACAAATAAACATATAACATGAAGAAAATAAACCATCCACATAAATGAACACCATAACACACATAATTTATACGTGGAAAACCTAAAAGAGGAAAAACCACGGTGGGATTTGTGACCCACAATATCAGTTCACTGACCATATGAAAGGATATTACATATAATGGGGGCTTGCACATGCAAGAAGGTACACTGCCTAGAGTATACTACTCATCACTAAAGAGTCTCACTGACTACAAGTTACTGTTGAAGTAAAACAATAAAATTGAACTCAAAAATGCATCTGCTATGCTAGATAGAGTTCTAGTTCTAGCTTTGCTCTATAACGGTTCATAAAACCTAAACACTACTATTGGTATCTCTTCTCCTCCAAAAATGATTTCGAAACTATCTACAGATCATTGAATGATATAATATTCACATACAAATGATCTACATACACATACTTCACATTATACAGTTCTGCTATATTCTCCTATGTCATATTGAAAATGACCTAATAGATTGACCTATATACCCATACAAATAATATGTCTTATGTCAGATTACAATACATTACAAAATATATTCAATGTTGGCCTAGACAATAATTACAAAATGATTTTCTAAATAAGTCTTCCTTGATTTTGGCTTCCTTGAAGTATTGATGTCGGTGTTGGTGTAGCCCTGAATGCTCCAAAGTCTGTGTCTTTTGGTATATGCCTCCTAATGCCGGTAAATGATTTCCATATAATCTTGTTGCCATCAATGACAAAAAAATGAATCCGATGAGTGTCAATTGCCAACAATCTCCCCCTTTGGCATTGATGGCAACACTCATGTGAAAAATTGATTCCCTGACGATTCAACTGAAATATGCTCCCCCTGAGAAATACACTCCTTTTGATATCCTGATGTCCTTCCCATATGTTCATATCTGATATTTTCTAACATTTTTCACATATATACATACTCCCTCTTTGGCATCAATGGTAAATACCAGTGAAAGAATTGAAAGAATTCAATACAAAAGAATAAATGAATATTGTTAATTTCATTGGAGCTTGACCAACTTCAAAATATTGGGGTAAGCCTTATCCAACAACTGAAGATATGTATCCTAGCCAGTTTTGAAAGTTTCAGAAATGGATGCTATCCCACTTAGTAACTGGGCAAGTGTTTCCTTCTCTTTGACATATGTCAGTGTGGGTTTAGCAATCATGTCCATGCACTCTCTCTTATGAACACCCAATGAATCTAATCTAGGACTCACCAGTCCTCTAAGACTTCTTCCTCTCCTAATGACTTTATCTCTCTCCTTCTCAAAAGAAAAAATTTGGTTCTCCAAGGACAAAATTCGTCCATCAATAGATGTTGTTAGTGCGGTTAATCTATCAAAAGAGTTTGCAATGCTAGCTACCTTATCATGTAACTCCTTTAATCTGCTATCTACATTTGTTGTAAGAATTCCTATGTTACAACAGACCCTGTAGATATTTGTACATTGTTTCAAATAATTCTCAATAAGAATGAGTTTAGCTTCAATTTTCTTTTTCTCTATTTTAATGATTTGGTCAAAGACAGTTCTTTTAGCTATAGTGAATCTTTCTAAAGCCTGTCGGTCTGCAATCTACCTCAGAGATTGAAAATTGTTGGAAATATTCTCTATTAGAGTTTTGAGCTTGCCAGAAGGGCTTGCTCCATCTTCAATCTTATAATCAAGTGTCAATCTATGCAATACTGTAACTGATTGATCAATTATTCCTTGTCTATAGTACCCTCCTTCAATAATTTCTGAGTTTCCATCATCATCAACTTGGTTGGACTCATCTAAGTGATGGATTTATTCTCAACCCGAGAAGTGTCAATTGCCAAAACCTTTGTCAGGTAATCAGTTTCAACTACCGGTATACACTCAAATTCCTTTACCTTATCCTCTACAACCTCTTTTGCATTGGTGGCTTTGCCACTTGGTGCAGTGTCAATTACTGCCAATGGAGTATTATCCACAATATTTACAGTATCTTGTACATTTCCTTCGTCAAAAATAGTTTCAGTCGGTATGGATTGTACACTCTCCTTAGCTGGTTGTGTATGTATATCTATAGTGTTGGCACTATACACTCAGAAGAGAATGGTTGATTTTGTCATTGATGGCAACCAACTGGTAATAGGGTTTAAAGGTTCTACTGGCAATAGACTTCACCTACCAACAATGACAGCCACTACAAGGTTTATTCACACCGACATCCAGTTCCACCGGCAGCAGATTATATCGACAGTCCAAGGCAACTTGGAAATGATATTGTTTATGTGAAATATATTATAATGTAATATTTTATTTGTATAGCTGACATGATGTATTGTAAAGACTCATATATGTATGAGATCATGTAGGTCATTTGTAATGAAGTAAGGATATGGTATGTAATGTAAGTAAGCGGTATATGAGAGTGAATAATTGTATATAAATTTTGATATATGTATCTTAAGAGCGAATAAGAAGCAGAGAAGAGTGAAGCAAGGTTTTGGAAGAGCTATCAAATAGAGATTAAACTGATACTGAACCCAACATTACAAATGCTATTTTGAGTAGTACATTGTTATTGGATTTAACCATCCATTTGTGTAGTCAGTGAGACTCCGTTTTTGTATTGAGCAGTGAGCTCTAGGTAGTTGGCCTTCCTACATGTGCAAGCCCCTATTGTACCAAGTAATATTTATTCATATTGGCCAATGAGTAAAGATTGTGGCTCACAAATCCCACTGAGGTTTTTCCCTTACCAGGTTTCCTCGCCAAAAATATCTGTGTTATGGTGTGCATTGATGCTTATTCTTTTGTTTCTTTGAATAGATTTTCCATAACCTTGACCGGTTTGAGTTCTGCATTGATTAGATAGATCTCTAAATCTACCACAAACATATCATTTCACATTCATTCTATAGTTGTCTAAGTTATGAACATTTTTATTGCATTTGGAACATTGATCGGTGGATGAGTTTGTATTCTTATTATTCCTAAATCTGCACTCATTTTCTCTATGACCAAATTTGTTGCAATTAAAACATTTGCCATTGAATTTATAAGAATTAGGTTGCCTTACTGGTTTGTTGTGATCATGATTGTTTGTAGTTCCAGAAATTTTTCCATGTTCAAATCCAAGTCCAACTATTTCTCCATCAGGTTTTTGACTTTTCAGCATATCATCAAGCTTGTCTGAACTCTTCTTGAATTTGTCTTTGTATTCATTTGCAGAAACCAACTCACTTTCCAAAGTACTAACTTGGCTCATAAGTTCCTCTTTGTCATGTTGCATGTGAATCAAATCTATTTTAAGCATATCATTTTCATAACTAAGCCTTAGAGATTCATCTGACCTTTCATTAAGTCTTCTGGCCAAATCTTCCCCATTCCTCTTTCTATCTTCAATATCCTCACATAGTCTCATGGTTCAATCTTGCAACTCATTCCTCATGTTACTTTTCTCTTGTCTCAGTTTCTCTGCAATATCTCTGAGAGTTTCTTTTTCTTCATAATCTTGGTTTTGTAGTTGCACATAAAATTCTTTTCTCTTATTCTTTGCTATAACCAAGTTATCTTGAAGTGATTTGATGAATTCCCGAGCAGGTTTGAGTTTATCTTCTAGTTTGATATTCTTCAATTTTTTTGCATCAAAATATTCAAGAGCTCCTTTCAACTGTTGTCTCAAAATTTCCATCGATAGGGGTTTTAGAATCTTCCTCAAGCTATTAGGCTTCTGCAAATATAGGACTAGGCTCTGATACCAATTGTTAGATACTTGGTTAGTCCCAAAGACACTGAGAGGGAGGCGGGGGTGAATCAGTGTTTGATCGATAGATGAAAGATTTAAACTAATTTGCAACTTTACAATCCAAATTAATATACCAGTAAGCAAATAATAATGCTAGTAAAGAGAAACAAAAGAATAAGAATCAATGCACACCATAACACAGATATTTTTGGTGAGGAAACCCAGTAAGGGAAAAACCTTGGTGAGATTTGTGAACCACAATATTTACTCACTGGCCAATATGAATAAATATTACTTAGTACAATAGGGGCCTACACATGCAAGAAGGCCAACTGCCTAGAGCTCATTGCTCAATACAAAAATGGAGTCTCACTGACTACACAATTGGATGGTTAAATCCAATAACAATGTACTGCTCAAAATAGCATCTGCAATGTTGGATTCAGTACTAGTTTAAGCTATGTCGAATATGACTACTAGAACCTTGCTTCACTCTGCTCTACTTCTTATTCACTCTTAAGATACATACATCAAAATTCATATACAATTATTCGCTCTCATATACCGCTTACCGACTAAAACAAAAAAAATAAAAAAAATAGACACAATCTGAACTGACAAAAAACAAGAATGAGAATAAGAGTGAAGATAAGGAAGAGGAAGTGGCTAAAGAAGAGGTTAAGGTAACTGAATAGGTATCTGGAGAAGAAAAGAAAATTATTGCAGAACCTAGCACTCCTCTCAGTACTTCTACTATGGATTAGAGATCGACAAATGCCACTAATGTATTATTATATTCCATAAAGAAGATAACAGAATGCAATGCCTTATTATTTAAGGCTATTGATGATTCTTTACCAATTTTGCAAATGATTGCATTGACGTGCAAGGTGGATCACATTGTTGGATCTATAGGTAAACTGGACACATTGTCCAAATTAATTTCTTCTAATACTCAAAATATAGATAAGATAAATGAGGAGACCATTAAGGAAAGAGTTAATAAGGAGAAGGATGAATTCTTTTATAAAACAATAAAGGATTGTACAGGATAGATTGATTCATTGTTACCGACATTGAGTTCCACCATTCTAGAATACAAGGAATTGTACAGAGAAGCATGCAAACGTCACCATCTAACAGAAGATATTGATGAGCAAATAAAGAAATCACATAAATTAATTGATGACATTGCTAACAATATGATTGGTTCTTCGATACTCACATCAGTTTTGGATCAAGTGATGGCTATTTATGAAGAGAAGATTGAGAAATTGGAAAGAGAGAAAGCAAGGTTAAAGATGAAAACCCAAGAGTTAAAGAACAAACTTGGTCCTAGATTGGATAATTTGCTAACACATTGGAATGACCTATCTAAGGCAATTATTCAAGGAGAAAGATCACCTGAGAAACATATGCATTATCTCATAGAGATGATCCAACAGATAGAGATAGTAATTTCTGACAATACAAAGTTTTTGCAAGGCTTAACTTGGTTTTGGCAAACATCTTTTAGATTGTACCTAACTGGCTATAGGTTTCCAAGTAATTTTGGAATTTTTGATACTTTTGACATCCTTTGTCATTTATGTCAAAGGGGGAGTGCTGTAACTAGAAAAATATATAGAAGGAGCTCACTTGCTCAGAGGGAGCACTCTCAGTTTTTGAACTTCAAATTTTGGATATTAGTTCTAATTTTTCTCATGAGTGTTGACATCAATGCCAAAGGGGATATTGTTGGAATTATACACTCAGATGAGAATGGTTGATTTTGTAGTTGATGGCAACCAACTGGTAATAGGGTTCAAAGGTTCTACCAGTAACAGACTTCACCTATCGACACCAGTAGTCACTACAAGGTTTATTCACACTGGCATCCAGTTCCAATGACATCAGATTATACCAGCAGTCCAAGCCAACTTGGAAATAATATTGTTTATGCGAAATGTATTGTAATGTAATATTTTATTTGTATAGCTGACATGATGTATTGTAAAGACTCATATATGTATGAGATCTTGTAGGTCATTTGTAATGAAGTAAGGATATGATATGTAATGTAAGTAAGCAGTATATGAGAGCAAATAATTGTATACGCATTTTGATGTATGTATCTTAAGAGAGAATAAGAAGCAGAGTAGAGCAAAGCAAGATTTTGGCAGAGGTATCAAACAAAGCTTAATCTAGTATTGAATCCAACATTGCAGATGCTATTTTGAGTAGTATATTGTTATTGGATTTAACCATCCAATTGTGTAGTCGGTGAGACTCCATTTTTGTATTGAGCAGTGAGCTCTAGGCAGTTGGCCTTCCTGCATGTGCAAGCACCTTTTGTACTAAGTTATATTTATTCATATTGGCTAGTGAGTAAATATTGTGGGTAAAAAATTCCACTGAGGGTTTTCCCTTACCAGATTTCCTCACCAAAAATATTTGTGTTATGGTGTGCATTGATGCTTATTCTTTTATTTCTCTTTACTGCATTATTATTTTCTTACCAATATATTAATTTGGCTTGTAAAGTTGCAAATAAGTTTAAATATTTCATCTATCGGCTAGACACTGATTCACCCCCCTCTCTTAGTGTCTTTGGGACTAACCAAGTATCCAATATATAGTTACTGTCGGTTTAGTCAAAATTGGAGTTGAACTACCCAAAATACCTTTCCCTTTTGATTTGTCAGGAATGGTGGAAGATGTAGCCTTTGAAAATTCTTCTTGAGATATAAGAAAATTTGGATTCTTCTATAAGAATTTGGTCCAACCCTTACTGGTCTCATTTATCACCTCATTTACTTTACCCATCATAAAGCTTATCTATCGAGGTTTACTACTAAAATCTATCCTATTTGCAACATCTATGCATCTTTTCATTTCCTCATTGTTTATTGAACCACACATTTCCAAAAGTGCTACTTCCTTAATCTCCCTATCCCTCTTGACAACGTCAAGTCTTCTAGCATCAAGTTTATTATATAGTGATAGAGGAATTTCATTCAATATTTCTACTAAGGATTTCTTATATATATCCATGTACAACAAAATTTCCTCTTCAATCTCATTTTGCTCATCATCCTCTAAATCTTCATAATACCTAGATACATTTTTCAACATTCCATCCTTTATAATTTTATCAATTAATTTAGCACAGTTCGTATTAGTCTTACCAGTTTTAGTATCATCACTCTTCTTCTTTTTGCTTGGGGTTGCCGGTGTAGATGTGACTAGTTTCCTCTTTTGTATAGGCTTTCTTGCCGAAGGGTGTGGTGCAGTAGGTTTAGTTGCCTTTTTGACAAGTCTCCTCCTAGGCTCCACCTTCTTCTGCTATGGCAGTGGTTGATTCACTTTCTTCCTTTGTACCCTTTTGAAAGCTAGATTTTCATTGTCCTTAAGGTCAGAATTAGAAGTGATGGTAGAAATGTAAGCCTCAGACTTCTTTACCTCTGTAGTACTAGCCATTGCCAGTTTGGATCCAAAACCCATTTGAGTGTTTATCTTATGAATTACATCTTGTACATATGTAGACATCTTTTCTATTTTCTTTTCTCTTCTCTTCCTATTGAAGCCAGTTTTGACTTCAAGGGCCTTCTCTTCTACTGTGCCAAAATGCTTTGTTTTTTCATCCAATGGGGCTTCTAGTAGAATATTTGCATAGAGTTCAAAAATGCTATCATCCACCTCATATCTAAGCTTAGTAACCCAGATTGTCCTAGGTTCAACTACAGCCATAAGAATTTCATCAATTTTCACCGTAAAAGAGATATCAGTGGAGTACTTCTCCAAAATTTTCTTTGATATTCTTTCCCTCTCATGTTTTCTTAGAATGTTTTGAAATACCCTCAAAGTTTTTCATCTCTGTCGATACCAAGACTGGTGATTGCTTCCTTGATCTGCATACCTACCGGTACATCATGAGCCTAATGCTTCTTGCCAAGACTAGGTAGCTCATTCAGGAAGTAAAGCATCATACATACAATAAGATTGTCATATCTAAAAGTTCCTTTCTTGACTCCCTTGATCTTTCCAAGGTTCAACATCAATTCACTCCTCATCCATTCACATAAATCATATTTTTCATTATACCTCAGCATCTGATATGCAACATGAATGCATGAACTAGCAACAAAATTCAATCGGTTGGATTGAGTTACCTTATAACCTATTATCATGCTTCCAAATTTCACATCAATGTCGGTGATTGTCCTTATCCTCATTGATCTGCTATCAGGAGTTGTACTGGTGAGTTTCTTGACCTTTGTGTTGGAAATTTTCTTCCCATGTTCTTGTCTGACTTTGGGTAAGCTGGTGACTGCTTTAATACCCTCTTTGGTGATAATGTAAGGCCGATCCATCCAGATAAACTCATTTTGAACCCTTCTCAGAACGTATCTAATGATTTCATCATTGAATTTCAGTATGTACAGAATACCGGTCAACCCTAGATCCTCAATTGCTTTGTATTTCTGTTTAATGGTTCCGGGTTCTCCCAGTATCATAGATTGATACATGCTTTTGATATCCTTTGTGCCTAGATCCTCCAAGGTTCAGTGAATGTATGCCCTCACGTCTTCAACATACATCACGCTGTGAGGAACCCTAGAAAATGCTCCCACAGAGTCTTCTTTCTTAGCAATCAGGGGAACCTCCTTGAATATGAGCCTTAATGTATCCTTGACTTTGAGAATGGTGGGGTTTGCAATGAAAGTAGGAGCTGAAGATCCAGATGCCAAAAGTGAACGCTGGTGGAAGATTCAGTGTTTTTCGGATAACTAATCGAAATCCTTTCACAATGCTTTTGCATGCTTTTAAGTCACCTGAAATTCACCTTTTCTTTGCTTTGAATGCTTCAATGCTCGGTGAGTGAAAATGAATTCACTTACCCTTTTTATCAGCGGATAAAACCCTAATATTTCTCTGTAATAAATTATTCGTAAACAACCCTATCGCGTGTTGGTTTCACTGTCTTGTGCCGGGTGAACCTTTATCTATGATGAACACAACTCTCCAAATCTCCTTAGATTTCCTCCAGGGTATTATGCAAGATTTTGCAATGACTTTCCCAACCCCTAAGGCTTATGCCTCAGTTACTAATGGAATTTCCTATCAGTAGAGGAATACCATATTCTACTAGTGGAGTTACTGGTGTATATCCATCTCCACTTGTTTCTTCAGGTTTTCTAACCCATCTCTTGGTGTGATCCTATTTTATTTCATCTACCTTCTACTTTCCTTTCTCATTATCTTTATCATTGCTAACTCGTTGATTATTACTTCTCTAGTATTTAGACATATGACCTATTTTGTTGCATGTATAACATGTAACATTGTTCTTCTAAATTTCTTTGACAAATCTAGTGTCGTTCCTTTACCTACAATGATTTGCTTTATTTCTACATTGTTTAGCCATATGCCCAAATGTATTACAAACAAAACATCTACCATTGAATTTATAAACATTAGATTGTCTTACCAGTTTCCTTTGTTCTGATGAGTTTTGCATACTGATTGCTTGATCTTTATTTGCAGTACTAGAGCTTTCACCTTGTACAAATCCAAGTCCTCTAGAATCATCAATCTGCCTTTGTCTTTTCAATAATTAATCCAACTATGCAACACTAATACTGAATTTTTCTTTATACTCACTTGCATTAGTCAGATCATCTCTCAGAGTAGTTATTTGTCTTTCAAGTTCTTGTTCATTGTTCAAGGAGTGTGCCAAATCAGTTCTCAATAGATTATTTTCATGAGTCAATCTGCCACATTCATCAAATTTGTTCTTTGGAGATATAACAAGATTATCTTCCTTCTTCTTTCTATCTTCAATATCCTTTGATAACCTCATAGTCAGATCTTGCATTTCATTCTTCATGAGCATGTTTGCCTGACTTAGTTTCTAACATTGTTCCTTAAGTGCATTCTTCTCCACATCATCAGGGTTTTGCTAAAGTTCCTTTCTCTTGGCTTGAGTTGATGTTAACCTTTCTTGCAGGATAAGAATGAACTCATTGGCAGAATTCAAGTCATCTTGCAATTTAAAGTTCTTTATTCTTTCAATCCTCAAGAGCCATCTCAAGTTGCTTCTCCATAGTCATGTTCAAATATTCTAGTTTTAGGATCTTCCTCAAGCTGTTAAACTTCTTTTGAGGTACCAAACTCTGATACTAATTGTTGGAATCGAAGAACAATGAGAGGGGGGGTGAATTAGTGTTATGACGATAACACAGGATTTTATCCTTTTATACCACACACATATAAACTGGTAAATAAATAAACATATAACATGAAGAAAATAAACCATCCACATAAATGAACACCATAACACACAAAATTTATACATGGAAAACCTCAAAGAGGAAAAACCACAGTGGGATTTCAAACTCACAATATCAATTCACTAGCCATATGAAAGGATATTACATATAATGGGGGCCTACACATGCAGGAAGGCACACTGCCTAGAGTATATTGCTCATCACTAAAGAGTCTCACTGACTACAAGTTTTTGTTGAAGTAAAACAATAAAATTAAACTCAAAAATGCATCTGCTACACCAGATAGAATTCTCATTCTAGCTCTACTCTGTATCGGTTAATAAACCCTGAACACTACTACCGATATCTCTTCTCCTCCAAAAATTCTTTCTAGACTATCTATAGATCATTGCATGATATAACATTCACATATAAATGATCTACATACATATACTTTGCATTATGCAGTTCTACTATATTCTCCTATGTCATATCCTATGTCATATTCAAAATGACCTACCAGACTGAGCTATATACCCATACAAATAATATGCCTTATGTTGGCTTACATCACATTATAAAAGATATTCAATATTGGCCTCGACAATAATTACAAAATTATTCTCTAAATAAGTCTTCCTTGATGTCGGCTTCCTTGAAGTATTGATGCTAGTGTCGGTGTAGCCCTGAATGCTCCAAAGTCAGTGTCTACCGGTATATGCTTCCTAATGATTTTAAATTATTTCCATCTAATCTTGTTGCCATCAATGACAACAAAATGAATCCGATGAGTGTCAATTTCCAATAGATAGATCAGGCAGATTTGATTTTCTGAATCTGCTCCAAAGATTTTCTTCGCATCATCATTAAATGCAGTAGCTTCCTTCTTCAGTTCAAGCACTAGTTTTAGATTAGTATCTTTAGTAATATTTACTTTCTTCTATCTTGGACATCATATTGACTGAAGATGTTCTGATGTTCTCGAGCTGATCTACAGATTTACCATTAATGCATTTTTTATCCTATGTTGATCAACCAGATTTGATCGACAACCACCTCATTTATGTGCACCAAATCTACATTCATAGACTTTAGTTTTTCTATTCAACCACTTGGATTACACATGTCACCACAATAGACATCCAGATATGATGATTAAGGTCAGTCAAAATCCATGTGGACCTCAGCATCTATTGGCACGCAAATGTATCCTCAAATTCTTCTTAAACTCCTCCATCTGCATTTAGGTCACATGAGTAAACCTGGTCAAACATCCACATGGGCTATCAGATGACATCCATGGCATTCTTGAGTTAATTGAACATCATGCTATGAATGGCTTTTATGTTATGCAGAAATATCGCACCTATCAGGTTAACAATAAAACCCTATCCTGATCTACTCTCTCAACTAGAATTCTCATTCCTCATGTTCATCACCGTAACTATCCTGAAGTCACATTTGTCACATGTTGTCAGAAGAGTTTTCACTATCGGTTAGGCCTTTAAGTGTTATCTTGATAGTTATAAGTTACTTTGATTGTTCACCTTAACTTGCTATCCTTATCAGGGTGACTTACCCCAATGTAACACCTTGTCCCTTCATCGGAATAACAAACGCTATTGGCCAGACTTCTACCACTTACTCCACCTTTGTAACATATCCTGATCACCTTGTGATGTCTTTTGTTTTCTTGCATCGATATTAGTTATTCTGATGAAATCTTCACCATCAATTTCACCTATCACCATAAGTTATCCCAAGCATAATCTCCAAGTGACACACCATATCGACATAGGCTACCCCGATCTAGTAGACTTCAAGCCAAATGAACACTCATCGAGATGACCACAACTATTGGCATAGGAAAAACTTGTCAAAATGACAATACAAGTTGCTCCGATGACATATTGTCCACTTACCCTTCATTGGCATATGTATCTTGAAAGCACAAATCCATGGTGACTAACTTCATTAGCATTGGTATTTTGAACCCATAACTCCACAATGACAAACTTCATCGGCATCACTATTCTGAAATCACAACTCCATAGTGGCAAACTATTGGAATAGTTAACACTATTGGATTAACATTTGGACTCTATCCCATCAAAACAACCTTATTCAGATGACTCAACTTGAACCTACATCGGCATAGCTACTCTAACACCAAACTCCAAAGACCTCCTCCATAGTGGCATATGTTATTCTGATGATCAAACTCCGTAGTGATAAACTACATTGGCATAGATTATACCTATGATCTTACCAAAAAAGGTCAACTCTTCTTTTTCTTCTGTCGGCATAGCATACTCTAATGAGAACCTCCATTAAAATAGTTTAGACTATCGACATAGTGGTAGGTTGTTATTCTTCCTTTAAAAGTTACTCTTATAGGTAATCTTGGTCACCTGGTCGACATAGCTATTCTGACATAATGATTGTCAGAGTATTTTACTCTATCGACATAAAACAAAATTGCTACTCTACCTTTGTCAACTATTTTGATGCACCTCCACGGTCTCCTTGTCAGCATAGCTATTTCAATATACTGATATCATGGTAGATAACTCTGTTGGTATTACTCAAAAACATTAGTCTTCCTTTGTCAGTTATCCCGAAGTGTAGCACAAACTCTGTGATCGGTATTACTATCCTGATATCACCCTTCTACCTAACATCAACATGACTTATGCTAATAGCACTTTCCTCCACATGACTTGGTATCGATCAATATATTTTGATATGACCACTTCACCTGCACAACATCTGATTGGCTTAGCTATCCTGATCTAACTTGTGATGCTTATTTATCAAACCATAATGTGATCGATATAACATAGTGAGGTTATGCCGATATACATGATATATTATCTTCACTACCTTAGTTTCAGGACATCCAATAGGAACCCATCATATGGCATTGTGGGAGTCTGCAACTTCATAGCTAATATCTTCTACTACATATGGGCCATCTTCATCAATCTAATCACTATGATCTCTAAAAGTCTCTCCAACTTATGACAACAATCAACCTAACCACTGCCTACAACTTGAGCACACCTACTCTTATGCAACTCATCGGCCCTGCACAAACACATGTTGACATCAATGACAACTTCAATTCCAACAATCTCCCCCTTTGGCATTGATGTCAACACCAATCACCACTCTCCACCTTTGACAACAATGGAAAAGGGGTTGGCCGTCATATAACTTATGATACCAACATAAATGCAACTCATCACTTTCCCCATTTGACACATGAGAGTGTTCCTTGCTACATCCAGATGAACCATTGTTTCAATATATATTGGAAATGATCCAATATTACAAAAATAATCTATGATCAAGTATGCTTAGATCCTCATGTGATCCACTACCATCATATGCATTTTGTCTCCCCTTGGGAACTGCAACTAGAAAATTCATCTTCCCTTATTTATTCCATATGTGTTCTTGTTGGTCTCTCTTATGGACTACACATTTCACAATTTTATTATGCATGCCCTTTCAACACTGCATCTCTATCCTTCATGCCTGCAACATCAATTAATCCTCTTGCAAAATCTATCATTTCAACCCCTCAACATCTTTACAATGTGGACTGCCAACACATAGTTTCCATCCTTTGCAGTTATACACAACCTTATCTATGAAGATATGTAGCTACATCCAAAGGCAATTTTACAATGACCTTCATGCCAACAATGTTGAACCTTGATGTACTGTCAAGGCATCAACCATAAAATCTTCCATTTCATCTTCTTCCTTCATGTCTTCTTCTGATTTTCCTCATATTTGGAGCAATCTATCCTTACACCTATCCTTCTTAATAACTTGGGGGCAAAGAATGTGATCAATATGTTACTCCCCCTAAGATCCTGCATTTCCTTAAGATTTAAGAGAGATTACTTGTGCATGAAATGCATCATGCTGGCCCATGAATGCATTGACTTGTTTCTTTTTCCATACTTGCTTTATTTCATTTCTCTTCGTTACAACTTCTAGAGAAATATCAATTTTCTTCTTGTGTTGGACAACCGTTGCTCTACAATACATTTGCAGTGTGACCAACATTGTGATAGTAGTAGCACATTGTTTTTTTGCTAAATGAGGAAGTAGACGGGTATATATCAACTTGATTTGTTCTCCTTCTCCAAACCATGCCATTGTGACCAGCAGATAGAATAAAAGAATTTCTTGACAAACCAAAAATCCTTCTTTTTTTGTTCCATGTATATCCTTGTCCAGCATAAATTCTATCAACTCTTCCATGTTGACCATAGTTGTTATATCTTCCATGATTGCTGGAAGAGAAAGTGGAAGGGCTGCCATATGACTGAAATGTTCTACTTCTACGTGCATGACTCATATGACCTACTTTGTTACAATTGTAACATACAATATTTATATTTCTTGGAGCAGCAAATGGATTCTTCTTATCATATATGGGGGCAGATCTATGAAAGTTTCTACAACTTGAACTTTTATGTTCACATGCATGACATCTATGCCAAACCACATTCTTCTTCCTAGAGAAGGCACCTTGATCATTAATAGACCTTTTACTACAATTACTTGTCTTATGTCCATAACCATTACATGCAAAACAATAGCCATAGAAGGAGGACTTGTAACTTACAAATTTATTTTGCTAAGTATGTGGAGATCTTACAGGTTGGTATGCTCAACTTCTTCTCCTATCTTGGTGGTCAGTCTTGGGTTGTTTATTTACTACAGTCATTTCTCCTAATCCTTTTTGTCTCCAAATTTGTTCAATCTTGCGAGCAACAACATGTCTTGGTCTTCTTTGCCTCCTTTTTGTATTTTCATTTCTAATAAGGTCATCTTCACTCAGCTTACCCTTTCCATTTAGATCGGCATGGTTCCTTTTTGTAGCAGTAGCCTTCAACTTCATGTCATCAGTAGTAGTGGTTAGATCAATCTTCTTTCTAGGAGAATTCTTGACTTTGAAGGTTTTCTCTTGACCACTTTCACTTGAAGAAACAAAATTTATATCCTTCTTTGAAGTTTGTCAAATGGTAGAGAATTCACCAACATCACAACCTAGCCCAGTGGTATCTTTGTTTAGTTTTTGCTTTCTTAACATCTTGTCCAAAGCATCTGTGCTACCTCCATACTTGATTCTAACCTTGAGTTCTTCTTGACACTTTTTCAAGCTCTATTGTTAGCTTTTGAATTTCATCCTTTAGATTTTTTCCACTTTTGATTCCAACTCTTTACACTTGCACTCCTTGGTATCAAAATCTGATTTTGAATCTTCATTTATCATTTTAGAATCATCCAATTATGCTTTCAAATAAGAAATAGTTTGCTCTGACTCATGGAGACATTTGTTTAATCTATCTTGTTTCTCTATAGCAACATTCTTATACTTTTTGTATTCTTATCTTACCTTACTAAGTTCATCAAGTCCACTCACTAACTCTCCTTCAAGATCCACTTCAGCTTCAACTTCATCTTCATCTTCTTCATCACTCCCAAATACATCTTGCATTTTAGATTGAGCTCTCCTATCACTCTTTAATGTTTGCTCCTCACTTTGTGTCTCTTGTCCCATTAATAGATGAGTGTTCTCTTCATTTCTATTGTAGCAACTAATTGGTTTTCTTTTATCATCTATATGTCTATCTGAACCTTTATTCTTTTACATTCCACAATCAGATCCAGCAGTGGTAGGCTCATTTTCATAGAGTTTCTTTAATCTATCCCACAAGCTCTTTACATATTTGCATCTATCAACCTCTGAAGACACTATATTAGGCAACCCACTAAATATAGCCTTCATGGCTTCTGCATTGCAATCATATCTTGTTTTTGCATTAGGATCATTTGGAGGGCTAGCAGGTATGGAGTAACCATTTATAACTAACATCCAAAAAAAATAGGCTAGAGAAAACAAGTAGACTTCCATTCTAGCACTCCAAGTGACATAGTTTAAACCATTAAACATAGGTGCAAGGATTTACTCAAATTGAATAATTGTGCTCACAAACCAGAATCTACCCAAGCTAGAGGAATCTTTTCTAACCGGGAACCTTTCTCGGATACCAATTGTTGAAACACAATGGATCACTAAGAGGGGGTGAATTAGTGGTAATCAATAAAACCTTTTTATCCTTAAATATCTAAGAAGCAATAACTTTATTCAAAAACCATGTGTAGAGATACTAACACATGATCACACACACACATAAGAGCACATCACTTAACACAAGTGTATATGAGGAAAACCCATGATGGGGAAAAATCTTAGTGAGAGATGTTGTTAGAGTTTACTACTCCAATCTAGCCTCACAAGTAACATGAGTTACAACATTTAGGACACCAACCCCTACAGTTTTATGGGCTACAACCCAAAGGAGAACCAACCCTTGATCTTTAGGGTACCAACCCAACGATCATCAACCCCTAGCTTTGAGAAATCACTTAGAGATTAAAATGAGTAAAAATCAAACACAAGTTAAGCTCCCTATGACAAATGATATTTTGTAACTCTCAAAGAATCTGCTCTTGAGATAGACTACATTCTTATTTTCACTCTAACCTTAAGTCTCTATCTTAGTTCTTCTTCTCTTTTTCTATGTCCTCTATTGTCTTCTCTATGTTTGTCATCTACTCTGTTCTCTTCATTGTCTCTAACTTATACCTTGTTGCACTATCTGCTTTGGTTCTACACTTTTTATTTCAAGTCTTTGCTGGTATTTTGGATATGTTGATATGGTTTTGTCATTGATGTCAACACTTTTCAACACTTGTCAACACTTATCAACACTTGGACATTTGGTTTTGTCCACCACCAAGTCAGTGAAATGCACAATCACCGGTATTTGGTTCCCCGACAGGTTATATTGTACACCAGCACTTAGAATGACTTGGAGACTACCTGGTTATGTCGAAGACATTATTTGATCACTTGGTTTTGGCAATTTGGTTATTTATTTATTCGGGTTTGCATATTTTCTATTACCGGCAAATAGGTCTAGGTTATGCACTAGCAAGCATATCTATTCCAGATCAACACGACATGTTATGGAGATGATTTATTATTATTGTAAATGCATTGAGCCAACATGATGCATCACATAATGATTTATTTGTAATTTATTTTATTGTAATATTCTTTGTAAGCCGACCTACACATTTGGTCTTATCTTTTGGTATATATGTAAGATCTCATTTGTGAGATTGATATGCGATTGGAAAATGGATTGTAATAAGGTATATACAAAAATAAGTAGAGCTATACACGCAGACATCATTTGAAGATTGAAGGAAGGTTTTGAGAAGATAATCAGAGCTTAACGGGTACTGAATCTAGCATATGAAGATGTTATTTTAAGAATTACATTATCATTGGATTTAACCATCCAATTGTATTCAGTGTGACTCCCATTTTGTGATTTAGCAGTGAGCTCTAGGCAGCTGGCCTTTCTGCATGTGCAAACTCCATATTGTACACACATACTATTTGTCATAGTATCATTTGATTATGGGTAAGGCTTCCCACTGTGGTTTTTCCCCTTACAGGATTTCCACATACAAATATTTGTGTTATGTGTGGTGGATGTTATTGTCTTTTTGTTTCATTCATTAATCTCTATCTATACTACAATTAACTGATAAAATTGTCTACCGGCATAAAGTTTGGTTTACCGGCATTAAGCATTAAGTTTTGGTTAAGTTAATTTTGGGTGAATTTATTTGACAAATAATTCACCCCCCCCCCTCCCCCACTCTAAGTTGTCTCCAGGACCTAGCAATTGAAATCAGAGCCTAATCCTCTTTTTGCAGAAGATTAACAGCTTGAGGAGATCCAATGTCTTCTAACTATTTCAGGAAGGATAGTCTGAAACTTGATGGAACCAACTTTGGCATATGGAAGATCAGGATGGAGACACATTTGAATTGCATTGGAAAGGACATATGGGATGTTACAAAGAATGGTTATACTGCTCCTACTCAAGGTCAACCTAATCCACCAAACTTGGCTAAAGATGAGGAAAATGATTGCAAAGCAAGAGAAGCACTTTTGAGCACATTGTTAGATCAGCAAATCATGGGATTATTAGATAGATCTACTTCTAAAGCTATTTGCAAAAAATTGGAAACATTGAATGAAGGTGATTCCACAGTCAAAATTGCAAAACTTGAATGCTTCTGGGTCAGGTATGAAAATCTGAAAATGGAAGAAGATGAAAGAATTTTTGCTTTTATGGAAAGAATAAATGAAACTGTTTTGGGTATACAATGTTGTGGAGGAACCTTAAGTGAAGATGAGATTTTTTCTAAAGTTTTAAGAGCTTTGCCACCGACATATAAAATGAAATTTACTGCTATAAATGAATTGAGAACAATGCCTAATGCATCAGTATCTAGAAACACTTTGGTTGGAAAACTTTCAGTTTTTGAACTTGAGTAATTTGATCATATTGCTACTATTAAGATAGATCTAGCTTTCAATGAATCATCATCATCTGCAGCATCATCATCATCATCTGAGAAATCTAATTGGAAACCCTTTTATACAAGATAAATTGAAGAAATCAGGAAGGCGAATGAAGAACTGGAAGAACTTGAAGCACTATTTTCAAGGAAAATGCCTAAAGGTTCAGTTGGAAGTAAGTATGAAGGTAAAGAACCCTTTAAATGTTTCAACTGCAATAAAATTGGTCATATGGCTTCTAGGTGTCCTGATAGACATGCAAGATTAACAGAAGAAGGTAAAAGAACATATTAGCCTAACCTTGATTATCAGAGATATAAATTTAAGAAGAATAGAGACAAATCTTGTTAATATGTTGATGAAGGAGTTACTGATGATTCTGATGAGGATCTGACAGATAATGGATGGGCTTTTGTTGCTATAACAGAAGATCAACCAACACCTACTGTTCAACCAGTAGAGCAGGCCCTGGTAGCTAAAATTGAGGATAAGGATGAATGGATTATTGATTCCGAATGTTCACATAACATGACTACTGATAAGAGTAAATTCTTATCCTTTCAGGAATACAATGGAGGTCTAGTGAGATTTGGAGATGATAAAGCGTATGTGATCAAAGGAAAAGGAAGTATATCTTTTGATTGTAAACACAATATTGATAATGTTTATTATGTTGAAGGTTTGAAGAATAATCTTTTGAGTGTTGGTCAATTAGTTGAAAAAGGATTTCAATTACAATTCAGGAATGGTAAATGAAAAATCTTAAACATAACTGGTTTGGAAATTGCAACCGGTAATCAGACTAGAGGTAATATCTTTCATTTGAATAAAAATGAGAAAGCATGTTTGATTGCACATATTGATGAAAGTTGGTTATAGCATAAGAGACTTTGTCATGTAAATTTTGATTGCATTATGAAAATCAGCTCAACTAAGGCAGTAAGAGATTTACCTAAGATTGTTAAACCTCACAATTCGGTATGTAAGGAATGTCAGTTTGGAAAGAAAGTTAGAGAAACTTTCAAGAGTATTCCAGAGAAATCTAACAATGTTCTTGATTTAATTCATACTGATTTATGTGGTCTAGCAAGAACTAGAAGTAGACAAGGAGATAGGTATTTTATGCTAATCATTGATGAATATTCTAGAATGTATTGGGTTACTTTTCTCAGGGAGAAATCTGAAGCATTTGGGAAATTCAAACTATTCAAGGTAATGGTAGAGAATGAAATTGGCAAGAAAATCAAATGTTTGAGATCAGATCAAGGAGGTGAGTTCATACATAAGGAATTTAATACATTCTATGAAGTGAATGGGATCAGAAGACAGTTATCAGTACCTCAGACACCCCAGTAGAATGGAGTTGTGGAAAGGAAAAACATAACTATCTTAGATGCAGTTAGAATTATGATATCAGAAGCAAATCTACCTCATATATATTGGAGAGAAGCGGTCAATACAGCTATTTATACATTCAACAGAGTTCACATCAAAGGTGAAACCGGTAAGACCCCTCATGCACTATGGTCTGGTAATACTCCTACTCTTAAATATTTTAGAATATTTGGAAGTAAATATTATATTAGAAGAGATGAGTATATTGTAAAATTTGATCCTAGAAGTGATGAAGGAATATTTCTTGGTTATTCATCTAAGAGAAAGGCATATAGATGTTTTAACAAGAGATTGCAAAAAAATGTTGAGAGTGCAAATGTGAAGATTGATGAACAATTTAGAAGAAAATCAAGGTCATTGGACTCTAAACTAGCAATAGAGATAATCACAAATGAACCTCCTATGAGTGCACCGATACAGAATGTTGATCTAATTACACCAACATCATCTGAGGATTCAATAGTCACCAAAGAATAGCAGCAAGTAAAAACACCCCGGTATGTAAGATTGAACCACTCTGAAAATTAGATAATTAGAAATAAATGTTAAGGAGTTATGACTAGAGGAAGATTGGCAAATGAAGAGGTATGTCTTATTTCTCAAAATGAACCTACATCAATTAATGAGGCATGTGAAGATAAATATTGGATTAAAGCTATGGAAGATGAATTGGAACAAATTGAAAGGAATAACACTTGGTCATTAGTTCCCCGGCCTAAAGACAAAAATGTAATTGGAACTAAATGGGTTTTCAGAAATAAACTTAATGAAGATGGAAAGGTAACCAGAAACAAAGCAATATTAGTGTGTAAAGTATATTCACAGAAAGAAGGAATTGATTACAATGAAACCTTTGCACTGGTAGCTAGAATTGAGGCAGTTAGACTATTATTGGCTATTGCAGCTCACAAGAACTACAAAGTATATCAAATGGATGTTAAATGTGCATTTTTGAATGGTGATCTTGAAGAAAAAGTTTATATTGAACAAGCTGATGGATTTTCTTTGACAAATGACAAAGATATGGTTTGCAAGTTAAGGAAAGCTTTATATGGACTAAAGCAAGCTCCTAGAGCTTGGTATGCTAGATTGGACAAATATCTTTTGAAGCTTGGTTACACTAAAGGTAATGGTGATAGAAATCTATTCTACAAAGTGACTAATGATGACATATTGGTTATTGAAGTTTTTGTTGATGATATAATCTTTGGAGGAGATGGATTGTGTAAAGATTTTTCTAACAAAATGCAGCAAGAATTTGAAATGTCTATGACTGGGGAGATAAAATTCTTTTTAGGATTCCAAATTTCACAGACTGATAAAGGTATATTCTTATGTCAATCTAAGTACTTGAAGGAATTACTAAATAAATTTGGCATGGAAAACTCTAAACTGGTAAGCACACATATGACTACAACTGATAAACTATCTTTGAAGGATGAATCAACACCTATTAATCTGACTAGATACAAGTCTATGATAGGAGGTTTACCGTATTTGACATAAACAAGACCTGATATTATGAATGCAATATGTATTTTTTTAAGATTTTAGAGTAATCCTAAAGAAAATCATGAATCAATAGTGAAAAGGATATTTTGGTACCTACAAGGCACTACAAATCTTGGTTTATGGTGTCCTAGAGATGAAAATTTTGATTTATGTGCATACATAGATGCTAATTGGGAAGGAGATGTAGATGATAGAAAAAGCACCATCGACAGAGCATTTTTTCTTGGTAGAAGACTAATTTCATGGTTGAGCAAGAGACAAAGTTGTACATCACTATCAATAGCAGAATCAGAATATGTTGCAGCAACAACTAGTTGTACACAAGTATTATGGATCAAACAAATGTTGAAGGACATAAAGGTTAAATGCAAGGAACCTATAACTATTTACTGTGATAATATGGTAGCAATTGATATATCTAAGAATCCGGTATTTCACTCAAAAACTAAACATGTTTCTATCAAATTCAATTTTCTAAAAGAGAATGTTGAAGCAAAAGAAGTGAAATTAGTTTATGTGAATACTAAAGAGAGGATTGCAGATATTTTTACTAAGCCTTTTTCTGAGGAGACTTTTGAATACCTCAGACCAGCTTGGAGTCCTACCCCCACCGGTAGAGACTTAGACAGTTGATGTTTGTCATCAACCGGTAGAATTAACAGAGAAATCTTTTTTTTTGACTTTGATGAGGAGAGCTACTTCTTAGGGGGAGTAGTTGGTATTTTGTACTTGAATCTGGTTTTTGTATTGCTTTGGCATTTGATGTCAAAGGGGGAGAGATATCTATGAAAAACCACATAATATTTTGGGAGAAATTATTCCTAGGGGAGAGATATTATATATTTTGATTTCTGGTTAATGATCTATTTTGGAGATTGTTGGTTTTTGGTGTTTGGCATTTCTGTTTTGGCACTTTCATGGTTTTTCCATCTTGTGTTGCCATCAATGCCAAAGGGAGCAATTGTTAGTATTTTGGATATGTTGATATGGTTTTGTCACTGATGTCAACACTTGGAGATTTGGTTTTGTCCATCGGCAAGTCAGTGACTTATGCACAGTCACTAGTATTTGGTTCATCGGTAGGTTATATTGTTCAGTGGCACTTGGAATGACTTGGAGACTACCTGGTTTTGTTGAAGACATTATTTGATCACTTGGTTTTGGTAATTTAGTTATTGATTTATTTGGTTTTGCATATTTGTTGTTACCGGCAAATAGGTCCAAGTGATGCACCAGCAAGCATATCTATTCCAAATCAACATGACATTTTATGGAGATGATTTATTATTATTGTAAATGCATTGAGTTGACATGTTGCATTGCATAATGATTTATTTGTAATTGATTTTATTGTAATATTCTTTGTAAGATGACCTACAAATTTGGTCTTATCTTTCGGTATATATGTAAGATCTCATTTGTGAGATTGATATGTGATTGGAAAAAGGATTGTAATAAGGTATATGTGAAAATAAGCAGAGCTATACACGCAGACATCATTTGAAGATTGAAGGAAGGTTTTGATAAGCTAATAAGAGCTTAACTGGTATTGAATCCAGCATATGAAGATGATATTTTAAGCAGTACATTATCATTGGATTTAACCATCCAGTTGTAGTCAGTGTGACTCCCATTTTGTGATTGAGTAGTGAGCTCTAGGCAGCTAGCCTTTCAGCATGTGCAGACTCCATATTGTACACACATACTATCTGTAGTAGTATCATTTGATTGTGGGTAAGGCTTCCCATTGTGGTTTTTCCCCTTACAGGGTTTCCACAAAGAAATATTTGTGTTATGTGTTGTGGATGTTATTGCCTTTCTGTTTCATGCATTAATTTGTACCGGTACTGCAATTAACTGATAAAACTGTCTATCGGCATAAAGTTTGGTTTACCAACATTAAGCATTAAGGTTTGGTTAAGTTAATTTTGGTTGAATTTATCAGACAACTGATTCAGCCCCCCCTCTCAGTTGTCTCCGGGATCTAACAGTCTTTTCCTCTCTCCAATTCATACTTTCACTCTCTCCAAAAACACTTCTACACAATTCAACTCTTATCTGAGCTACTTCTCCTCAACATTTTGTACCCACATCAACACCTTATAGTCGTATAGTCACAACACTTCCTTTTTTATCCTCAACACTTCTAGTTAGTCACATGACTCTGTTCTTTACTGCTACATTAATAAACTACACCAACCTACACTATATCAGTTAGATCATACCTCATTACATATCAGACAACCTTGTTTGCCTCATTATCATTTCACCAAGTGTACACAATTTTTTGTGTAGTATACAAATCATCCATTCAGTCGATTCTCATTCACCGAGTTGTCAATTCAGGTTTCAAGACCCGATAATCTATATCCGTCACCAACTTTGACTAGGATCCATGGATCTGATGGATTCAACCTAGAAGCCTTGATCTCAGCCGTTATTTGTGGTGGTTCCATGTGCCACATCATCAACCACCTCAGCCATATACACATTCACATTCTATCTTGAGAGCACACATACATTCCCGCTAAGAGATGAAATTCAAATGTACATCTGATAGATCAGGCAAATTTGATCTTCTGAATCTACTCCAGAGATTTTCTCCCAATCATCATTAAATGCAACATCTTCCTTCTTTATTTCAAGCACTAGGTTTAGATTACTATCTTTAGTAATCTTTACTTGCTTCTAACCTGGATATTATATCGACTGAAGATGTTTTGATGTTCTTGATCTCTTATGCAGGCTCACCATTAATGCATTTTACATCCTCTATTGATCTGCAAGATTTGATTGACAACCACCTCATTTATGTGCACCAAATCTACATTCATGGACTTCGGTTTTGTTGTTCGACCACTTGGATTACACATGTTACCACATTAGATATCTAGATCAAATGATCAAGGTCATTCAAAATCCATGTGGACCTCAACATTTCTTAGCACACAAATGTGTCCTCAAAGTCTTCTTAAACTCCTTGATTTGCATTCAGGTCACATGAATAAACCTGGTCAAACATCCACATGGACTATCATACGACATTCGTGGCATGATCAGATTAGTCAAATACCATGTTGTGAATGGCTTCCATGTTATGCAGACATATCACACCTATTGGGTTAACAGTAAATTCTTATCCCAATCTACTCTATCAACTGGAATTCTCATTCCTCATGTTCATTGCCATAACTATCCCAAAGTCGTATTGGTCACCTACTATCATAATAGTTTTAACTATCAGTTGGACCTTTAAGTGTTATCCCAATAGTTATTGGTTACTTCAATCATTCACCTCAACTTTCTATCCTGATTGGCGTGACTTACCTTGATGTAACACCTTATCCCTTCATCGGCATAATCAACACTGTCGGGTAGACTTCTACCACTTACTTCACCTTTGTAACCTATCACGATCACCTTGCAATGTATTTTGTTTTCTTGCATCGGTATTTGTTGTTCTGATGAAGTCTTCACCATCCATTTTCCCTATTACCATAAGCTATCTAGAGCACTGTCTCCAGGTGAAACACCATATCGGCATAGGTTACCCCAATCTGGTAGACTTCAATCCAAATGAACACTCATCAAGATAACCTAAACTATCAACAAAGGAAAAACTTGTTAGAACAACAGAACAAGTTACTCCGATGACATACTATCTGCTTACCCTTCATTGACATAGGTATCTTGAAAGAAAAACCCCATGGTGACTAACTTCATCGGCATAGGTATTCTGAATTCACAACTCCACAATGACAAACTTCATCGACATCACTATTCTGAAATCACAACTCCATAATAACAAACTATCATAATAGTTAACACTATCGGATTAATATTTGGACTATATCGCTTCAAAACAACCTTTTTACGATGACTCAACTTGAACCTGCATTGACATAGCTACTCTGACATCGAACTCCAAAGACCTCCAACATATCGGCAGATGTTATTCCAGTGATCAAACTTTGCAGTGATAAACTATATTGGCATAGATTATACTCATGATCTTACCAAAAATGTCAACTCTTATTTTTCCTCTGTCGGCATAGATTACACAGATGAGAACTTCCATTGGAATAGTTTACACTATCGGTATAGTGGTAGGTTGTTATTCCACCTTTAAAATCTACTTTGATAGGTAACCTTGGTCACCTGGTCGGCATAGTTATTCTGACATAGTGGTTGTCGGAGTAGTTTACTGTATCGACATGACACAAAATCACTACTCTACCTTTGTAAGCTTTGCTAATGTACCTCCATGGTCTCCTTGTTGGCATAGCTATTTTGATATACTCATATCAGGTTAAATAACTCTATTAGTATTTCTCAAAAACAATACTCTAGCTTTGTTAGTTATCTTGATGTGTAGCACAAACTCTGTGATCGGTATTGCTATCCCGATATCACCCTTTGACCCAGTATCGGCATGACTTATGCCAATAACACTTTCCTCCACATGACCTGGTATTGGCTGAGCTATTTCAATATGACCACTTCACCTGTACAATAATTGACTGGCTTAGCTATCCCAATCTGATTTGTGATACTTATTTATTACACCATAATGTGATCGGTATAACATATAGTGAGGTTATGTTGATATACATGATATATTGTCTTTACAATCTTAGTTTCAGGATATCCAACTAGAAACCATCATATGAAATTGTGGGAGTCTACAACTTCATAACGGATCTCTTCTACTACATCTACCATCTTCATCAATCTATTCATAGTGAGCTCTGCAAGTCTCTCCAACTTATGACAACAATCAACCTGACCACTGCCTACAAACTGATCATAGCTACTCTTCTACAACTTATCAGTCCTACATAGACACATGTTGACATCAATGACAACTTCAATACCAATATCATCAACCAATGAAATATAGGTTGGCTCAACACATGCTACATATTACAAAATTGTAATCACAAATACTAAAATAATGCATATGGACCAAAACAATATTGACTAAGACATAGTGTAGACTTGAACAACCATGACAAATATGAAACACCTCCGAGAATTATGCCTTGATCATTTGCAACATGCTACCACATCGAGAATTTTGTATACCATAAATAGCATCACTAGATAAGGAAAATATTTAATAACGAGCACAATAATCAATGTAGACTACCAATGCACATAGAACATGATCTAGAAACATTCACAAGCAATCTGAATTGCACCATAACAACTGCAACAACTAGAGCTCAATAAAACCAACATAATTGATAAATCATTAATCAATCGAACTAAGGACACACATCAACATCCAGAATACATCTCACATATTTTCAACTAAAGATATCACAATTTCAGAGCAATACAGAGCATAAACCAGAATACTGAATAACACGAATAGCTGAATATCAACCACAATATTGAACCTCATAAATTGATCAAATCATCATGCGGATCTCTAAAAAATGGGAATGAACCATCTAAAAACAACATACCAGAAACCCCTTAATTTGCATTAGCTCATCTACAACACACGGGCAAAACCAACTCATTCAATCTGACTACAACACTGGAATACAAAGGAGAATATGTTGACATAAATGACAACACATCAACCAATGTCCAAAAATATCTAAGAACTTTAATGTCTTTTTGGATCTAGTGGTCATGGAGATTAACCACTTCCTTGATAGCCTTATTTTGGTTCTCCGTAGACTTAACCTAGCTACGAGTTCTAGTGGAAGGCCCCTTAAGTTGAGAAGCAAAAATTCTACCTTTATCATAACCAAACATATCACCATCTTTACATTGGCTAGAAGTCCCATTTTTAGCATTAGTTGTTTTTTTTTGTTATTGACAGTTCTTCAACTCCTTCATCTTTCTATTCAGGATCTTCAAAACTTCATAATTATTTTGGATTGTATTTTTACTAATATTCACCATCATCTCTAGCTTCTCGTAAAGTTTATTGATGGTGCCCTCTAGTAGATTGATTCTCCCCTCAGAATCATTTCTCATGATGTGGATATCCTTGCCCGTGTCTACTAAAATAACAAGCATTTTTTGTTTTCCCTCTTTATTGATCTCATAATCAACCCCTTTTTCAATAGTATCCAACTTGTTATGCAAGGTACTCAATCTAGCATTGAGCTAGTTGATTTCTACATAAAACCATTTAATCAATACCACTTGTCCCAAAGCCCCATCTTTTTCAAAACCAATAAAATCACTAATTTTTACCTTTCCTTGATTGAAGTTTGAATTTAGGTTCTCCTCTTGCACTCAGTGATCAATAGTCTGGTGATAAATTACCCCCTCAATGTCAATATTATCCTCTCTACTACCAGGAACCCCTATAGGATTTTTCTCATCTTGTTAAATCTTGTTTCCTTTCCGAATAAAATATTTCTTAGCCACCCCAGAAGCATCTTCTTTACCCTTTATTTTCTTCTTTCTTTTGTAGTGTAATTGTCATCTTCACCCTCATCACTAGTAAAATAATTATTTATCCAATAAATCTAGATCCTAGGTTTTTTTGAGGTCTTATTATAGGATAAGGACCTAGATTCCAATTTATCATCCTCTCCAACCTAATTCTTGTCCTCATCAAAGGTAATATCCTCTAGGTCAGTGTTCATATTAGAATAATGAATTTAGAAAAGGGTTTATAGATTGGGAAAGGATTATGCTTAATAGGGTCAATTGATAGTGATAGGGGTTTAACATGCTACATTATGAGTAAAATGAGACCACCATGCAAAATTAGAAACCCAGAGTTCTTTTTATGGTCATTGATACTAGCTTCTAGAAAGGAAATCAAACAAAAATGAAAAGAGAGATCAATTGTATGATGCAAATGATTTGATAATATAAAATGATATCCAGAGAGACATGTGAATATACCATCAAGAGTACAATACATTATGATGGCCTTCATAGTTTTATCCCAATAGGGTTTAATAGAACCTCTGTCGTATCCTCCTAAATAAATGTTAACATGTTTTTCTTTCTCTCCTTCCTTTTAGGAATAATCCATGGCCATCTTATATGCCTTATAGTCTTTGAAGATATTCTTCTCATCGCAGAGAGCCTAGTGACAAAAGTGTTGAGGTCCTCAGTAATCTCTAATTTCACATTGCAAACTCTCACCATGCTATTCTTTCAACATTTCACAAACATCCTGGTAGCCTGGAGATTAGAGCTATGTAAGTTTTCCATGAAAGAAGTAATCCTTCCCTCCCTAATCTTGTCCCAATCCTAGATTTTACTTATCCATTTATTGTAAGATCTCAGTTCCAACCTACTTCTATCTCCACCCATATTCCAAAAGCACTAAGAAACAAAGGGAAGACTAATCATAGCTTAAGGTAAGTCAGAATAGGATAGGGGATTACAAATAAACCAAACTAGAGAAAGACTTCACCAGACACCCATAATCTATGTGGCATTTAATTCAAATTGATAGGGAGTCATAATTTAACTACAAGGAGCTATCACCTCAATATTTAATTATTTTATTACAAATGATATTGGTATTAAACTCAAGGGGAATCAAGTCATTGGGAACCCATGTATTAGAAGCATCCTTAGAAACACCTAGGATTGCAAGGAGGTTCACCACACCATTACCCTCCCGATAGACATGGGGGATAAAATTCTAACCAAAAGGTTCTAAAATGTTGATTCTATTCATAATCTACCCCTCAATGGTCTAACTTAGAGTTTGAACTTATTTAAGGATACTGATAATATTGAGAGAATCTCCCTCTAGGAAAAACTTCTTGAGACCATGATATTTTTGCCATTTCTAAATTAATGTAGGAAACATATTCTTTATCATAGTGGTTTGTCTCAATACCCAAAGGGAGTGCCATTACTAAAGAAAACCTACAATTATGATCTCTTATCACTACCCCACTTCTTGTAGGACCTGAATTCCCTTTAGTTGCACTGTCAATGTTGATTTTAATTCATTCATTATAGGGGCTTTCAAAATAAAATTAGTTTGAGGATGCTTGACCTTGTAAATCAATTTATAAATTTCCAAATCAAGTTTCTAGTTAGAAGCAACCTGCCACTCATAACGATAAACAATAATTTTGGATTTCCTTGAGAAACATTTGTAATCCTTGCAAAAATGTTTTCTTTGATAGAAAAGGAAATTTTAAATGAGAGGTTATGAGTTGAGAGAGAGAACTGCATAAATATCTTATTGTTTTTTTCATTCCATACTACCCAAGAAGTATAAGGAAAAATAAGAGGCCAAAGAAACCGAAGGGCACAATTCTCAGTAGGAGCAATCTACTCAAACTAGTCCTCATAAAAGGAGTTTGGAAATATCCAACTAAGATTTCAAAAGGAAAGGATTTGGTAACAAATATTTGACATAAAGGATAAACTAAAGAGAAGATGGAAAGAGTTATCTAAATTCTTTTCACAAATACAACTCCTATTAGGTAATGAGAAACCGATTTTGCAAAGATTATCAATCCAGTTAGAACTTTTTTTTGAGAAAGGATCCAAAATAAAATGATATTTTTTTGGCACAAGATTTGAGTTCCATAAGGAATCCCAGAATAGGGGAGTGGCATGCATATCGTACTACTGATGTAAAGAACTAGACATCAAAAAACTTCTCATCAAGTGACAATTTCCAAACAACTTGATCCTCCAACCTAGAAGATGAAATATAGGTTTAAGAGAGAATATAATGTAGCATTGAAAGATAAATATTACCAAAAGATAATTTTTTCTACTTGCGATCAAATACATGACATCAAAACAACTTGATGCAATCATTCTTTAAGGGAGAGGTCCAAGGGTAGTCCTCAAGGGGGCAATTTTGAAGCCACTAGTTTTGCCAAAAAAAAAGAATCCTTATTTTGTTTCCCAAACATCATCTAAGACCTTTCAAAAATTACTAGTCTACATTTTACAAATTTATTCCACAGGGAAGAGGCGGAGAGGGTACCTTGTTGATAATTGAGAAAGTGACACATATTCTCATACAATCACAAATACTTATTAAATGAAATTTGGGCCCATTCTTTGTAGTCAGTCATATGTCTCCAAACTTGTTTCGTAAGAAGGAAACTATTGAATTCCTTGATTCTCCTGATTCCCAAATCTCCAAGTCTCTTGGGGAAGAACATTTGATGCAAATAAAAAAGGTATAATCTCCCTTTGTCTCCTATATCAGTCAAACCCAAATTATGCTAAATAAGCTCAATTTTCTCTTGAAATTTTCAAGGATCTTGAATAAACTTAAAGAATAAATAGGTAAGTTCTAATGAGAAGCCTTAATATGTTGAATCTTGCTATCTTGGTTGACCAAGGCTCCCTTCCACCCAGCAAGCTTAGACTGAAATATACTGTAAAGCCCAAGTGAAAAAGCATTAGAGATCTTATTAGAACATAAATGAATCCCTATATATGAAGAAAGAAGCTCTACCATAGAGAATTCGAGGATCCTAGCAATTATTTTGTTCATATGATTAGGAGTGATCAAAAAATAAATGTTGTTTTTAGGAAGCCTGATTTTTTGACCCAAGGCAACCTCATAATTCAACAAAATAGAGTTTAGATGTTTGGATTCCCTAATAGAAGCTTCATGCATAATGATAGTGTCATCAACAAATTTTTGATGAGAGAAAACTTGATCAGAGAATGAGGGGGTTAAAAATTTTAAATTTCCATCCAAAAGCCTCCACCATAATAGGATCCCAAGAAAGGAAAATTGAAGAGAAAAGGGGAAATAGGATGAGAGGGATAAATCTACCAAGAACCTCCACCATAATGTTGAAGACAAAAGGGGAAATAGAATCCCCTTTCCTCATGCCTCCAGAGCAAGAAAGGAAACTTCAAGATGAACCATTATTAATAACAAAAATATTTTGTGTAGAAATGAGCTTCCAAATGATTTGAATAACTTTGATATTAAAGCGAGAAGACTTGAGAACTCTAATAGTAAAATACCATTTAACCCTATCATAGGCTTTTAGAACATCCAACTCTATAAAAAATCTACCTTCTTTTTTCATCATAAGAGAATGAATATTCTTATGAATAGTGAGAATGTAATAACAAATTTCACACCTAGGAAAAAAGCCATTATGTTGAACATAAATTATAATAAGAAGTTGAGCCTATGCACCAAGACCTTCAATAAAAACTTGTAAATCAAGTTGCATAAGCTTATAGGGAAGAAATCACCAAGGTCTACAAAACAAGTTTCTTAGGGATCAAGATAACAAAAGTAGCATTTAATTCCTTCAGCATACTCCTACCCTTGGAGGTTTCTTTAGTAGAATTAGAGACATCATCTTCCATGGCATTGTAGAAAATTTGAAAGAAAAAAAAAAGGAAAAGCACCTAGCCCATGGGCTTTATTCCTTCAAAAGAGAAGATAGCTTTCTGAACTTCATCCATAAAGGAAACATAAATAAGAGCTCCATTCATCTTATAAAAACTTAGGTTGTGGATGACATAGATAAATTGTTGTTAAAAAGAAAGGTCCAGATTATAGTCCATAGTCGGGAGATTGTAAAAGAATTTTGAAGCAACCAACATAATATCTTCCTCCCTATCGAGCAAGATGCCATTATGAGAAATTGATTTGAAATGATTAGTGGTTCAAAACATTAAAGTAGAAAGATGATATTTTTTAGTGTTGTGATCTTTACATTGAAGACAAAGAGTCCTAGATGTCTGTTTCTAAAGCTCTTGTTCTTTAGAGATAATTTCATGAAGGTAGGAAGGGACAAAAATTTCTTGGTCAATTAAAAGAGGGTCTAAACCTTGCAACTGAATCAACATCTACACCCCATCTAGATCATTTATAATCTACATCTTGTCTTTGAAAATGTGGCCATAAAAGTATTTAGTCAATCATTTACCATAAGATTTTATAGGGAAATCATTTAAACCACATGAAACATCATTGAGTCATCCACATTTATAACCTACCGATCCCAAACCTGAATTTTGAGATCAGGTTGTTGAACCCACATATTCTGAAATATAAAAGGGAACTTTTCTCTATGTTTCATAACATTTGATAAAAGAGAAATGAGGAAATGATCTGACCCTCATCTAGTGAAGGTACATCAAGAGAAAGAGTAAGAGAAAAAAAAGTCTAGGGAGATGAGGGATTGATGAAGATTGACCTAAATTTGCATCTCCTCTATAGGCATGTTATACCAAGTAAAGGTTGCACCTCATAAGTTCAATTCCATTAGACCTTGAGAATTAATGAAGCTCATTAAATCCAATTTTCTATAATTAGAGGCTTGAAAACCATCCATCTTCTCATTGTTCTCGAGTGAGGTGTAGAAGGGTGTGTGCACCAAGATGGTGCCAAAAAAGTGGACACACACCAAAAAAAAGTTGAAAAAATAGATAGTGCATACCTAATTTTTGAATTTTAAATAACCCCATATGCGCTTTTGGTTCATTTATGTTGATCTTAAAAGGAAGGAACTGTGTACGTGGTCCTTAAAAACTAAGACCGCATACGCGGTCCCTTAGAAATTAGGATCCTGTATGCAGTCTTAGTGTTTTAAGACCGCGTATGTGCTGCCTATCAATTTTTATTTTTTTTATGCCGATTGGGTCTCATTTTCAAACCCTAGATGAAAGAAGTTTGGAGGGGTATTTTCTTGCAAAACCACACATGAGCTCCCGATTTCCACTTCCCAGTGCCAAGGAAAGAGGTAGGTTGTTTAATTTTTTATTTATTTTGCATATTTGATAAATTTTATTTACATTTTGAATTTAAAATAATTGATTTTGATTTTTTTTTACAAATATATTAGATTCTCAAAATCTAGAACCACAAAAAAAACCCACAAAATACACCTCCATCTCCTCCTTTAGAGTGTACACCAACTACACAAGAGCAATTACTTAATTAGTTAGGGAAAAACACTAATAAAATAAGTAGATTGATTAATAAATTTGAAAACATCTAACCTTGAGAATCATGTATCCCTTGCCACTAGCATAGAAACATTAGCTATTTGTGCCACTACACTTTCTACTCAGATTACAAAATGGGGAAACTATAGGGATAGGTGTCATGCATTTTATGAGAATGGATTGTCATATGAGGGAGTGAAAAACAAAAACATAAGTAAAGCACAAATATGTGCTCTTTTTGTTGATCCTATAACTGGTGAGTCCTTACCTCTTAATGCAAACAGGTTTCCCATACATTTGTGTACCAATGTGCAGATGGGGAATCTATTTCAGAATAGGTGGTGGATGGTCTTTGACGAACTACCTTGTAATAATTATGAGGTGCCATTATATTTTTTGAGGAAAGTATATCATGAGTTTGTCCTTAATGAGAAGCCTAATTATTTTGACATGAGAGAGTTCCATGGTAGAGGTGGTGGCTTTGGCCAAGATAGACCAAGAGCTCATAGGGTAGTAGACTTGTAGATTCGTCGCCCCTAGCACCCAAACCCAAGGTGCATGTGACTATCCCAGTAGCCTTGAAAGATTCAATGGAGCTATAGACTCTTCAGGTGGCCACAACATTGAATGATGTGATCATCCAGCATGGGACATAGTTGGAACACCCTCTTGTACTAGATGATGATCCATTAGCTGGGGCAACTAATGTTGGTCAACCCATTCACCATGTGTGTCCCACTTGCTTAGGCATATGCACAGGGATGAATGGCGAGGCCACTGCAGATGGCTCCATAGCCCATTCGTGCATGATTTGTGGGACTAGATGCCAAACCAGCATGACTGAGGATGTGGCATTGATGGATGAATTGATGGATATGTTGTTTGATAGTCAGCCACAGACACAAGTGTGTTGATTTGAATTTATTACATTTTATTTATCAGTCACTTAAAATTTGTAATTGTAAATGAATTTTCATTTATAGATTGATTTAAATTGATACAAATAATATGACTTTTAGGATGCAGTCGCGACATCTGATATTCCTCCTGTGGTTATTGTAGCTACAACTTTGACACCTGAGGTATAAATTTTGTAACATGTTAAAATAGAATAGTACACTTTTAATTCAAAAAAATTACAAGATATACTTGTAGCGTAGAAATTAGGATTCATCACAACAGGATATATCAATCAAAACACAAGACAATCAAAGCAATATCATGAGAATACTCATTGAAATGAACCTAATTCTAAGCACATTCAATAGAGGTATGGAAACAAAGCATTCAAAGATGAAAATATTATGCAAACCAGATGTAAAATTGAACACTCCTTCCATGCAGCTCCATTGTTGTTCTTTCCTCTTCAATGGGTTTGTGGATCTCACCTACAAGTGCCCTCACAATTGAAAGCAAAAAGCTCAAGAGTACTAGAACTAAAATTTGATAGTTTGACAGCAATTCGGATTTCAAGAAGTAATTGAAGGGCATGATTGAAGAAAAATTATCCAATTTATAGAGAAATTGGAGAAATCACAAAATTGGCATGATGCAATTCAAATGGAAATTGCAAATCAACATGACAAATTATGACAAATTATGCACTTTCCATGCACAATTTGATTGATTGACAATTTGATGACAAATTATGACACATTCTATGTCAAAATTGATTGATTATCAATTATGACAATTTCATGACAAATTGACATGCCATTCCCATGGAATTAGGAGATGAAATAGGAGGGAAAAGAAATTAGAAATTTGAGAATTTAGAAAATTGAAATTGATGAAAATTAGGAAATTGGAATTAGAAATTGATGAAAAATAGGATTTAGGAATTAGTGAATTAATTAATAATTTTTCATTTATTAATCAATTCGCAAAGAAGAATAATTAGCCAATTAAATAAAGATTTAATTGTAATAAGAAGACTTAGGATTAACAAGTAATTTAGTAATCCTAGAGGAAGAAATGGCGAATTAGGTTAAATGACTAAATCATAAAACCCTAGAAGACGAATTAGAAATGCGAAAATGAAAATTAGGTCTTGATTGAAGATAATTAATGTCATGATTCTGAATTGATAAATGACCAATGCAATAAATGATTTGATTGAGAAATACGCCAATTGACATGATTTGATCCAAATTGACACAATTGAGACAGATAATGATTGATAGTGAAATGATGACAAATCGGTTGCAAAATGACAAAATCGACAAGAGGACAAGAATCGACAACAAAATGGATTGCAAGATGACAAGATTGAAAATGACCACGATCGATGACAAATCGATCGCAAAATGACAAGATTGCACATGACAACGATCGATGACAAATCGATCGTTAAAATGACAAGACTGAAGGATTTATGATACGATTGATAAGATTGATAGAAGGACAAAACCCTAATTAGGATTGACGATGTCCAAAATGATGACAAATGAATACGCACATTGATGCGACAGGGTAAAATCGATCAAAATCATGACTGAATATTGTTGTCGACAAGACCAAATTCAAGGATGAGATGATTGAAGAATATAGAAGAATGACTCGATGTTCGCAAATAATAAAGACCAAGTGCGTGACATAGGAGAAATGTTAATGCGATGCAAAAACCTAAAATGAGGCAATGCGCAAATGTTAAAGTATGACTTCGCAAGCGTTGACCATTTTTGGGTGTCTACATTTTGCCCCTCTTTGAGACAATGCGATTCTGAGCGTTGTTTCAAAGAACAATAACTAAATGCCCCAGACAATAATAATGACATATGCATGCCCCCTTGAGGAATTGGCCGGAAACATGCGGAAAAGAGGCCAATTGATCGATAAAGATGACAGGATCGAACGGACTGACAATCAAAGATCGGATGCATGACAGAAAAGCAATTTAATGTGCACAAGACCGCGACCAACATAAGATGGAGAAGATGCACGTCCATCTATGCAATGACAAAGAGCTATAAATGGGACCAAGAGGGTGAAAATGACTCATTTGCACTAGCTAAAGAGGAGGATTTGTTGCTCTGGACAAGAACACTTGCAGATAGATGGCGAACATTCCAATGGCGGGTCACCTTGGAGAATGTGTATGCACATTCAGACGATCGGAGGACGCAGGAGCAGCAGTATGTATCGCGAAAACCCATGTGTTTGATTTCATGAATTTTGATGGCTTACGGGACATTGCGGGACCCACAGGGGACACCAAAATGGACATCTGGGCTTGTGTCATCTAAACCTGTGCTTGTGTATGATGTTATGCACTTGTGTAGGAAGACACAAGCACAATTCACCTGACACAAGCGCAATTGAGATTACACAAGCGCAAGAGTTGAAAAATGACTCACTTTTGATTGGAAATGGCATGCAAATGACCTGACAAGGGGGGGAATGGGTAGGATGGGCCAATGTAGATGAAAAACACCCCGATTTGGACATGAAAATGAGGAAATGCAACCCATAGGAGCAAACCCTAAAACTGACAAAATGATGCCCCGATTGTGATGCAGAGTCGACAATATCCATTGATCGCACGGGAGAATCGACCGAACTGTTTCATGCTACGACATAGACTCAGGAGCACAGAGAGAGACACATTAGCTGGACTGGGATTGTATTACATCACATATATGCCCGAGATTAGGGCAAACACAGGATTGCTTACTGCATTGGCAGAGCGATGGCATTCGGAGACTTCCTCATTCCATTTGGCAACTGGCGAGGCGACAGTGACTCTAGAGGATGTATGGCGCATCCTCCGCATTCCTATACATGGGGAGATGATAGAGTACGACCCAGTGACAGGGAAAGATGCGTTATGCAGACTGTTTGAGTGTGACGCAGAGGATCTAGACATTGTCGAGAGGGAGATTCGGTGGGAGACTATGGTAGCCGAGTATGAGCAGCGATGTGTGGTGATAGCAGTGGTGATAGCATGTCTTCTGGCAGGTGACAGATGAGGACATGGATTCCCTATTGGTTGGGGAAGAGTATTAGAGCAGATGGTGACAGAGGGGACAGTGTATGCATGGGGACCATGTGTACTTGCTATGTTATATTTCCAGCTACATCAGATAGCGTATCAGGGAGTGCAGACACTGAGTTGTGGAGTCACATTGCTTCAGGTATGGGCATTCGAGCATATTGCCATATGTCGGCCGATTACAGATAGACAGGTTGTACCACACTGACCATATGTGTATAGCTATGGTGGAGCACTGAGACAGGGTCCTTTTGGATACATATTATACTGGTGACATGAGCTAGACAGACTTAGAGAGTTCATATGGAGGCCATATCGAGATTGCCCCGGATGGTCAGATGATCATGAGGAGTTACCATACTGCAGACAGGAGAGGTACTTGATTGGGCGACTAGTAAACCGTCAGAGAGTGATTGAGTTATACCTGCCAGAGAGGGTCAGACGACAGTTTGGAGAGACACAGGATGCTCCTTGGAGGACTGCATGCTTTGCCCGATCTCACCGAGAGACGAGTCAGTGGGGTAGTATGATTCAGCCACATATAGCATATGCCGATTTTGCACAGTTACAGCAGAGACAGTGGGATTGGATGTCAGATGTGGTAGATGCTGGGACTATAGAGGAGTATGAGACATGGTTCGCACAGCAACGGCCAGTGCCTTTGACCGATCCGGATATTCCAGTACCGAGGAGACAGGAGGACTTCCCACTCACAGGAGAGGAGGGAGATGATGAGGACGAGGAGGATGACGAGGCTGATGAGGATGAGGGTGATGGAGAGGAGGACGGAGCTGATGGAGGTGATGAGGAGGATGAGGGAGATGATGGTGGGGAGGATGATGAGGAACCAGATGCAGCGGATCAGGAGACTTTGCAGGATATTCCCATAGAGCCAGAGATAGCTAGGACAGAGGAGATAGACATGTACAGGGCTACCATAGCGAGCCAGCAGGATTATATTGCAACATTGGAGAGACAGCATGAGCAGTTCAGAGCGGAGATAGCCAGACTCACAGAGGCTCGGGATCCAGCCATAGTTCAGGCACAGCGAGAGGGACAGAGAGTCACTGAGTTCATTGGGTCGATCAGGGATGCCAGTGCACGGGAGATGGCACAGATGCTGGTAGAGACCGGCGAGGAGAGACTGTACTGGAGGACACTATATGAGGGTGCAGTTCCACCGGAGCGGAGAGCACCTTCATATCGGGCACGATCGAGGACAGAGAGCAGGTCACGCTCTCGGAGGACATTGAGCAGCATAGGAGGGAGTGGACCGATGAGACCACCGCAGCCAGGACCAGGACCAGGTACATCATCTGCGAGACATGGCAGGGATGAGGAGGATAGAGGGAGCACCCAGTGACAGAGGCACATGCTCCGTATGACAGACAGTGGACATTATGTAGCTTGACATTATGTAGTCAGCCTACGGGCCATACTTAGGACAGACAGTTTGATTTTGTACTCTGACATTATTATGATATGTGATATGATATGCATCGATATGATGGGATGCAATATGTTATGACTTATGTTATTTTTCATGAATGGATGACTTATGCATTGTGTATGGACATGTATGGATGTATTTTTATGTATTTTTGATGCATTTATAATATGAAATGTATAAAATGCGTGATGTAATATGTAATGGAATGCAAATGTACTAACCAAATGTATGCAGGACACAATATGGTTTTGGATATCGGAGCACTAGACTGAACTGACTATCCGACCGGACGGAAGAAGTGTTAGTAAGAAGAAATAAGACAGAGGACAATTAGAGATGATGAAAATTTGCTTTCAGTAATGCACTTTGTAGGTGAGAACCTTTATTTTTATGTAGCAAAACGAATGCGTAGCATCATGACATTGAAGGCCAGAGCTGAAATGCAACCCGATTTGCGAAAGATAGACACAGCATAAACAAACGACAATTACAATCAAAGAAAGAGACCATGAGCCATCCCGGTCACTCTAAATCACTCAGTGACATCATCGAGCAACATAGGAACATGATCGAAGCCAAAGATAAATCCATAAGAAGATAAGACTCACAAATTCAAGCAAATCAATCAAACATCTTGATCTTTATTGTCAAAAGTTGAAAGTGCTGATAGGATGATCATGTTGTCTGGTTTCAGGAAATGTGGTACCCCGTCTAAGACAGGACACAGTCTGGTTTCGAGTATACCACACCCTGTATAAGACCCATGATAATGTGACAAAGACAAATGATTTTGATGCTGATATTCGATTGATAAGACAATTTGGATCAGTTTGAATGCTTGGTTTGAGTTGAAAAAGTTCATCTGTTAATGCGTGATTTCAGTTAAAGCACAATGTTTGATTGCAAATTGGTGGACGTATACGCAGGGAGCTGTCGATGCACAAAGGGAATAATTTATTGCAGAATGTTTGTTTTGTTTTTGAAGTTTTTACAATTTTTTTTTGTTTTCAATTTTTTCAAGACTTTATATGATTTTTATGAATTTTGTTGATGACATTTTTCAATTTTTTAAAGATTTTTTCAGGACATTATTCAATTTTTATGAATTTTTTTTAGGACATTTTAAGATTTTTTTGGAATTTTTTCAGGACTTTTTAAGATTTTTTTGGAATTTTTTCAGGACTTTTTAAGATTTTTATGAATTTTTTCAGGACATTTTGAGATTTTTATGAATTTTTTGCAGGACATTTTGAGATTTTTATGAATTTTTTCAGGACATTATTTGATTTTTATGGATTTTTTCAGGACATTATTTCAATTTTTATGATTTTATTTCAGGTCATTTTTCGATTTTTATGCTCTAGTGATTGATCATGACGAGGGAAAAGCACCCAATGCGCACTTGAAAAACACATAAACCAGGACCAAAACATATGTACAAGACACTGGAATAAGCAAGACAGTGATGTTGACCAATAACAGGTTTGGAATAAAACATTGGGTTGAGTGAAAGATAAGCATGATAACTGGCCGAGAGAAAGCATGGCGAGAAGTCATGATAGATGACGGAGCAATAATCTCATTACTCATGGCGCCTGATTGCCAGGTTTTCACCATGGTACTTGCCCAAAGCGCCTGTTTGCCAGGTTTTCACTAGAGGGCGAATCATTTATTTTTTTGCTTTTTTCATTTTTTTTGTATTTTTTGCTTTTTTATTTTTTTTGTATTTTTTGCTTTTTTCATTTTTTTGTATTTTTTTCAGGATCATATTTGAAGAAATATCTGACAAAAAACTATGCCCAGTACTTGCGAAGATGCATGCTATTGATAGGATCAGACAAAGGTTCACCTTCGGGAGACGCAAGCTGGTATGCCCCCGAGCCATAGGCTGCAGTTACTATGAAAGGCCCAACCCAATTGGGTTCAAACTTGCCCTTGATGACGTCAGTAGACTATGCATTCTTGGGATTTGCCTTTAAAACTAGGTCTCCCACTTCGAAGTGTCGCCCTTTGACCTTCTTATTATAAGAGCGACGGAGACGGTTTTGGTATGCTTGCAAATGTGTCAGAGCTGTCTGACGTTTTTCATCTAACATCTCAAGCTGATGCAGCCGAGAGACTCTGTGTGTCTCATCATCAATCAGGTGTTGCAAGGAGACTCTCAAGGAAGGAATCTCAACTTCCAAAGGTAAGATGGCTTCCGCACCATACACCAAGGAATAAGGTGTTGCGCCAGTAGGTGTGCGGATAGAAGTGCGATAGGCCCACAGTGCTGGATTTAACTGTACGTGCCAATCTCGACCAGCATCATTGACAACTTTCTTCAGGATCTTGATAATGGTTTTATTTGACGCTTCAGCTTGACCGTTACCCTGTGGATAGTATGGGCTAGAAAAACGGTGTTGAATATGAAAATTTTCACAAAGCTCTTTAACATCTTTATTCTTGAAGGGTCGACCATTATCTGTGACTATGGCAAGGGGAACCCCATATCTGCATATGATATAATTTAGCAAGAATTTTGAAATTTGGACACCAGTGATATAGGTCATGGGAATGGCTTCAATCCATTTTGTAAAATATTCTGTAGCTGTAATAATGAACTTGTGTCCATTTGCAGATGTTGGCTGAATCTTGCCGATAAGATCCAAACCCCACTAAGAAAAGGGCCATGGAGATATAATAGAATGAAGCTCTTGAGCTGGTGCATGAATATAATCTCCATGAATCTGGCACTTGTAGCACTTTTTAACAAATTCATGAACATCTTTTTCCAAAGTGGGCCAGTAATACCCAGCACGAATCAACTTTTTGGCTAGGCTAAGACCATTGAAATGGCCCCCACATATACCATCGTGAACCTCATGTAAAGCCGTTTGTGCTTCGTCAGAATCCAAACACCTGAGGAGGGTATGGTCAAAAGAACAACGGTAAAGGGTGTCGGCGATGATGACATATTTGGATGTTTGTCGAATAAAGGCTCGGTGTTGGTTAGCGGAAAGGTTAGGTGGTAAAGTCTGGGATTTCAAATACTGATATATATCATTGTACCAAGGGGAATTGGGACCAACAAGAACGCACATCACCTCAGCAGTCGGAATGTCAAAAGAGGGGACTAGCAATTGTTCGACCAAGAATTCACACTTGTCCATATTCTGCGGCATATTTATCATAGAAGCAATTGTAGCCATCGCATCTGCCGACTTATTTTGTATTCTTGGCACTTGACTGAAATGGATAGCTGTGAATTTGGTCTTGAAGAAGTCTACCATGTGCTTATAAGGAATAATCTTTTCATCCTTTGTCTCGTAGTCATCATTGACTTGTCGGATGACTAATTGAGAATCTCCATAGACTTGCAAATGCTTGATGTTCCAGCGAACTGCCACTCGAAGTCCTGTAACCAATGCTTCATACTCTGCAATGTTATTGGTACATGGGAAAGTTATTCTGTACGACTTTGGAATAGCATCACCTTGAGGGGTGACAAACAAAATGCCTGCGCCGGATCCGAACTTGGTGTGGGACCCATCAAAGTATAACTTCCATTCATTGGATGGTGTGAGAGCAAAGACTGATTCATCTGGGAAATCAGTCAACATGGGATGATCATCTGAAATAGGAGCATCTGCCAGTTGGTCTGCTATGACTTGCCCTTTTATCGCCTTTCGCTCCATATACTCAATGTCAAATTCACTGAGAATCATGACCCATTTTGCTAGGCGACCTGTCAAAGCTGCTCGGCTGAGCAAATATTTTAAAGGATCAATTTTGGCAATCAATAATGTTTGATGGCTTAGCATATAATGTCGGAGCTTTTGTGTTGCAAATACCACTGCTAAGCATGCCCTCTCAATAGTTGAATAATTTAGCTCATAGCCTACCAGTGTCCGGCTGATATAGTAAATAGCTCTTTCTTTGCCATTCTCATCTTGTTGAGCCAAAAGAACTCCTAATGCTATTTCAGTTGCAGAGATGTACAATAAGAATGGCTTGCCTTCGATAGGAGGCATTAGCATAGGCGGTGACAACAAATAGTCTTTAAGAGCTTGAAAGGCTGATTGGCATTGCTCAATCCATTTAAAAGTGACACCTTTGTGCAATAGATGTTGGAATGGATGACATTTGTCAGCCAACTGAGCTATGAAACGACGGATTGACTGGATCTTGCCTTGCAGACTTCTTAATTGTCGGAGGTTGGAAGGTGGAGGCATATCCATGATTGCTTTGACCTTGGCGGGGTCGACCTCAATGCCTCGGTGGGAAACAATATATCCAAGCAACTTTCCAGCTGTAACACCAAAGACACACTTTTTTGGATTAAGCCTGAGTTTGTAGGTCTCCATTCTGTCAAAGATTGGGCCCAAGATGGCTAGATGACTATCTCTGGTGACAGATTTGCACAACAAGTCATCCACATAATCCTCCATCAAAGTATGCATAAAATCATGAAAGATTGTCGTCATTGCTCTTTGATATGTTGCACCGGCATTTTTCAGACCGAAGGGCATCACGTTCCAACAATAGGTGCCCCAAGCACAGGTGAATGCAGTCTTATGCTGATCTTCAGGTGCAATACGGATTTGATTATAGCCGGAGAAACCATCCATTAGTGAAAGCATCTCATATCCAGCCGTCATGTCCACTATGATGTCTATGTTTGGCAATGGAAAATCGTCCTTAGGACATGCTTTATTCAGGTCCCTAAAATCTGTGCAGATGCGGATGCCCCCAGTTACTTTGCTAACTGGCACTAGATTTGAAATCCAGTCTGCGTAATCAATGGGTCTAATGAAGCCCACATCTAGCAATTTTTTCAATTCCACTTTGACCAAAAGAGCCACTTGAGGATGCATTTTTCTAAGTTTTTGTTTGACAGGTTTAGCACCTGGTTTCAGTGGCAAATGATGAAGGACTAACTCTGGATCGAGGCCAGGCATATCTGCATAAGACCACGCAAAGCTGATCTTCTTCTCTAGGAAGAAATTAATAAAATCAATCTTCTCTTGTTTTGACAAGGAGGCAGCAAAGTGAATGACCTTAGGGTTATCAGGTGTACCCAAATTGATTTCCTTGGTCATCTCTACCAACAATGTGGATTTGTCCTGAATTGATAGGGGTACGTCCACTCTTCCACCTTTGGGCGCCTCAGAAAGGTTTTCACCCACAGGTACGTCTTTTATTTTTACTTTTGTACGATCAGAGAGCGCCTTACGGTTTTCACTCAAAGATCTATTCTTTTGATTTTTTTCTTTTTCTTTTTCTTTTTCTTTTTCATGACTGGAAGAGGGAGTTGACTCCCCAAAATATGCCGTTGAATCCAGGTCAATAGCAAAGCCTGCCTTATGGTCACCTTGTGGTATACCTTCCCATAGTCCCAGGAACTCTACAATTGCTTCGTCATTCTGAAAACAGTCCAACGTGAGCGGTTCTTGTTGGTCATATTGGATAAGTTGGGGATATATGAGGGGCATGTCATCATCGATTGTAAGGATAGAATGGGCTGATATGGTAAAAATGTGAATGTCCGTGGTGTCACTATCCGAACTGCTTGTGTCGGATTCGGAGCTGGGATCCCAAAATGACTTGATCCAAGCATGAGGACAGGTTTTAGGAAGAGGAGTTATTTCATGTTTATCCTCCATAGGCAAGTTGTCAGGGTCAATGAAGATATTGTCAAGGGCATAGGAGCTGGAAGAAAAGGAACTCCACTCCCAGTCATTAGAATCAGTCTCTGGTTGGGTAACCTCAGGTGTTATTTCATCATCAGAATCACGCCCTTTTCGACACGTGGACCTTTTGGTAGATGTGGATCCAATTCGTAACGGTACAAAACCTAACCCTAAAGTCGGGGGTCGCCTCTCAGGTATGATGGGTTCTATCCTTCCATTGTTTTTCAAGCCTAAGCCACTGCAGCCATCATATCCTTTCTTCTGCAGCATAGTAAATCCTTTGCCATATAATTCCACTGGCAACTTGACAGGTGGAGTTTCAGTTGGATCCTTATAGAGCCAATCTATGGCGTCATCATCTATAGTTTCTTTGTCAAGTTCTCCCCATCTTGCAAATGTAGTGGGAGGCTGATATTGAATAACGACCTTGGGTTCCTTTTGCAATAAATGCGGTTTTCCATATGACTTTGGAGACATCGGCAAATTCCCAATGAGGAATGTTTGGTCCATTGAATATTCTCCACACCCTTGGTCTTGTATCTTCAGTTTTCCTTTAACAGCATCCAACAATGCATTGGGATCCACATAATTGTCTGGTTTGGCTTCTGTATTGACTGGTACTTGCCACTGAGGAGTATCCCTTAGGGTAGCACAAAACTGGAACGGATTAGGATCTCCTGGAATGGTTATCTTAGTTCCGTTGTAAGGGTATTTTAGACATTGATGATAAGTGGACGGAACTGCTTTCATGGCATGAATCCACGGACGGCCAAGGATCATATTATAAGGGAGATCAAGGTCTAGGACTTGTAGGAAAGTGTTTTCCGTCACTGGACCAACTCTGATGGGCAATACAATTATCCCTTTAGATGGGCGTTCAGCATCATCATAGGCTTTGATTGTTATCCTTTTGGAAGCATCTATGTCATTTTCTGAATATCCGAGGCCAATGAACACTCTTAAGGTGCAGATATTGAGACCTGCTCCACCATCTATCAGGACTCGTTGGATTTTGCAATTGTGGACAAAGACTTCTAGGTGCAAAGGGTCATTATGGGGAAGCTTGTCAGGTGAGATATCACCATCGGAAAATGCGACACTTTGGGAAATGGCTAAATGTCCAATCCGTGCTTGAAATTGGTCAACATCAATATCTGTCGGGATAGTTGACTCAGTCAAAGCTTTATCTAGGACTGCACGATGCATGGGAGACATTTTCAACAACTCTAGAATGGATATTTGTGCAGGTGTTTTTCCTAGATGATCCAAAAGATTATAGCGACTTGTAGGAGTTGGTTTGGGAGGAGTGGCAGGAGCTCCTTTCAAGACGATTTTAGACCGACGAGTGGTGATGGCACAAGAAGGATCTTGTTCTTTTATTCGCAAGGTGGACACATACTCATTTGACGCATGAAAACAATTAATGACATTGTGATAACCGGTATTTGCATAATTAGCCGTTTGAGCAGAATTGGAAGAAGACGCTTTACCCTTGTCATGATCAAGCAAAGGAGTTTTGAAAATAGTATGATCAGTGTTAGAGGTCAGATGGGTTGGATCTATCTCAATTACTCCTTGTTCCAATAAATCTTGAATCATATGTTTTAATTGAAAACATGAAGCAGTTTTATGTCCTTTAGACCGATGGTATTCACAGTACGCATTATCATTCCACCAATGCGGCTTTACCGCTGGTTCTGCCTTAATATCTGGTAGCTTGATAAATTTTGCTTGTATTAATTGCTTCATGACTGATTCGATAGGCTCCCCTAATGGTGTAAATTGTCGAGGAGGCCCATCCCGCGATCGGAAGGGTCTGCGTTGTTGATTTTGTTGTTGGCCTTGCTGTTGATTATATTGTTGAGCATGCTGTTGTGGAGCCTGTTGTTGATTATATTGTGACTGTTGAGCATGCGGTTGATACTGCGGCTGTTGAGCATGCTGTTGATACTGCGGCTGTTGAGCATGCTGTTGGTATTGTGACTGTTGAGTAACATTGTTCCTGGGTGCTTGATTTTGTTCCATAGTCGACATATTAGGAACACTCAACTTCTTGATTGTGAATGGGGGTTGATTAGGATTTACTGCTCTCGCATCAACAACACCATCATTAGTGACATTCTTGTTCTTATACCAAAATCTATTTCTGTCCCCTGAAGAATTTGTATTGTCATTGTCCTTATTGAGCTTGATAATTCCTTTAGCTACAAGAGCTGTTTCAATACTCATTCCTTTCTTAATGAGTTTTTCTATAGTACTAGGACTTTTTAATTTTAGCTCATACATCATTTCTGGGACCAGATTCTGGATAAACAGATTCACTTGCTGTTCTTCAGGTATATCGAGAGAAGAATGACTATACAAGCTTCGCCAGCGTTGCAAGAAAGTCACTAATGGTTCACCTTGTTTCTGCTTAGTATTACATAAATCCGACATAGTCACGTCACTATCGATATTAAATGCGAAATGAGATATAAACTTTTGTGCCAGTTCTGACCAAGTCTTTATATTTCTTGGCAAATGTGAATACCAATCCATAGCTTGTCCAGCGAGACTTCATGCAAATAATCGCATTAAATATGTCTCCTCATAGCTTACTTCCATGCACGCCGCGTAAAACGCTCGAATATGATCCTTTGGATTGCCATTCCCTCTATATTTTTCAAAGTTGGGTGCCTCAAAATGCTTAGGGAATGGAGGCATGTATATACTCTTGTCAAATGGATTAGGACATAAATCTTGATCTGTATACAATTTCTTTGTTCCTTTAATTTCTAATGCATCAACCTTTCGTTGCAACATCTCAAGTCATTGTGCAATTGTATCAGATTTTAGAGGTCCATCATTAATCCCGGTTGGTATTCTTTGTTGATATATTGCATTTCTGATCGGTTGTTGATATTCTGCAATGGTCGTTTTTGGTGTATCCTGCACATAAAGTTCTTGGTACTTCTCTTGTTGTTGCGGGTGTGCTATGCCTTGATACTGACCTTGTTGTTGTGCCCCTTGGAGCCTAGGTTGATATTGCAATTGAGTAGGCTATTGATATTGCATAGGCACCAATTGCGGTTGTAAAGTAGGATAACTTGTTTGCCTTGGCACATATTGTGGCACATTTTGTTGGTGCTGACGAATCGGAATTTGTTGACTTTGTGCCAATTGTTGTCGCGGTGTATATCCCATCATTTGTAAAAAACTTTGTTTAGATGGTTTTCGTTGCTTCTCCTTAGGATGGGGTATAGCACTTGCATTAACTTGCTGTGTTGCTTGTCCAATCCCTTGTGATGGTTGCAAGTTTGTGTTGACTTGTAATGGTGCCGAAGGCACTGCAATTTGTTGTCGACTGCCATATGGTTGTTGTTGCATATCATTTGTTTGCAAATTTAATTGTACCTTTTGTGCATTACTCAATTGTTGCAACAATTGCTGGTGGTGCAAACCACTATCCATAGTTCTTTGTGTCACCATTATTGAAGGATCTGTCGCAATAGTGTTTGACAAAGATACATAAGAACTTTGTTGCATCATGGATTTGCTTTGGACATTATTGACATTAGGCATTCCAGTTGTGAAATGTTCTTGTATCTTAGATGTTGATCCAATTTTATGCATATGAGGAACCACTTCTTGGTGAGGAACCATTGTCGATATTTGCTGGGTTTTCATTTGATCTTGTATTATAGGTGTTGTATTAAACAATGGATTATTTATCGTCTCAAATGGTGACTTTTGAGGAATAGTCACTGTCAATTCCCTTAAAGCACGTTTACTCATCAATGTAGGTTGAGTTGCTTGTTGTACATTTTCTTCATTTGGATGTAAGGAAAAACTTAGCGACCCACTGCCTTGTTGTGTTTGCACATTAATTTGATCATTTGAGGAAGCCACATTACTCATCATGTTAAGGTACTTTTGTGGAAACATCTTAAAGATCTTATTCAAGAATTTATCCATTTTTTTTGTTACTTTTGGATCTTGAAGGAACATGTCAATATCATCTGAATCATCAGAATCAGATGAAGAGTCTGGTTGGATATTCGGATTCACTTCTTGTTGGATACCTTGATCTGAACCAAATCCTTGCGAAAGAGTTTGTTCTTCATATAAGGTTTGAGTTTGAATATCATGTTGCAAGTTTGGTTGATTCCAATTGAAGGGTGCACTTCCTCTTGGAGTTGGTGGGACACTCCCTTGTCCTGGTTTCATAGGTACAAACACTGGTTCATATAATGGTGGTGGTCCAAGTTGTACTGTTCCATATGGTGGTAGAGATGTGTTTGATGAAGCTTCAACTTGCACTGGTTGGCTAGTTTGAAATTGCGAATTGGCTATGTTGTCCATGGGTTGATACATTGGTTCTCCCATCTTCTTAGATTGTGATCTTGTTTCAACAGGCATGTCACTTATGCAAATGCAACCTTTTTTTTTTTTGTCTGGAATTTTTCAAGGATAATATATGATATGCAACTAAATGCAAACTAAATAAATGAAATGCAATCTATGTTTTTGGTTGTTTTTCCAGATTTTGACAAACTTTTGGAATGCAAATCTAAAAGAGACCCTTAGAATATTGAAATGACATCTAGACCTCAAAGGACAAAAGGACTTAATTGACAAAAGGATAAGATGACAATGTCTCCCCTATATGCTTGGATACTAAGCTAGGTTTGACGAAATGATATTGATGACAAAAGGACAAAGGACTTTGATAAGGTCTAGACCTCTTAACAATGACTTAGGGTTTATCAAAGATTTGGATTGCTTAAGTATGACAAGACCTAGGTTTTGACACTATATGCAAAAGGATAATTAATATGCAAATGATCTTAATATGATATGACAATGACTTAGGCTTAGTGAAGAGACTTAGGGTATGGAAATGCAAATGTATGACAATGTCAACCTAAGATGAAACCTAAGGTTTAATTATGAAATGATATTACTCTTATGCAAGAGGACATATGTAAATGGATGACTTTTATTGATATGCAAAAGAAGTATGACTTAGGTGAAACCTAAACTTGATACTTGACAATGAACTTGCAAAATGCAAACTAGGATGAACCTAAATGCAAGTGACATAAGAGTTGAGACAAGTTTTTGACCAATGTTGGATAACCATGCTTGAAGTATGATCTTGTTGAATGTTTGTTGGACTTTTGTTGGATGAATATCTTTTGTGTTTAATCTTGTTTTGATCAATGTGTTTGTTCTTGAAATGGGATTCAACTTTTGACAATCAAAGAATACAAGATATTGCAACTTAGACTCAAGACAATCATGCTCATTTCCACATTCCTTAGGGTAGGCAAAGACATTAGGTACTTGAGAGGTAGACTCATTATGGGATTCAAGGAGAATACATAGATGCTTGACCCCACGGGCTCCCCTCCATGACACTCACTTCTCAGGGAAGCCAAGCATCAGTCCCCATGGAATCTCCCCATGGCGAACTTAGTATCTCTTCCAAGTATCCAAATTTGTCCTTCTCAAGCAACTATAAGGGTTTTTGGCCTCTAAAAACAAGGTATGTCGTAAGGATTTCTGTTAAGCATTACTCCTTGATGTCATGCAAGCATGATTGAGACATTAAGCCCATCAAGATACCAAACAAATGTAGTCACGCAAGCGCGATTTAGACCAAGAGGCCCTACTTAGATGTTGATATGAGAAAGAGTCCAAGGGTCATCACCTCCCAAGTAACTGCAATTCCCATGTAACACTTCCTTCAAAGCTTTCGCTCATCGGGTATTTTTTTATAGTGAGGTAGAATGCCAAGGAATTCTAGCCGTACTCACTTTGGGTCGTTCCCTTCTCACGATTATCACTTGCTTGCTAAAGCAAAGTGGTCGGGAAGGCAGGCCCTCTAAGGGTGACAAACAATCAACAACACAAGTATGGTACCGAAGATCTGGATTTCTGATCACCCTAAGAAGGATGAGAGCATACTCTCCTACTCCAATGTCATACTTAACAATCAAAGCAAACAAATGTTCATTCCCACCTACTTATAAATCACTAAGTGCCTAATTAAAAATCTCAAACACACAATTTGGTTGTTTCTCCAAGGCAACCTGCAAAAACACATGTCAGAAGTTTGATTTGTTGTCTTTGACCATCGAATCTACATAACACATGTTAGTAGTTTGATTTGTAGTCTTTGTCATGCGTAAGCCAAGATCCTGCACAAATAATCAGTACCAAAATCCAAAACACAGAAAACAGAATGCAAAAACATAAAAAATTTCAAAGAAACTGCATTTTTTTTACCCTCTGATTTGGACTTTACACAGGCGCAGAAGTAATGACACAGGCGCAAGTTGTCAAACACAAGCGCAGAATGTCTTGACACAGGTGCAAGACTCTTCAACATAGGCGCAAGATGCTTAACACAAGCGCAGAAGTGTCCAGAATACCCTGCACGGCCCTGTTTTTGAGTTTTTGACCTGCAAATCAGCTTAGAAGCACTCCAAAACACAGTAAGATGGTTAGAAGGTTAGTATTCACGTTGGGTTCACCAGTTAATGTAGCGTAGAAATTAGGATTCATCACAACAGGATATATCAATCAAAACACAAGACAATCAAAGCAATATCATGAGAATACTCATTGAAATGAACCTAATTCTAAGCACATTCAATAGAGGTATGGAAACAAAGCATTCAAAGATGAAAATATTATGCAAACCAGATGTAAAATTGAACACTCCTTCCATGCGGCTCCATTGTTGTTCTTTCCTCTTCAATGGGTTTGTGGATCTCACCTACAAGTGCCCTCACAATTGAAAGCAAAAAGCTCAAGAGTACTAGAACTAAAATTTGATAGTTTGACAGCAATTCGGATTTCAAGAAGTAATTGAAGGGCATGATTGAAGAAAAATTATCCAATTTATAGAGAAATTGGAGAAATCACAAAATTGGCATGATGCAATTCAAATGGAAATTGCAAATCAATATGACAAATTATGACAAATTATGCACTTTCCATGCACAATTTGATTGATTGACAATTTGATGACAAATTATGACACATTCTATGTCAAAATTGATTGATTATCAATTATGACAATTTCATGACAAATTGACATGCCATTCCCATGGAATTAGGAGATGAAATAGGAGGGAAAAGAAATTAGAAATTTGAGAATTTAGAAAATTGAAATTGATGAAAATTAGGAAATTGGAATTAGAAATTGATGAAAAATAGGATTTAGGAATTAGTGAATTAATTAATAATTTTTCATTTATTAATCAATTCGCAAAGAAGAATAATTAGCCAATTAAATAAAGATTTAATTGTAATAAGAAGACTTAGGATTAACAAGTAATTTAGTAATCCTAGAGGAAGAAATGGCGAATTAGGTTAAATGACTAAATCATAAAACCCTAGAAGATGAATTAGAAATGCGAAAATGACAATTAGGTCTTGATTGAAGATAATTAATGTCATGATTCTGAATTGATAAATGACCAATACAATAAATGATTTGATTGAGAAATACGCCAATTGACATGATTTGATCCAAATTGACACAATTGAGATAGATAATGATTGATAGTGAAATGATGACAAATCGGTTGCAAAATGACAAAATCGACAAGAGGACAAGAATCGACAACAAAATGGATTGCAAGATGACAAGATTGAAAATGACCACGATTGATGACAAATCGATCGCAAAATGACAAGATTGCACATGACAACGATCGATGACAAATCGATCATTAAAATGACAAGACTGAAGGATTTATGATACGATTGATAAGATTGATAGAAGGACAAAACCCTAATTAGGATTGACGATGTCCAAAATGATGACAAATGAATACGCACATTGATGCGATAGGGTAAAATCGATCAAAATCATGACTGAATATTGTTGTCGACAAGACCAAATTCAAGGATGAGATGATTGAAGAATATAGAAGAATGACTCGATGTTCGCAAATGATAAAGACCAAGTGCGTGACATAGGAGAAATGTTAATGCGACGCAAAAACCTAAAATGAGGCAATGCGCAAATGTTAAAGTATGACTTTGCAAGCGTTGACCATTTTTGGGTGTCTATAATACTAACTCTCTTTAATGCTTGATGATTTTTGGTTTTGTAGGCATTGTCAAGGGACCAAATGTCCCAAATTGATGATGTCTATCCTAGATTGACGATGTCATGCACTCAATGATTGATTTTGGCCTACAGAGCTACGCAAAATCATATTTTGTCCACCTTATTTTATGTATTCTTTTGATGGAATTTATGCAATTCATTTAATTTTAGATTTATTAAATTATGTTTAATATTATTTGTACTAATATCTCTTGTGTTATTTTTGCTTTTTTAGGGTACCCCCTTTGTGTCTAGGCCTGGTCCTCAACAAAAGATATCCTCAAGGATGCCTAAACTTGGGAAGAAGGTAATTGAACACATTTTTAATTATAAATTTTTTTGAAAAGGTTGAAATTGTCTTAGTTGGAATTTTTAGATTGATTATTGTTTTTTGTCTGTTTTATATACAACGACCATTGAGCTTTCTAGATCTGTTAAATGCACCTGATACACCTGAGGATCGAGAGAGGGTGGAGGTATGTAACTCTACTTAATTTTCTTGATTTGATGATTGTATGCACGTGTACATGTAAACTTGTGATGAATTATAATCTTATCATTTTTCATAGAGGAAATATCCATAGTTGCTTCATCAATGGCGAGCCCTCCTCCATTTACTAGAGAAGCATCTCAAGCTACGGTATAGTTTTTATCTCTACATCATATATTTTTAGTGTTTTTGATGTATATATGTTAGTACATTGTATTTATTGTATTTAATCGACAATAGCCCCCTTTGCGGTTCGGCCATAACTTGGAACCTTTGAAGAAGGTTTTCAAGAGAACTCCTAAGGCTGACAAGGAGAAGAAAGTAGATCCTACATCAGCAGATGAGGTAATCTAAATTTCTATTGCAAAGAAATTATAGTTAAATGCATAGTTATGTTGATAATTGCGAACTATTTTCTACAAAAGGATTCTAACTTAGCTTTTGAATTGTGTGTGGTTTATAGCCATGTATAGAGCTGCATACTACATCGAAGAGGCTCAATTTTAATGATCCACCACAATCTATATAGGATCATATAGTGTTAGTTGTGGTCATTGAATGACCAATATTTGTAGATATATTCTACATTTTTATTGTATATCAATTTGGACATGGTTGTTGGCATATGATGAAGCAGTGACAAAGTATGTTGTCATTGATGTCAATATGTGCTCAAGAAGGTACACTAGTATGCACCAGTATGAAGAGTGGAAGCGGTTTTGGTCAACCAGGATGGAGTGGACCGGTATCGGGGTTCACTAAGTATAACTACTGGTTGGTAGTCTCTATTCAGTTTTAGGGTTTTCGGTATGATCTATGTGGTGCAACCGATGGTGTTTTGTGAACGTTAAGAATAAGGATCAGGACACCATGTCAGTTGTGTGCATGTGAAGGATTTCCTTGAGGATTTTGCACATGGAAGATCGAATACATTGAATGCCTACCTTGGGAATGTGCAATTTTCTAAGTGGTGTATGAAGAGTGCGTGATGGGTTACCATTTTCTAGATGCGGTGAAGATCGGATGATGTAGAGTGACTTGAGATCTATTTAGATTGCTTCATTCTATCTAATGTGTTTGGGCGGTCAGATTTGGACTGCTTGAAATTGTAAACCTAAAATACTTAGGGTTTAGGGTTTATGTTACCAACCTGATTCTTGTCTATAAGGTCGATGAGTTTTGATATTGTTGTTGTTGGAAAATATTGTTTTTGTGTTTGCATGTTAAGATTCTTGCCAAACCAAAGTGTGAAACCTACAGAGTGTGATTGCAGAGGAGAGGAGCTGAAAAGGATCTACCTTAGCAAGTAGTGTTGTTACTAGATCAAAGCTTTACCTGTTGACTTCTAATCATTTCAACAGAAGGAAAATCCCTTGACCAGGTAGCTTTAATAGGCTTGTTGTGAATCCTCTAACCAGGTGACTCAAGTTCATTAAGTTCTTTAAATCCTCTAGCGAGGTAACCTTTAATGGGGTTTCAACCTTTAACATTGTATATAGCCATCCCTTAACTGGGTGATCTTTAACAAGATTAGTTCCTAGCAAAACATTATTGTAAAGTCTTTAACTGGACTAAGCTCTTAATAGAGCAAGCTTCAAAAGAGTTCAAAACAAGCTTGTTGGTATTCATCCCCACCATGGTTTTTCCCATTTGGGTTTCCACGTGAAAAATCTGTGTCATGAGTTGTGCATTTTTCATGTGATGATTGAGTATTCTTTGTTAAAGTGATTATGCATGCAGAGCTAATAGTTATGGTATTACTGATACACCACATGCATATGTATATGGGTGAAGTAGTTATCAAGTGTTGAATGATATTTGAAGTATTCAGTTTTATCGGTTTAAGTTGTTTGCAGTCATACTGTGTTTAATCGGTATTGGCATGGTTAAGTTCAGTAATGAAGACAACTGGTTAGCATTGTTTTAACTTGATAAGTTGCGGAGAAGTTTTTGTATGTACTGATTCACCCCCCATCTCAGTACTAGATAGGGTATTTTTTCTTCATCATTATTCATCAATTGCTATTAGAGCAACTCCACGTCCTCGGTGATATAAGCTTAACCAGTTGAGGCAAAAGATCCTGCCTTAATGATGAAGAGTGAAGATCCTAAGTTCAATAGGGATAACTTCAAAATATGGAAGGACATAATGAATATTTATGTCAAGAGTTTGGTTGATCAACACTGGAGCTACATTGTTGAGAATGCCTATGTAATCCACACTGGCACTCTAACCGATGATGAGAAAAGAGAGATTCAAGAAAATGGGCAAGTAATGGAAGCCCTTATTAGTAGTTTGTTCGATATTGAGTTCATTGATGTACAATATAAGGACACTTCTAAGGATGTATGGGACACATTGGAAACTATTTATGGTGGTGATGAGCATGTCAAGCAAGCTAAGGAAGAGAGCCTTAGAGGAAAATTTGAAGACATGAGGATCGTTGAAGGTGAGACCATTCAACAATATGGCATAAGGATCAAGACTATGGTTGGAGACATCAAGAGCACTAGTGGAACAATTGATGATGTCGCTATTGTCAATAAAGTTTTGAGATCACTGTTACCAGTCTATGCAATCAGAGTTGCTGCTATTCAGGAGCTAAGGTCTATTGACAAAACCAAGGTATTTTTAGACTCTATCATTGCAAAGTTGACTACATATGAACTGAATAGCTATGATGGCAGTGTTCATAAGACTGAGTAATCCTTCAGAGTATCTGTTGCACCAACCAGAAAAGGAAAAGAAATAAGTACTAGTTATGAATCCAAGCAATGTAGAGATATGGATGATGAAGAGATTCTGATGGAGTTTGAAGTTCTTCTTGCCAAGAGACTTCCAAAAGCCATTGGAAAATATAGAGGTAAGCTTCCTTTTAAATGTTTTTCCTACAATAAGATAGGACATATAGCTGTTAACTGTCCTAACAATGATAATAAAGATAAACTGGAGAGGTTTAGAAATTATAGAGGAAATAGAAGGAATTGTCTTGTTGCAGTGGACGAAGGTGTTACTCATAAAGAATTTGAGGATGAAGAGAATAAGGACATAGTGTTTGTAGCTACAAAGGAAGAAGTGTCTAACATAAAGTACTTGTCTCTCACATTGAAAACTCTAATGAGTGGATTATTGATAGTGGTCTGTTCTCACCACATGACTGGTGACCAAGGAAAGTTTTTGTCTCTAGAAGAATTTGATGGAGGTCTTGTCAGATTTGGCAATGATGCATCTTGCTTGGTAAAAGGTAAAGGATCCATCTCATTGAATGGAAAGAGCAGTACAGATGATGTCTATTCGGTAGAAGGTCTTAAGCACAACCTTATGAGTGTTGCTTTGCTAAATGACAAAGGACTCATTCTGGAGTTCAAAGGTGGAGTTTGTAGCATAATTGGAAAGAGTAGTGAGCTTATTGCCACCGGTAAGAAGACCAGAGGTAACTTGTTTCAGCTGAATGCCAAGATTAGTTGGTGTCTGATGGCAAAGTTTGATGACGGTTGGATATGGCATAGGATACTTTGTCATATGAACTTTGATAATATTGTAAAGGCTAGTAAGATCAAAGCAGTAAGAGGATTGCCTTTGCTAAACAAACTAGAGAATGCTTTATGCAAAGAATGTCAACTTGGGAAGATGTCTTCCTCAACATTCAAAGGTAAGTCTTTTTTAGCAGAGAACTTACTTGATCTTGTGCCCATTGATCTGTGTGGTCCTATGAAAACAAGAAGTATTCAGGGAGATCGATATTTCATGATTCTTACCGATGACTGCTCAAGAATGATGTGGGTCACATTCTTGAAAGACAAGTCTGAGGCATTTGGAAAGTTCAAAGCCTTTAGAGAATTGCTTGAGAAGGAGAGCGACAAAAGAATAAAGTGTTTTAGAACCGATCAAGGAGGTGAAATCACTTCTAATGAATTCAACAAGTACTGTGAAGAGAATGACATCAAGAGGCAGTTGTTTACCCCAAGGACACCACAAATGTTGATCCAAAGAAAGGTAGCTCACACTTTTTTGGAGAAAAGCGATGAGCACTATAGTCTATACTAGGAACCGGGTACTCATCAAGAAAGGTAAAGATAAAACCCCTTATTAGTATTGGACTAGGAAGACTCCCACTATGAGTTATTTTAAAGTATTTGGCAGTAAGTGTTATATAAAGAGAGGTGAGCATCTGAGAAAGTTTGATGTTAAATGTGCTGAAGGAATATTTCTGGGATATTCCACTAAGAGCAAAGCTCTCAAGTGCTACAATAATAGGACTCAGAAAATTGTTGAGAGTATCAATGTCAGGGTTGATGAATCCCCTGAGGAGCCTGAGGAAACCTATAGCAAGAAAGTGGAAGATGAACCAGGTGTAGCCTTCTGGGAATCAGTTAAAAAAGAAACAAGTAAAGACCTTAGTGTTCCTATACCAATAGAAGCTACAGTAGGTGAAGAAGAAGAGGAAAAGAAAGCAAAACCAGCCAAAGTCATTCCTAGATATGTGAAACTATATCATGATCTGAAGTAGATCATAGGAGATAAATATGCAAGGATACTCACAAGAAGAAAGGTGAAATATAACTCTTACATAATTTCTATATTTGAGCCTAAGACCACTAGGGAGGAACTTACCGATGAAGAATGGATAAAGGAAATGGAATAGGAGCTATACCAGATAGAAAAGAATGTAACATGGTCCTTGGTACCCAGATTGGAACACAAGAATGTAATAGGTACCAAATAGGTTTATAGGAATAAGCTGAATGAAGAAGGCATACTTGTAAGGAACAAGGCAAGACTTGTATGCAAGGGATATGCTCAGGAAGAGGGAGAAGACTATGGAGAAACCTATTCTCCTGTGGCTAGACTAGAAGGTGTTCAAATGCTACTTGCATTTGCAGTATTCAAGGGATTTAAGGTATACCAGATGGATGTGAAGTCTACATTCTTGAATGGAATCCTAGAAGAGGAAGTGTATATTGAGCAATCAAAACTTGGTATTTAGATTACACAAGGCCTTGTATGGATTGAAGCAAGCACCAAGGGCATGGTATGAACAGTTACTCTCTCATCTTGTGAAAATGGGATTTTAGAAAACAAGTGAGGATAGAAACATATACATTAAATCTGAAGGTGATCAGATTCTGATCTGTGAAGTGTTTGTAGATGACATAATCTTTGGAGGAGATGATGAAATGAGCCATGCATTTGCAAATGAAATGAAGAAAGAGTTTGAGATGTCTCTCACTAGAGAGATAAAGTTCTTCGTTGGTCTACAGATTCAGCAGATGAGAGATGGAATCTTCATTACCCAGTCCAAGTATGTCAAAGAGATATTGAAGACCTTTGGTATGGAGGAGAGAAAACTAGTTGGTACATCAATGGTGACCGACTATAAATTGACTAAGGAGGATGATTTAGCATTGGTGAATGAGAAGGAGTACCTGTCAATGATCAGTAAGCTGAACTATGCGGTGCACAACAGATTGAACATTGCTCATGCAGTGGGCATAGTATCTCATTTTCATAAGAGTCCAAGAGAATCGCACTTGGTAGTAGTAAAGACGATTCTTAGATACCTGAAAGGGACTATTGACTATGGATTCTAGTATCCATACAATGGTGATTTTAATCTCAAGGTATTTACCGATGTAGATTGGGGAGGTAATGCGAACGATCAGAAAAACATAACAGGTGGAGTGTTCTTCCTTGGTGGAAGATTAGTCTCCTGGACGAGCAAGAAGCAGAGTTGTATTTCCCAGTGTACAGCTGAAGAAAAATATGTGGCAGCATTTATGAACTGCACTCAGGCAATCTGGATGAAGCATGTACTGAATGGCTTCAAAGTGCCTATATCTGAACTAGTGAGTATTTTCTATGATAATACTAGTGCAATCAATATTTCCAAAAATCCAGTATTACATGCTATAACTAAGAACATTGAGCTCAAGTATCATTTCTTGAGAGACAAGGTTCAAAACAAAGAGTTTTATATTCACTAAGCCCTTACCAAAGACTACATTTACCTATTTGAGAGGTGAATTAGGGGTTCTGCCCCTTCATGAAATAAACTAAAGTTGTGTGCTACACATCAATCAGGTAGCATAGTAACAAATCCTACAAGGTTGATGTGTTGAAGGATGCTACTCCATAGGGGGAGTAGCATAGTGGAGTACGGAATCTTGTGCCTCCACTTTGGCATTGTTGTCAAAAGGGAGAAGATATATGATAGGGGAAAAGATATCTGGTGTATGGGGGAGAAGATATCAGATGATGGAGATATATGGTAGAGTACACACTGACCACTCTAGATGGTGGTGGTTGTGATCTTTGAACTGGTATATGACAATCAGTATATGCTATTGAGCATGGTACAGATACCGAGCAACGATACATTGAGTATTATCATCAATGCCAAAGGGGGAGATTGTTGGCATATGATGAAGTTGTTAGGGTTTCAAGCAGATTCGAAGCAAATATGAACTAACAATTATATGCAGATTTAAATACAAAAGATAAAGAAATAAAATAGGACACAGATAACACAGAGATTTAACGTGGTTCACCTAGAATGGGTTACATCCACCATACACAGCTGTCCAATCTTTCTTATTATCCAGCAAAAACAATACATCAACCTTACAATGCCTTAAGCATCCCAGCCGCTTATAACATGCGTTTTTAGGGCAACAAACAAAGTCGGTCTTTTTTAGGGTTTTATTACAATGTCGGTTTTCATCAACAAAAATGGCAAAAAAAAAATTTCTCGGGGGCTGCCACCCCCGAACCCCTGCTCGGGGTGAGCATATGTGTTGAGTGTACAGTACTTTTCTGATCAGTCACCACATTTCAACAATCTCCCACTTGGAGACTGATCAAGCTCCACACCAAACAATCTCCCACTTGGAGACTGATACTACACGACACCACTGTACATGCAACATCTGCTGGATAAAACACTAGGACTTGACTGGTATAAATTCCACAATTATCAATCAAGAAGACCAACAGAAACTGATGAAGAAATCAGCTTCTCCTGTGGAGCTACCTTTGTGAACATATCAGTAGGATTCTCACTTGCGTGAATCTTCTCAAGCCGTAACTGACCCTCCTCCAAAATAGTCCGGACGAAGTGGTACCTAAGCTGAATGTGCTTTGTCCTTGAATGAAAAGCAGAATTCTTCGCAAGATGAATGGCACTCTGGCTATCAGTATTCAATGGGCTATCCTCTTGTGTCTGACCCAATTCCTTCAGAAAACATTGCAACCAAATCATCTCTTTGTTGGCTTCTATAGTAGCAACATACTCAGCTTTAGTGGTTAAAAGTGCAACAACCTTTTGCAACCTAGAAATCCAACTGACTGCAGTTCCCCCTATAGTAAAAACATACCCTGTAGTACTCCTCCATGAATCAATATCACCCACCAGATCAGAGTCAACAAATCCACTTAGAGCAGCATTAGATCCTTTGAAACATAATGCCTTCGTAGTAGTTCCTTTCAAATACCGAAGAATCCATTTCACAGCATTCCAATGTTCTATACCCGGATTACTCATAAACCTGCTCACAACTCCCACTACATGTACAATATCTGGCCTTGTGCATACCATTGCATACATCAGATTGCCAACAGCTGATGAATACGCGATGTTAGACATTTTATTAACCTCTTCCTGTGCCTTTGGGCACATCTCCTTAGTCAATTTGAAATGACTAGCCAAAGGTGTACTAATTGCTTTTGCATCCTGCATGTTAAATCTTTTCAACACCTTCTTTATATACTCACTTTGGGACAAATTCAAGGTTCTATTTTTCCTGTCCCATGTAATCCTCATACCAAGAATTTGCTTAGCTGCACCCAAATCCTTCATAGAAAATGACCTGGCTAATTTCTGTTTAAGATCATTTATATGTTGCATGTTAGACCCAGCAATAAGCATGTCATCAACATAAAGAAACAAGATAATATAACTGCCATTATCAAATCTCTTAAAATATGCACAATGATCAGAATGACATCTATGATAACCATGTTTAGCCATGAAACTATCAAATTTTAAATACCATTGTCGGGGTGCTTGCTTTAGGCCATACAAACTTTTCTTCAACCTGCACACCAAGTTCTCCTTACCTTTGACCTCATATCCCTATGGTTGCAACATGTAAATTTCCTCCTCCAAATTTCCATGGAGAAAAGATGTTTTGACATCTAATTGTTCAAGATGTAAATCATCTGCAACCACAAGACTAAGTACAGTTCTAATTGAAGTCATTTTTACAACTGGAGAAAATATTTCATCATAATCTATACCCTTTTTCTGTGCAAAACCTTTTACCACAAGTCTGGCCTTATATCTTTTCTGACCTCCTTCCTCCTCCTTCAGCTGATAAGCCCATTTGTTAGGCAAGGCTCTTTTTTTTGTAGGTAAAGGGACTAAGTCCCAAGTCTTATTTTTCTTCAAGGAGTCCATCTCCTCTTTCATGCCTAGCTGCCACTGTTGTTTGGCATCCACCTGCATTGCTTCTTCATATTCTTCTGGTTCACCATAATCCAATAATAAAATAGAATACAAAGAAGGAGAAAATATTTTAGGGGGTCTACTTGTCCTCGTAGAATGTCTAACACTTCCAGGAGTTTGTGGGACAATCTGTTGTTGCTAAGCATCAGGTACCTGTGGCATTTCATTTTCAGGAATCTCATCCAACACCACATATTCTTGTTTGTCCTGTTCATGCTTCTTTTCCTGCATCTGTTCTTTATACATAACCTTCTCATTGAATATAACATCTCTACTTCTAATTATTTTCTTATTTTCAAAATCCCATAACCGATAGCCATATTCATCTATCCCATATCCAATGAAGGTACATTTCTGAGATTTAGCATCAAGCTTGGTTTTGTTTTCTTTATCAACATGGACAAAAGCTTCGCAACCAAAAGTTTTTAGAAAAAAATAATTTACCTTTTTACCAGTCCATGCCTCCTCTGAAATACCACCATCCAAAGGAGTTGAAGGTCCTCTATTTATCAAATAGATAGTAGTATGTATAGCATCTGCCCAAAAATGTAAGGGCAATCCAGCATGCAATCTCATGCTCCTCCCATGTTCCATGATGGTCCTATTCATTCTCTTTGACACACCATTTTCTTGTGGAGTTCCTGGAACTGTCTTCTGCTTTCAAATCCCATTTAAGGAACAGTAATCTTCAAATGCTTTGCTACAATACTCACCTCCATTATTCGATCTGAGACACTTCAACTTTTTTCCTGTCTCATTCTCAACCAAAGCTTTCCATTTCTTAAAAGTTTCAAAAACATCTGATTTTTGTTTTAGGAAATATACCCATGTTTTTCTGGTTGAGTCATCAATAAAAATAACATAGTAACAAGAGCCACCAAGAGATGATACCTGAGCCGGTCCCCATACATCTGAATGTACAAGCTCTAACTTCTCACTCTTCTTCTCTTTCCCAACCTTGAGAAATCTGACTCTTTTCTGTTTACCATAAACACAGTTTTCACAGAACTCTAAATCAATCTTCTTTAGTCCTAGCAATATATTTTTGGAGTGAAGGATTTTCATCCCTTTCTCACTCATGTGCCCAAGCCTATGGTGCCACATTATCGAATCTGTTCTTGAAACATTTATTGTTGTTGTCCCTGCAATAACTTTATCTATAGTAGCTAAGGTAGAGTAAGTGTTACCAGTACACAGATATAATGTGCCTACCTTTGCACCTTTAGCTACTACTAATGATCCTTTAGTGACCTTCCACATACTGTCTAAGAAGGTAACTATGCAACCTTCACTACCTAGTTGCCCTGTAGAAATTAAATTTCTTCTTAAATTAGGAACATGTCTTACCTCCTGCAGAAACTAGTCATTACCATTCTGCAACTTGATCTTTATCTTTCCTTTTCCAACAATTTGACAGGGCTCATCATCACCCAAATATACCTGTCCAAAATCACCTCGAACATAATCTAGAAAATATTTTCTATGGGGTGTAGCATGAAATGAAGCCCTAGAATCTATTACCCTGGAATCATTAACATTATCCAAACATAAGATTAAAGCATCTTGTAAAGTATTACTTGCAATATTAGCTTCCTTACTGTCATTTTCATTTTTGTCTCCTTCTTTATTTTTCTAAGACCAACAGTCTTTCTTTAGATGACCAGGCTTTCCGCAGTACCATCAATCTTTCTTTCCTCTAGATTGAGAGCGTCCTTTCTTTGACTTCCCTCGTGACTTCTCATTCCCAGGGCCTTTTCCTCTTTCCTTTGATCTTCCTATGGTCTCCACATTCAAAACACTACCCGATGATGTTGGAGTCTAACCTGTGCTTTTCCTTAGAATTTCCTCACTTAGGATAACACCAACAATATCATCAAATACCAAAGTATTTTTACCAGAGGCAGAGTTACTTACAGCCATAACCAAGCTATTCCAGCTTTCTGACAAAGAACATAAAATCAAGAGAGCCCTAATCTCTTCTGCAAAGGTAATTTTTACTGAAGACAATTGATTGGTAATTGTATTAAATTCATTTAAGTGCTCCGCTACAGATCCTCCCTCACTCATTTTCAAATTAAACAAATGCTTCATAAGAAATACCTTATTCGAAGCTGAGGGTTTCTCATACAGCTTAGCCAATGTTGCCATCAAATCTACAGTCATTTTTGCTTCTGTTATATTGAATGCTATAGACGATGCAAGGCACAATCGAATGGATCCCAGTGCCTTTCTATCAAAAATGTCCCACTCTTCATCTGATATTGTGGTCGGTTTCTTTGCCTTTCCTTCCAATGGCCGCCACAAATCCTTTTGATACAGGTAATCCTCCATCTGCATTTTCCATAATTGATAATTCTGGCCGTTAAACTTTTCAACCTTGAATTTGGAATCCTCCATTTCTCCCACTCAAAACTGAAAGTCCTACCAATTTACAGAAAACCTAGCTCTGATACCAATTGTTAGGGTTTCAAGCAGATTCGAAGCAAATATGAACTAACAATTATATGCAGATTTAAATACAAAAGATAAAGAAATAAAACAGGACATAGATAACACAGAGATTTAACATGGTTCACCCAGAATGGGTTACGTCCACCATACACAACCGTCCAATCTTTCTTATTATCCAGCAAAAACAATACATCAACCTTACAATGCCTTAAGCATCCCAGGCGCTTATAACATGCGTTTTTAGGGCAACAAACAAAGTCGGCCTTTTTTAGGGTTTTATTACAATGTCGGTTTTCATCAACAAAAACGGAAAAAAAAAAATTTCTCGGGGGCTGCCGCCCCCGAACCCCTGCCCGGGGCCCGGCCCAGCCCAGCCCTGGACCCAGGTGAGGATACGTGCTGAGTGTATAGTACTTTGCTGATCAGTCACCACATTTCAATAGAAGTGGTGACAAAGTATGTTGTCATTGATGTCAATATGTGCTCAAGCAGATACACTAGTATGCACCGGTATGAAGAGTGGAAGCAATTTTCATCAATCGAGATGGAGTGGACCGGTGTCGGGATTCACTAAGTATAACTACTAGTTGGTAGTCTCTTTTCAGTTTTAGGGTTTTGGGTATGATCTTTGCGATGCAACCAATGGTGTTTTGTGAATATTAAGAATAAGGATTAGGATGCCACATCAGTTGTGTGCATGTGAAGGATTTCCTTGAGAATTTTGTGCGTGGAAGATTGAATGCATTGAAAGCCTACCTCGAGAATGTGTGATTTTCTAAGCAGTGTATGAAGAGCACATGATGGGTTACCATTTTTCCAGATGCAATGAAGATTGGATGATGAAGAGTGACTTGAGATCTATTTAGATCATTTCATTCTATGTAATGTGTTTGGACGGTCAGATTTGGACCACTTCAAATTGTAAACCTAAAATACTTAGGGTTTAGGCTTTATGTTACTGAACTAAATCTTGTCTATAAGGTCAATGAGTTTTGATATTGTTGTTGTTGGCAAATGTTGTTTTTGTGTCTGCATGTTAAGATTATTGTCAAACCAAAGTTTGAAACCTGTAGAGTGTGATTGTAGAGGAGAGGAGCTGAAAAGGATATGCCTTAGCAAGTAGTGTTGTTCTCATATCAAAGCTTTACCTATTGACTTCTAATCATTTCAATAGAAGGAAAATCCCTTGACCAGGTAGCTTTAATAGGCTTGTTGTAAATCCTCTAAACAGGTGACTCAAGTTCATTGATTTCTTTAACTCCTCTAGCGAGGTAACCTTTAACAGGGTTTCAACATTTAACAGGGTATATAGACATCCCTTAATCAGGTGTTCTTTAATAGGATCAGTTCCTAGCAGAACTTATTATAAAGTCTTTTCTAGGCTCCTAATAGAGCGAGCTTCAAAAGAGTTCAAAACAAGCTTGTGGGTATTCATCCCCACCATGGTTTTTCCCATTTGGGTTTCCATGTGAAAAATTTGTGTGTCATGAGTTGTGCATTTTTCATGTGATGATTGAGTATTCTTTGTTTAAGTGATTATGCATGCAGATCTAATGGTTATGGTATTGCTGATGCACAACATGCATATGTATATGGGTGAAGTAGTTATAAAGTGTTGAATGATATTTGCAGTATTCAGTTTTACCGGTTTAAGTTGTCTGAAGTCTTCTAGTGTTTAACCAGTATTGCCATGGTTAAGTTCAGTAATCAAGACAATTGGTTAGCATTTTTTTAACTTGATAAGTTGTGGAGAAGTTTTTGTATGTACTGATTCACCCCCCACTCACTACCAGTTAGGGTATTTGTTGTTCATAATTATTCATCAACGACATGCCACATTTTTGTAAAACTTGTATTGACTTAGCATACATGCCTTTTTTGATATATATAAATGTTGATATTCGATCCAATAAATGTGTATTATGTTCATTATTGCACATTTCGTTGATATTGATAGGCATTTTTGATACATACGAAATTTGTTCATTATGTTGATTATTGTGCATTTTGATATATATATATATATGATTATTGTTGATCATTGTATTTGGTGGCTACCCTTTTATAAAGTTAAATGAATATTTTCCTATGTAATCAACAATATGAATATAAACAACAAAAATCTATGATATGAAGCATTGCTATCGTGGAATATGATTTGATAAACTTTTTAAAATATTGAATTAAAGCTACAAAAATCCTTGTCTCAATGAAAATTAAATTCAATGGTAATGGTCATATTTTATCCATGGTAATGATCACTGGATGCTTTTGATTCCTTTTGTTTATATTTGTCAATGTGAGTGGTGCGATAGCACCCTCATGCTCACAATGGTCAAGTTTCAATTTGTCATATTGTTCTCCATTATTGTATCTAAATAAGGTTATTTGGGACCATTAATGGTCATTTTAAGTCATTTGTGAAAGGTTGGGGTCATTTGGATAAAAGATGTAAAAGTTGCTTAGTTGTTGTCAAACTTGTCAAACTTGTCAAACTTGTCAGAGTTGCAAGGTAGGCTATAATTGATTTTTTTCATCATGCACATAAACAAACATCACAAGAACATATGGGTGGGTACTTTTATGCTTGGAATTCTCCTATTGTTCCTCCCAAAGCATCATAAGATCGAGAGCCATACCCTCTTATTGCGATCTCTCAAGTGCCCTGAGTCCAAAAAATTATCAAACTTTGATGAACTGTTTCTCTCAATCCAAGACACATATGGTCAATCTGTTTCAACCTATAGGGTCATGTGAGGCTCTTCTACAATGGGCTATCTCAGTTTTTGACTACTTAGACCCATTTTCAAATGGTAGCATTTTTTTGCCTACTGCAAAAATTGTCAGTCACATGCAATTCAAAGTTGCAAGATAGGCTAGAATTGATTTTGTTATTTGTGGGACCAAAACAACATCACGAGATCCTCAAATTTTGAATTTTTATGCTAGGAATTCTCCTTTAATGCCTCCCAAAGTGTCGGAACATCGAGAGCCATACCCTACCGATGCAATCTCTCAAGTGCCTAGAGTCCAAAAAATTGTCAAACTTTGACTGACTATTTCTATCAATCTAGGACACATATGATTGATCTATTTGAACCTATAGGGTCATGTTATTTCTTCTCCAATGTCCTATCTTGGTTTCTAGAAGCTCGAAGCCATTTTCAAATGGTAGCATTTTTTGCCTGCAAAAACTGTCAGTCACATGCAATGCAAAGTTGCAAGATAGGCTAGAATTGATTTCATCTGTCATGGGCACAAAAAAACATCATGAGCACATCTGAGTAGGAATTTTTATGCTATTAGTTCCCTTGTTGTGCCTCCCAAAGTGCGAGAACATTGAGAGCCATACCCTACAGGTGCAATCTCTCAAGTGCCCTGAGTCCAAAAAATTGTCAAACTTTGATGGACTATTTCTCTCAATCTAGGTTACATATGATCAATCCATTTAAACTTGTAGGGTCATGTGAGGCTCTTCTACAATGGCCTATCTCAGTTTCTGATGACTCGAAGCCATTTTCAAATGGTAGCATTTTTTTGCCTGCTGCAAAAACCATCAGTCGTATGCAAGGCAAAGTTGTAAGATAGACTAGAATTGATTACATCCATCATGGGCACAAACCAACATCATGATCATGTCTAAGTGGGAAGGTTTAAGTTAGGCATTCTCCTATTGTGCCTCCCAAAGCATTGGAATGTTGAGAGGCATACCCTACCAGCTTGATCTAGAAGTTGCTTGACAACTTTTTTGACAATAATGACAATTTTTTTATCAAATTGTATCTAGACTTAATCTATGACTCCCTTGACCCAATAATGACCCAAATAATTCTCCATGATTATACAATGTACAATACAGATCTCCATGATTATTTCTTACATCACATAAACTCAAAACCCTTGAGATATAATCAAGAATGGTCATGATTGATCTTATCATATCACATAAACTCAAAACCCTTAAGATATTCAAAACATAGACACATATATTCACATATATTCAAAAATTAGCCTCTAAATATGGACAAATCAACTCTTGGCTATTTAAATATACAAAAAAAGTGTTACAAATCATCTCATGGGCTTTTATACAAAATTTGGCATTTAAATATGTGTGAATAAGGTCATCGTCATTTAAATATACAAAAAATGAATATAGAACAATTTGTCGATGATATATACAAAATTATTAAAATCATTATACCCTAAACCGTAGAATCAATCAAGTGAGCTTCTAGATCGGCTCTAACCCATATTGTGTGAAGTAATGCCTCATGGTCAGATTCATGAACTTTCAATAAAAGTTTGTTATGAGGTCTACCACGATACTCAATCAATAGAATATTTGTTGCAACAACAAGGTTGGAGAAATGAAGAATATGTTTGTCGGTTTCAAAGTCCTCAAACAACTAAACAATAGAATTCTTGATAGGGTATCTCCTAATCCATGTGTGTATCATGACAATAGACCCTACTGGATACTCAATACCCTCTCCATCAATGATTGTGGTTGTCAATTTTCTCTTAGGCTCAATACAACGACATAAAAAGTAATTCTTTCCTTCTTTATTGTTATCTTCTACAAAAATTGTGTACACATGACATGCATATTATAGAATGATAATTAATACCAAAAATAATGTTTGATGCAACAAAATGAGCCAAAAAAAATCCTACAATAAAATTAACCCAAACATCACCTGGTTCCATTAGGTCGGATATATGATCGAAATCAACTGATGCTTCCATCTGGTTCAACTGCAGTGCTCTAGGAATTTGATACATATCAATGGGAACCAACAGTCTACAAGACCATTTGTCAACCCACTCTTGTGATTCACTTTCTTCCAACAAAAAATACATACATCAAGAGAAAAAACATAAAATCTGTCTAGTATAAATTACTAGTGAACTTGCATTTGAACTTCGAAATGAGTGCATGTCACTAGATCTTGAAACTGTACAACAAGCTTGATAGTTTTCAATGTCATATTTAGTGACCAACCAGATATATCTATGAACCATTGACGTACCTACATTACTTGGTCTCATTGTAGATTTACACCATTGCATAATTATTGCTACATCTATCAACTTGACACGACCTTCATATTTTAATTCTTCTCTAGCTAGTTCTCCTTTTACGCATACTCCTGCACCATTGTGCTCTCCCTTTCCATCTCCAGCCCTAGTGAAATTCTAAAAATTTTGTACACCACTTGTCACATGCATCCTACTCAACCAATAGAACATCATTACATTCTTGAATTGTGAAGTGCAATTATCTGACCATATTAAGTGTGGGTTGCATCATATGTTCCTTTCCCTTCAAACTATCATAGAAAACTTTAATGAATCCTTGCACAAACTCTAACGAATGTGTACGATCATCACTTATGTAGAAGTGATGCTCTCTCACAACCTTTCTATCATCCTTTGTGCTATCATCTGCATGCATGAATGCTATTTGTACAAAAATAGAAACTTGTGTAGAATGGTAATACACAGATTGCACTTCATTTTGAGGTTGTAGTGTATAATTTTCCGCAAAATCAACTATAGAGACAATGGTACCAAGATAAAATGTGTCCTTTCATAACTTTAATTGATCATCTAACCACCAAGCTCTATGTGTATGCATTATGTACTCATAAACTAGTTTCTCTTGAAACGTTCTCATAAAATCAGCTACACATATGTCATTTTTCACTAACTCACATCTCTTAAATTCTTTTCCATCTTTAACCCCATATGTCACTGTCTTGTACTTTCCAAAAGATATTAGTTTCTTACCAATTTCATGTGTGATATCCAAATGTAGACATCTTGGCAAATGTTTCAAACCACCACATGTAGCACAAGAACCTTTAAAACACATCATTTTATAATAAATGCAACCATCATCTCTTTTATATAACACAATTGAAATAAATTCTCTTGGTGACTTAGGAGGTGGTTATATATTGCATTCCTGTAAAATATCGTTAGTGTGCAAAGGACAACATATATGATGATAAATATCATAGTGCATGAAAAATTCAATATGCATTCTACAACAACACATGTTGCATACATGATTAATCTTAACATAAAAAGGTTTTCCCATTTCAAAAAAACTTTGACTAATTCTTATTTGAGGAAACGTTTCAAGGAATATTTCATAAAATTTTGTTTGAGTCAATCCAAATAGTGTTTGCAATGTGGCACATGATTTCTATATCTAATTCACCTTCTAACAACATCTCTTTGGTTAGGCGAAACCCTTGTGTTGTCATGCTAAAAAATTTCAATTAATGTTCTTAGTGCATCAACAACAACCTTGTCTTTGTGTGGTAGTCTACCCGAGAATGCCCAAAGAAAATTATTTTTAGGATCCTCTATTTTATCCCACCTCTCTAATGCTTTACGTAATGTTGCTCTACTAATGTTTAACGACTTACTTGTTTTGCTTATCAAATAATTTTTTTAATTTTCTTGCTCATTATGGTTGATGTAATGACACATAGAGTAACATTAGAATCTTTAGAACGTGATTTTGAACCAATAGATTTATATGCATCAAATAGATTTCTCACAATAGTTTTTTCACTATTACTTGTGAATGATCTTAGACCTAGAATTCTCATTGTCTCTCTAAAATTCAAATTTTTAATCATTTCAACAATTAATTGGCATCTTGTAGTTTGATTTGAGTTTTCGAAATATTTTTTCCATATTCTTTTAACCATTCTCATACAAGTTCATTCATTCATTTTATCAGGCATTGGCTTCAAAATATTCTCATCGATGTCAATTGGATACTTTGGTTTCCTATGAATGATTCTAGGAGGTGTTAACATCAATGCGTTGCGTGCTTTGGGTACTTTCAATTCATCAAATAGATTTGATGTATGTTCATCATTTAATTGATTATTAAATGTGGTCTCTTCTTCAATTGTATTACGTTCATACGGTAAATCAAATGTCTCTTCTTCAATTGAATTAGGTGCATTATGTTCATATGGTAAATCGAATTGAGATGTTGAGTATGATGTACCTTCTTGTCCCATTATTATTATGTCACATAATTTCTTCACACACTGCCTTTGTCTTTCCTTTTCATCCTCTCATTGTTCCATCATTCCTCACTTGTTCTTTCCCATCGTTAATTTTGGTTGTCCTAAATAGAATTATTTTACATCTATGAGTAAACATAAGTTCTCAAACAATCAAATAACCATAAAATTAAGCATTATCATTTTTTTTTAAAATCAAAACTATTAAACAATCACAATAACATTGACCAAACTAATATGAACAACAATTCAATCATTTGAAATCATGAAAAACAAAAAATTTACTAACTTCAACATATAAAACAGTCATAGAAGCACAGTAACAATTGCAATGGGGCCTTCAATGACCTCAAAAACTTATTTTGAGGTCGTTGAGGTTGTTGGGAAACTAAAATTATGTCCCAAAACCACATACACGGTATTATTTAGTAACCCAATACATGCTCTTTGTCCTAAAAATGTTCAGCAAGCCAATGCTAATATTCCCAACACCCCGTACGCGCTTTTAACCCAGAAAAATCTTGTACGCAATTCCTATAGTAAATAAAATGTGAAGGGAGGGACGGAGGGAGGGAGAGGGAAAGGGGGAGGGAGCGGGGGAGGGAGTGGGAGGGAGAGGGGGAGAGGGGGAGAGAGAGTGAGGGAGAGGGGGAGAGAGGGGAAGATATAGAGAGGGGGAGAGAGGATGGAAAAGGGAGAGAGGGAGATGGAGAGGGAGGGAGAGAGAGAGGGGGAAAGAGAGAGGAGGCAGAGAGGATGGAAAAGGGAGACAGGGGGAGGGAGAGAGGATGGAAAAGGGAGAGAGAGAGGGGGGATGGAAGATAAAGGGAGATAAAGGCAGAGCATGTTGGTCATATTGTGTCCTATGACCCCTTAGGACACCATATGACCCCTTACGACACCATAAGGTGTTGTTATGGGACGTATGTTGTCCTTAGGCATCATGTGGTATCTTGTGACCCCTTAGGACACCATATGATGCCTTAGGGGTTGTTATGGGTCAGATTGTGTCGTATGACCCCTTAGGATACCATATGGCCCCTTAGGTGTCGTATAATGTCCTAAGGGGTCATATAATGTCCTAAGGGGTCATGTGGTATCTTGTGACCCCTTAGGACACCATATGACCCCTTAGGTATTGTTATGGGTCATATTGTATTCTAAGTGGTCCTATTGTATTGTATGACCCCTTAGGATAACATATGACCCCTTAGGTGTTGTTACAAGTCATATTGAGTCCTAAGGGGTCATGTGGTATCATGTGACCCTTAGGACACCATATGACCCCTTAGGTGTCATTATGGGTCATATTGTATTCTAAGGGGTTATAATGTGTCATATGACCCCTTAGGTGTCGTTAGAGGTCATATCATGTCCTAAAGGGTCATATAGTGTCTTGTGACCCCTTAGGTGTTGTTATGGATCATATTGTATTGTATGACCCCTTAGGATACCATATGACCCCTTAGGTGTCATTAGAGGTCATATCATGTCCTAAGGGGTCATCCAATGTCCTATGACCCCTTAAGACACCATATGACCCCTTAGGTGTCGTTATGGGTCATATTGTATTCTAAGGGGTCATATTGTGTCGTATGACCCCTTATGATACCATATGACCCCTTAGGTTCCGTTAGAGGTCATATCATGTGCTAAGGGGTCATACAGTGTCCTATGACCCCTTAGAACACCATATGACCCCTTAGGACACCATATGACCCCTTAGGTATCATTATGGGTCATGTAATGTGTTCTTAGGGGTCATATTGTGTCCTACGACCCCTTAAGATACCATATGAACCCTTACAACACCATATGGTGTCCTTATGTGTCATATGGTGTTCAAAGGGGTCATATGGTGTCCTATGACCTCTTAGGACACCATGATCCCTTAGGTGTCAAATGTTGTAGGCAGTATTGGCACTGCTTTTTTATATTTTAATAATGGTTCATCTTGCCACCTTAGGACACCATATGACCCCTTTTGACATGATATGCTCCTAAAGGGTCATGTGGTGATATATGGGGTCCTAAGGGGGAGAGAGAGAGAGAGAGAGAGAGAGAGAGAGAGAGAGAGAGAGAGAGAGAGGGTAGGGAGGGAGGGATATGGGGGGAGAGGAGGAGATGTCACATGATGTCATTAGGGGTCACTGGGGCTCCTAATTGAGCCACACATGTGTTAAAACACCATATGACCCCTTAAGACACCATTTGACCCGTTGGGATATCATACATGGTCCAAAGAGGTCATATGGCATCATTAGTGGTCATGTAGGGTCATAATGGGTCCGCACATGTGTTAGATCATCATATGACCCCTTAGGACATCATCTATTATTACTTTTATATTACATACACACGTGTGTGTGTGTGTATATATACACATATTATATATGCATACAATATCAACATATTATACATATTATACATATACATATATGTATGCACACACAGACGTTAATATTTTTATGATGGAGTATCATAGGAAGAACCGTGTACGTGCTTCTTATTGAAAAAACACCCCATACGCAGTTTTATAAAAAAAAATCCCGTACACACTTTTGACTGTTTAGGCTTGTGAATAGGCTTGGATGACAAAGTTGCAGGTTAGAAGTGTGATTTCTTTTTGAAGTGTTTTTTTTTGTGAACTTGGTTTCTCAACTTTGTCATCATCAGCTATACACTTCATCAAGTGGGTATTTCTAAAATTGCCACCATAATTTGACCCATCTTCTGAGATTTCTAACCATATTATTTTTAAAAAATTTGGACAACAATAACATATTATTATTGAATTTCCTTAACTAGTGTCTCCATAGTTTTCAGAGACATACGTGTACCATTTTTTTAATAACTATTGATCTACTTATTCAAATTTTAAAAAAAATATGTATTATTGTAGTGCACTTGATTCTTTACAATTTTATAAAAAAATTGCATTTTCGATTGTTTTGGTGCAAGTTATGTTTCACGCATGAAGAGGTGCCTGATTTTCAGGATGTGCTCGATTGGAAAAATCATTAAAAAAAATACTCAATAAAAAATTACAAAAAAATACACAATTTCTAGTGCTCACTCTTAACTATCTTTCTGCCAAAGGATTTGTCAAAATACTAAATCTAACTATGATTTTTCTGATGCCCACATTAGACACTATGTTATGTTTTTCAGAAACAATCAGGTTCTATTTTTCATGCACAAAGGAGTTGACCCCCTTAATCTTATCCAATTTAGAAAAAAATCAGTAGTTTGGAAACTAGATTCAAAGTACTACAATCTTTGTTCTTTGAGTATCTTCATATCTTGAGTGGATGACTCTCAAATTTCTCCTCCAAGTTCAGGTTTACCTGATTTTAGAAAAAAAGTGTCCACTTATACCCCCTTTTTGGACACCATCTGTGTGCACTTACCCATAAATCTTCCATAACTAACCATATATCATTCTGAAAATAGGATTTAAAGGGGGATAAAGAAATCCAAAGAATTTTCCTAGCAACTTTAGTTTTGCGAGCATAGATGTGAGAGATAATCCAAGAACTGTTGTCTTTGATGTATAAAACTAGTAGCCAAATGAATATAATCCTAATGAAGACCAACACCTATGATAATCCTTGGATTCCAAAAAGTGGCAATACCTCTAGAGGCACTTGTTGGAGATTTATAGAGTTTGTTGATAACATGAGCATGTATGGTTGTTAGTGATGTCAAACATGGTTAATGGATGGATGTTGGTTGGGAAATTATATGTGATACTTGGTTATCCAATTGATGTTGGTCAGGATATGGTTTTGGTATTGATTGTGTTATCACATATTTAAGGTGGTCCGGATATGGTTTTAGTTTTGATTGTGTTATCACATATTTAAGGTGTTCCGAAATGCTTTTGATGCCCTCCAGATATGTTGCTAATTGTATTGTTGTTTAGTGGATCATATTCTTTTGGTCTAGATATGTGTTGGAAGATGTGTTGAAATGTAATTTGGGTCTTACCATGGCATGTGAAGATTCAAATGGACTATTTTGCATTAGAAGTGATTATGTGGCCAACTAATTGATTATGTCTACATGTTATGTTTTATAACACCTTTAGAGTATGTGTTAGAATGTGCAGATTGTTGGACAAATTGTGGAACGATGAATTGCAACATGTTTTTGTTTCGTCTTTCTCCTAGAGTGGACCGATCTAATTATTTTAGGTCCAGGTGGCTTATTTTGTATAATCTTTCTTATTTTACCTTGTCCGACCCTTAATTAGTATTTCAATGTTGTATCTCATATTTAAGATATGTAGATGAGAAGTGAAATGTGTAAGAAGTTTATGAAAATGATTTCTTAGTAGATTTGATTTTTTCATGATGGGAAAGATAGTTTGAGAAGACCTTTGAAGGTGATATATTTTTCAAGACAATCTGTTGTGATAGTAAAGATTATCAGTGATGTTTGCCATGATGTTGGTTGCTTGATCTAGTAGTTCAAGGATAATTTCATGTTTAGGAGAATCCTTCTCAATTTCAATTCAGCTATTTAATTTATTGTTGATTGATAGTGAGTCCTTTGACAAAAATTTTTATCTTGTCTTGAAGAAGTGCTCTTTGGGTTTGCAAGTTATCTAATTTGTATCTTACCTAAGGTTGTGTGCCTTCAAGTGTTGGTGATCCTTGGTAGTAATCATAAAATTTTGTAAACATTGTTATTCATATTGTGAGTTAGATTCTCACCATGGTTTTTCCATAATTGGGTTTCTCGAGTAAACCTAGTGTTCATGTGTTCATGATTGATTCTTATGTGCTAGTGCTATGTACGTTAACAATTTTTGTTTATTAATAATTTATTTTAAAGTTTTGGACTAATTCAGCTCCCCTCCTAGTCATACCAGGTATTCAACAATTGGTATCAGAGAAAGGTTCCTCTTTGGAAAGCTTAATCGCTTGAAGTAGATCTAGATATGACACTGAAACTTCATGTTAAAGAGCCGATGTTTGACATAACAAACTTTAATTATTGGAAGGAAAGAATGGAGTCTTACTTAGAAGCATTGCAGAATAGAATTTGGGAGATTATTCAAATAGCTTATCAACAACCTCTTAATGGACCATCAATTCTGGGTGAAATTAAGGCTCAATAGACAAATACAAAAGTTATCTAAATTATTGTCAATTGTCTTAGAAATGAAGTATTTGGCGAGGTTAATGGAATGAAAGAAGGTAAGAGAATATAGATTAAGTTGTGTTATGCATAAGAAGGTGATCCAAAGACCTAGCAAGAAAGACTTTAGAACGTGAAGCAAAAATTTGAAGGTTTCAGAATGGCTAATGATGAAAGTGTTGAGAGCTACATACATAGAGTGAATGATATAAAGAAAACTATCTGAGCTATTGGTGTAATGTTATAAGAAAGTGATTTCATTAAAATGATCTTGTTTACATTGACCAAACCCTGTAGTATGCTATTGAAGAATGTCATGACCTGAATAACTACACAATTGACTAGCTTATTGGAGATTTGTCTTCCTATGAAATTAGACAGATGGAAGATATAAAATCCTATTGAAGAGAAGTCACATTTATCATTTCAAGGATATCAGGAGATGGACCGAAAATAAGAGAGAACCTAGATGAGATTGCATCAAACTTGGTAAGAATATTAAAATGAGAAACTAGAAAGTACAAAGTTAAGGTGCCCTTGAAATACTTTAATTGTCAAAGAATTGGTTATTATGCTTCTCAATTTATATACAAATAAGACTAAAAATAATATAATGATGACGAGAAGAAAAGTAGATATAGAAGACATGATTTTAAGAAAAGAACAAATGATACAAATAAATGAAAAATATGTGTTGCTCTAAGGAGGCACATTCATTTGAAGAAGAAGATATTGAAGACTCAAATGAAGAATCTTTATTTCTAGCTATAGAAGAGAATAATCAGAATAGATTCAGAAGACAAAAAGAGAAGCTTGCATTGCATGGTAAAGTTGAACCAAGATTTTTCTCCTTCAAGAACTCCTCAGGAGAATGGTGTGGTATAAAGGAAGAATTAAACTATTATTGAGATAGTTATAACTATAATGAAAGATGCTAACATGGCTAATGTGTACTAGAAAGACGTTATGCATACTATTGTTTTCATTCTTAACAAGGTTCAAATAAGAATAAATCATACTAAGACACCATATGAGTTGTCATATGGAAGACCACCTATTGTGAAATATTTCAAAATCTTTTAGAGTAAGTTCTATATTAGAATAGGTGGGAATGACCTCAAAAATTGTGATACTAGAGAAAATGAAGGAATATTCTTGGGATATGCTACAAACAACTAAGCCTACTAGTGTTAAAATAAGAGATTGAACAAGATAGTGGAGAGTACAAATGTGAAAGTATGTGAGGTATGGGATTAGACTGCCTTAGAACCTATTCAAGAGATTTAATTTAAGATTACTCCTATTGATATAGAAGAAAAGATAGATCCAGAAGGAAGCAACCAAGAAAAAATATATGAAGTAGAAGAAGAAGATAAAAAAGAACTAGATAAAGAGATCGAGCTCCTGAAATATGTAAAAAGGAATCATTCTGAAGATTAGATAATTAGAGACAAGGACAAAGGAGTCTAGACATGAAGTGTTATAAAGGTAAATGATAAAACTAATTTCTATTTTATTTCACTCATTGAACTTAAATCATATGAAGAAGCGAGAAAAGAAGAAATTTTGAAAGCAATAGAATAAGATTTGAATCAAATATAGAAGAATCAGACTTGGGAGCTAGTACCTACATCGATGGATAAAAATGTGATAGCTAGAAAAAATTAAATGAACAAGGAGAAGTCACAAGAAACAAGGCGAGATTAGTATGTAAAGGCTATTCTAAGGTACAAAGTATTGATTTTGAAAAACCATTTTCTCTAGTTGTTAGGATGGAAGCTATTATAGTGTTTCTTTCTTTTTCATCCTATAATAACTTTAGAGTATATTAGATGTATGCTAAGTCAACATTTCTAAATGGAGAACTAGAAGAAGAAGTATACATTGAACAACCAGATGGATTCAGATTGTCAGATGATCCAAATATGGTTTGCAGATTAAAGAAGGCATTGCATGAACTAAAACAAGAACCTAGAGCATGGTATTCAACATTGGATAGATATTTGTTACAACAAAAATTTAGGAAAGGTATTGCAGATAATAGTCTCTATTTCAAGGTTGAAGGAATTAAGTTTTTGATTGTTGTTGTTAATGTTGATAATATCATCTTTATAGGAAGTGATGGATTATGTAAATAATTTGTAGAAGAGATGCTCAAAGAATTTGAGATGTCTATGCTTAGAGAGATGTCATTCTTTCTTGGCCTTCAAGTTACTCAATTGAGTGATGGAATCTTTATTTATCGAGCTAAGTATGTTAAGAGATGTTAAATAAATTTGATATGGAGAATTGTAAACACGTTACCAACCCTTTAGCTATTGAATGTAAACTAGGCAAAGATGACACATCACCAAATCTTGATCAGAAGAAGTACATATCTATGATTGGAGGACGGTTATGTTTTACTGCTTCTAGACTAGATATAATTCAAGGTATGTGCTTGGCTGCAAGATTTCAATGTACTTCAAAGAAAAATCATGATCAAGTAGTGAAGAGAATTTTTAGATATCTGAAAGGAACTGAAGATTTTAGCATATTGTACAAGAAGGATGGTGATTTTATGTTGAAAGAATATGCAGATGTTGATTGGGCTAGAAGTATTGATGACAATAAAAGTACTAGTGGTGGTGGATTCATTTTGGGAGATACATTGGTTTCATGGATGAGTAAGAAACAAGAATCAGTGCCATTATCCATTGTATAAGCTAAATATATTGTTGTAGCATCTTGCTATACTCAAGTTTTGTGGATGAAATAGGCTCTTGACGATATTAGAGTAGTGTATGATGAAGTTATTCCTATTATGTGTGAAAATAACAATACTATAAATGTTTTGAAGAATCCAGTTATGCATTCAATAAATAAACATATTTCTTGATCCATTGTCAATTCGTAAGAGTTAAAGTTGCAAAGAAATAAGTCAAACTAGAATACTTTTCTATAATAGAGTAGGTAGAAGACATTTTTACTAAGGTTTTGACAAACGATTATTTTGAGTATCTTGCTTAAAAGTTAGGGATTGTACCCCCTCCTTTGTCTAACTAGATTCATTTTTAATGGTGCATCTTTCTAGGGGGAGACATGGTGCTTATCCATGTCTCCTAGATTGATGTTGTTGCTGCTCTCAGGGGGAGAAATAATGTGTGGTGGCTAGTATGATTTCCAACACCCTTTGTCATTGTTGTCAAAAGGGGAGAGATTTATTGTGAGATTTAAGAGAGAGTTGTTGTTAGATTATTGTGGGGAGGGAGAGTTGTTGTGAGATTATCAAGTTTATATTGGTGTTGCTATCAATAGCAAAGGAGGATATTGTTGGAGTTTGTTCATAGAATAAGTATGTATGGTTGTTGTTGGTGTCAAACCTGGTTATCCAGATGGATTTGGTCTAGATATGGTATTTCAAACTTGGTTATCAAATAAATATGTTGCTAATTATATTCTAGTTTAGTGGATCATATTCTTTTGGTCCTAATATATGTTGTAAGACATGTTGAAATTTTAATTTGGGTCTCACCATGGTGAGTGGAGATCTGCATGGAGTATTTTGCATCATAAGTGGTTATGTGGCCAACTAATTGATTATGTCTACAAGTTATTCTTTGTAATCCCTTTGGAGTATGTGTTAGCATGTGTGGATTGTTGGATAAATCATAGAATGAAGTATTGTGATATGTTTTGGTTCCCTCTTTCTACTTGAGTGGACTGGTCTAATTATTTTAGGTTCGAGTGGCTTATTTTGTGTAATATTGGCTATTCTATCTTAGTTGATCCTTAATTGAGATTTTAATAAATTTTATCTTATATTTAAGATGTGTAGATGGATGAATTATGTGTCGATGACAAGTGAATCATGTGAGGAGTGTATGAGAATTATTTGCAAGTATATTTGAGTTTGTGGTAATGTGAAAGATAGTTTGATAAGAGCTTTGAAGGTGATATATTCTACAAGATAGTGTGTAGTGATAGTAAAGATTATCAGAGATGTTTTGTAGTGCCCATCCCTGATTCATATTTTATGGGAAGACGTGAAAAAAACTTTTATATTTAATCATGCTCTTGATTCTCCTTGTTTCATTCTTTATAATGATATTGTCTCTGAAATTTTGTGATTATGATTATATGAGATGAGTTGATGATATTGTTGTGTGAATGTCTTCATGAAAGGGGTAATGTTATGTCACTCATCATGAGTCTGATATGACATTGCGATTCTCTTTTCACAACATATATATATATATATATATATATATACATATATATATATATACATATATATATATATATATGTATATATATATATATATATATATATACATATATATATATATATATATATATATATATATATATATATATATATATATATATATATATATATATATATATATATAAGACATCGACTCCCCCTAATGTTAGAGGTCTAAGCATGTCTTATCCCAATGGAAATTTGTTGGAGATGGCATGAGTTTCTTCCTAGCACTCTAGGTCTAAGTTGGTTACCTTGTCAGTAAATGTTCAGTTGAGTTGTTGTGGCATCTTGTGTTTGATTGTTTGATCCTATGCTTGGTTGCCTTGAGGAGTTGTGAGTATGTGATTGTTTAATTGAATAATATTCCTTTAATATAGATATTAATGTTAAAGTTAACTGATTATATAGTTTGGATGTATTGTTGCTTTGATATTTATTTATTTAGGCCTTTTGGATTATTTTTATCATTTGGATTATTTTATATAGTTGAGGCTTTGATATTTATTTGTGGCATTTATTTATTTATCTTGGATTCAATTTAATTATTGGGCCTTTATATATTATTTGCCCATAAAGCTTATTTTATGATTCCGACTTATTAATCTTCTTTTCTTAGTTTGAGAGATTAAATATTAAATATAATATATATTATATAGTGTACCTACCCTTTTATCCTATTGGTTGATTTTGCGAGGGTAAGTAAATAATATTATTAAATATTACTTACCTCAGTTTTATGCACGGTAGGTATAATATATGGTTTATTGGAATTTTTTGATTGGTCGATATATTTCTATAGTTTTGAATTGATTTTATATTTATTGGATTTTGTTGTGCATTGTCCGGGTTGGCATCTCTGAGAATTCTGGTTTGAAGATTTTTGGTTTTGCTTCATCAAGTTTGGATTTGGATTTGCTGGAGTTTTGGATTGGTTTCTTATGCTTCATTGATTATCTTGGCCATGACTTCAATTTCTTCAGGTTGGAGATTTGCCTTCATTCTTAGATTTTGATTTGCAAGGATTTGTATTCTCTGTATCTTCTAAAAATATTGTCTTCGAGGTTATTGGAATTTTTATTTGATTATATGATATTTTCTATAGGTTGGGGAAGATATTCATGGTTTAATTTATACATATATATATTTGTTGAAGGAATGAATGTGGTTGTGTATTGTTGGGATAGCAAGTGGATGTCTTCATTGCACTTGATGTCTTGTTATTTCCTTTTATTGTAGACTTGTTGAGCTCTTATTTGACTTTATATTTGATGTATGAGTCCTCTCTCAAGTTTATTTTGTCTCTTGGTGTTTCCATTTGAGTTCAATGAAAGTCTGTGTATTTATTTGTGAAAGAGGTGTTGGCAAATGATGTCAAAATCCTCTTTTATGGTATTTCCATATTATTTATGTATTTATTTGGCTTTATTCTGGACTCCCACACCTTTTGGGAGTGTCTTGTGCTCATTTTGTGAGCTTATGTGCAAGTTTCTGCAAGATTGTCACTTGGGTTTTTCTGTTTTCCATATGTTTGCTCTCTACCATGGATGCTCCACATAATGGAGTAGATGCACCATAGAATGGCTTTGATATATCATTTTGTATCCTATATGTGCTAATCTGGTCCTTGGATGTGCTAAAATAGTCTTTGGATGTGCTAAACTGGTCTTTGGATGCACCAGACTACCTTGTTTTGCCAATTGGTCACTTTTCTAGATTTTGTGCTTGTCCTAGAGGCTTTATGTGATTATTTTGAATTCTCAAAGAGGTCTTTTTATTCTATTATGATCCTTTTATTGATATTTTGAGCTTCAGTAAGAAAGATAATGCCTTGTCATTGAGGAATGTACAACTATGTTGTATAGCTCCAACAAGAGGAAGAATGCCTTGCTGTTGAGAAATGATTTATGTGAGCTCCAGTGGGATGTTTATGCCTCACTGTTGAGGATTATATTTTCTTATGGTTGATTTCTTGGATTAATTTTTTATCTTGGTTCATTTTTGCATTGATTAGGTTGAGGCACTTGATTTACTTGATGTCATTATGGTTCTTGTTATGCTTAAGCTTTCTATTAGTATGATGTTGTCATTGATGGATTCTTTATATGAGCCTCTTTGTGATGTTATTGTGATTTATGCTCACCCTAATGTCTAGGTGCATGCTAGGGGGAGTGGGCTTCTAACTGAGTGACTGGGGTTGCAAGGAGTAGATAGCCAGGTTGTTGACTAGGTCAGCACCTCCTGTGGGTTCATGACATGTGCTTCCTCCCACCTCCCATGGATCCTTGCTTCTAGCAGCTCTCTCAATCACTGACAGCTCAAGCTTTTGGCGTACATTATGTGTTGACATAAATACTAAAGTGGGATATTGTTGACACTGTTTTGTCATTGATGTCAACCAATATGCAAGTTGATGTTACTAGTATGCAAGTAGGAGGATTGAAGATTGTTGGCATGTCGATGTCAAATGGTAAACAAGCAAAGAAACAAATTGAAGGACCAAAATAAGAATATGAATGGATGTGATGTGTTTACCACTTTGGTAAAATGGTTGAGGGCTATCACCGGTAAATGATAACATGTCCTAACCAGTAGAACAAAGAAGTGCACAAAATAAAGGTTAACCGGTTGGTGTATACCAGTAGTATATTTGGTTGGTGACCGAGTTTGAACTGACACAATCAAGTGAGTTGGATGTTGACAGAGATGTCATGTGGACTCCAGGTGGTGAACATGTAGTGGTAGGTGAATAGTGTATTGGTGAGGCAGTTGCCGATTAGGTCAATATTAAATAAAGACTACAGAAATCACGGATTGATTGCAGAGGATAGTGACTCAAAGTAGATCGAAAGGCAAAGATATTTTGGTGTTATGATCGAAGTAGGATATCTAATCATCTTGTTGATCTAGAGAAGGAAACAACTAGATCATTTATTGTAATCAAGTATGCCAGAGATATGTTGAAGAAGTTTCAAATGGAGGATAGAAAACTAGTTATTACCCCCATGGTGACTAGATCCAAGTTGAGAAAAGTTGATTAGTCACTGGAAGTGGATTAGACCCTGTATAGATCCATGATTGGTAGTCTATTATATCTTAGTGCCTCAAGACTAGATGTAGTGCACGCAGTATGTATGGTGGCAAGATTTCAAGCTGCACTAAATAGTCACATGTAAATGCAATTAGAAGGATCTTCAAGTACCTACAATGAAAAATTAATTATGGCTTATAGTATCCAAAGCAAAGAGATTTCACTTTACAGGCCCATACTGATGTTGATTGGGTAAGCTGCATTGATGACCAAAAGAGCACAAGTGGTTGTGCATTCTTTTTAGGTAACCGGTTGGTTTCATGGCACATCAAGAAGAAGGATTCAATCTCCTTATCTACTATTGAGGCAAAGTATATTGCTGCTACTACATGTTGTTCTCAAGTGTTACAGATGAAGAAGACCCTCAAAGACATTCAGGTAGAAATATCTGACCCTATTCCTATCCAGTGTGATAACTCAAGCACAATAAACATTTGAAATAATCTGGTTATGCACTCAAGGAAAAAGAACATTTCCATCAAATACCATTTTCTCAGGGAGAAGGTTGCAGAGAAAATAGTGAAGGTAGAATATGTCCCTACAAGTGAACAAGTTGTTGATATCTTCACAGAACCTCTACCGGCAAACACATTTGAGTATCTAATACACAAGTTAGGAGTTGTTCCACCATCTTTCTACACTTAAATGTGTATGGAGATATGTGGTTCAGGGGGAGTTCACAACTATACATATTTAGACTCTTGGACCATATGTTGTACATAGAGGAAGAGTGTGCACCATCGATAGGTTGGAGATTTGGAGAAGTTGTCTATTCAGTTTGTCTATCTACAAAAGTTGCAATCAGATTGAGGAGGGGAGTGTATTGAGGTTTCGCACTGTGAGTGAGCTGGAGTGAAGTTAATGTCTGAACCCTCTGTCATTGTTGTCAAAGGGGGAGAAAGAGTGCAGTTGTGAATAAAATGTCAGTTGACATTGTGTGTTGACATCAATGCCAAAGGGGGAGATTGTTGGCATTGTGTTGTCATTGATGTCAACCAGTATGCAAGTTGAAGTTACCGATATGCAAGTAGGAGTATTGAATATTGTTGGCATGTTGATGTCAGCTGGTAAGTATGTCAACCGGTAAGCAATCAAAGAGACAAATTGAAGGACCCAGATAAGAAGATGAAATGATGTGAAGTGTTTACCACTTTGGCAAAATGGCTGAGGACTATCGCCGATAAATGATAACATGTCCTAACTGACATAATAGAGAGGTGCAGGATATGAAGGTTAACCAATTGGTGTACATACTGGTAGTAGTTTTGGTTGGTGACCAATTTTAAACTGACACAATCAAGTGAGTTGGATGTTGAAAGAGATGTCATGTGGACTCTAGGTGGCGAACATGCAGTGGTAGGCGAATAGTGCATCGGTGAGGTAGTTCTCGATTAGGGCGATATTAAATGAAGACTATAGAAATCACAGATTGATTGCAAAGGATTGTAGATCGAAGCAGATCAAAATGAAAAAAAAAATTGGTGTTAGGATCGAAGCAGGACATCTGATCATCTTGTTGATCTGGAGAAGGAAACAACTAGATCATTTATTGTAATTGATAAAATCAAGGCCAATGAAAGCGATCCAATTTGCTAAATATAGTGAACATGTATTGGAAGGATCAAAAATGGTGGTAATGTTTGTTTTGTTGCAGGTTATCAATTCAAGAAATAAGATTTGATTTGATTTGATATAGACTGAGTTAGTGAAGAAAACCCTAGGCGCGTAAAGTTTGAACTTTGCTTTTGGTGGGAAAGCATGTGTATAAATATGCAGATCAAAAGATTAAGTGGATTGGATGATTGATGAGAAAAGAGTGCCAGATTATACTAGAGGAGAGTTGATCAGTCTGAGAATTGATAGCAAAATATTGAAGTGACTGAGTCTTAGAAGAAGAAATGACAAGAAGGGTTTAACCAGCGAGGTTTAAGGTAACAAGTAAACTATTACAAAGAATAATAGTCTATCAAACCAGTAGAGATTAAACCGGTAAGGTACCTGCTGAGAGTGATGGAGAGAAGAGAGAGTGTGAGAGGAGATCCGACTAGGCAGAAGTTGAGTTAAAAAAGATTTAGACAGAGAGAACTGAGATCTGGTAGAGAAGAAGTAGTGTGACAAAAAAGAGTTCAACCGGTAGAGTGAATTTTTTGCAAGGGTTACAAAACTCATTTGTAACAAGTTGCTTATCATTGTATTATTTTTTATATCTTATTGTATTTCACTAAGTGGGTTCTCAAGGTAGGGGTTGGTGTTCCTTTGGGTAGGTGCCCATAAATTGTTAAGGGTTGGCACTCATTGCGTTGGTTCCCTAAACACTGTAAAACTATTATTTCATTGTGAGGTTGGATTGGAGCAATAGATCTCCAACAACATTTCTCACCGAGGTTTTTACCACATTGGTTTTTCCTCATATATCCAGTGTTATGTGATGTGCTTTTGTGTGTGATTGCTTGTTAGTGTTTTCATTATTCTACTGGTTGCACACACCCTGATTGAAATTATTAATAATCATTGATTCACCCCTCTCAATGATATCTTGTGTTCTACAATTGGTATCAAAGCGTTGGGTTACGAGTTTGAATCCCAGGAGGCCTCCTTTCATTCCATTGGTGTGGAACCCTGAATCGATGCTGAGGGGGAGATTTTTGCCTAGGTCAACACCTCCTTTGGGTTCGTGACATGTGCTTCCTCTCACCTCCCATGGATCCTTGTCTCTGACTTCTCTCCATTCACTGATAGCTTGAGCTTTTGGAAAAATGACAGTGGTAATTCCAAAACATGTTAATCGGGGTCTAGACCCCCAAAATATCTCATTGGGAGTTTTGTTATGTAAACAAGTGATAATATAATAAATTAATATAGTTGGGATGGGTAGTTGGATTTTATTTTAATAAAATAAGAAATGGATATGGTGGCCACAACGCCTTGCCTAGAGATGGTATTGTGGATTTGAGATGGGATTGGGAAGGCATTGGTGACCTAGGTAAGCTAATCCCCCTTACTCCTATAATGTTGATATGGATCCACATGAGCATCTTGGATGCTAGGATAGGTGTTCAGGTTCCCATTATGATTGGATGTGATGACACTCTTTCCCTATAGGTAGGTCCTAGCACCATGAGCCTTGATTTGATGTGTCACCTCTAGAGTTCTCATATTGGTGTTTTGTGCCTTGAGCTAGCCTTGTGTTGATATTTTAGTATTTCTATGTGTTTTGGGTTGTTTCCTTTGGTTGTTAGGTGTTAGCATAGGTCTAGAGTGTGAGTTAGAAGATCTTGTCATCTCCTAGCATGGTGGTGGTTCCTTATTGGTTGCACATGGTTAGGTGGTTTTATGCCTTCTTCCATTGGGATGTTTTTCTTGGATGCTAGCATGCATGGATATGGATTCTGTGTCTTTTTATTATGTAGTTGTATTTATGGATCTGATTTCTATGTATTTGAGATAGAATTTTTGTATCATTGTAGATCATGAGGAAAATATAAATGCAAAAGAGATTATGTACTTGTACCATGTATTATTTTGTAATAGAACATGATGATTTAGAGACTATGATCTTGTAATGGTATAATATGATATATTCATTGTATGGTTCATGTTGTAAGAATGTTCATTATGTAGAAAAGAGATTGAGATTTATATTGGAATAAGATTTGAAATGGTTAGCTATGTGTATCCTTGTTGTAGAAAATGGTGTTATGAGATAATCTTGTTATACGTAATCTTATTTGGAAAGTAAACTAGTACTTGTTGTATATACTTTGCATATGGTTTTGTATATGTTTATGTTGATGTAATGTATGATGATTTCAAAGAAAAGAAATAAATTATATTTGTTTATATATTAGATAGTGATATTTGGATTCATATTGTATTAGATGGTTAATGAAAAAATGGGAGTTAAGACTGCATGGATTTGGTGTTTTAAAATGAACTTAAATACTAAGGCTAATTGGGATATGTGAATGTATTTAAATGTTGAAATTTAGTAATGACATTGAGATACACTATCGAATGGATGTGTGTATTGAGATGTTAGTGATAAGAAGATATTATGTTATTTTTTCTTGTGTTATGTCATCTCATGTTTATGCTTAGTAGCTCATGTGCATACTTATGGATTCTTAGTTCGGTGCATATGCATATTGTAGTCTTATGTGATGTATTAGTTGATGTTTTTAAAAAAAAACCTATCTCTATTTGTATGTTAGATATGTTTATTTCTCTAGGGTATTTTGGCGGGCATTACATTTTTTCCATGATGTTGGTTGCTTGATCTAGTAATTCAAGGAAAATTTCATTTTCAGAAGAATCCTTCTCAATTTCAATTCAGCTATTTCATTCGTTCTTGACTAAAAGTGAGTCCTTCGACAATAGTTTGTATCTTTTCCTGAAGAAGTGTTCTTAAGATATGAAAGTCCTCTTTGTATCTTGCATAAGGTTGTGCACCTTATTTCTGCAAGTCCTTTAGGTATTGGTGCTCCTTGGCAATAAGCCTAAAATGTTGTAAACATTGTTATTCATATTGTGAGTTAGATTCTCTCTGGTTTTCTTTCCTATTTGGATTTTTCATGTAAATCTAGTGTTCATGTGTTCATTGTTGATACTTATGTGCTAATGATTAATGTGCTAGTGCTAAGTAGTTGATGTTGTTTATTTATAATTTATTTTCAAGTTTCAGATTAATTCACCCCCCTCTCAGTCTTATCAGTTGTTCAACAACACTTCGCAATTTAGTCTCCTAGATTAAAACAATATCTGGTTTTTGATCTCTTACCAAATTTTCTAAGAGGTCACGTTTATGAGGGTTATTTAGCCATCACATATTTCATGATATAATCCTCATTTTATTTTTTTAGGAGTTCTCTTCGAGCACATCTCAAACAAGGTTTTCTAGGGCCTTCTATAATATCCAATTTACTAACCTTATCTCTAATTTTCTAGGAGGGATGATTACCTTTCCCCTTAGACTCAGAGCCACAATCTACCTTTTTTTCTATTACAGGTTATAATTCATTGACTAAGGATGATGATATTTTTATTTTCTCTCTCAAATTAACTAGAATGAAGGGAGGACCCTCTAGATCATTCATTGAAGAAATATCAAAAATATCCTCAAAACAAAAAATGATATCCTTATTGCAGGTATCGTGTTTGGCCACTAGGCTAGTACCATTAACATAATCTTCTAAACAATCTTGAGTTCGGATCTCCTCCGCCTGAGTCTATTAGAGAGACAATCCTTGATCTCGTACAGTTGCATCCTCAACTGATCTGATCATAAAAGAATAATTAGGACACAATTCTAATCCACCTCTTGTAGGAGTCAGAGTATCTAAAGGATTTTTATCAATTGAAAACATATTCTTTGTTTGTTGAACCAAAGTATTGAGGGTAGAACTCTCGACTCCATCTACTGCATTGGGCTACTCCCTCATGATTTTTGGCTTCTCCTTCCAAGCCTTTTTCAGGGATTTTTAAGTGTTATAGGGGTAGTTATTAGCCCAATGTCTATCCTTTGTGCAATAAAAATAAGCAAAGGGAATATATTTCAACTTAACTACCTAGTCCTAAACCCCCTTTTTATAGTTAATTTTTACAATAGAGGGGAGATTTTTGGATTGCTCCACATTAACATAGATGCATAAATACACCACATGAGTCTTATAAGTAGTCATAGGATCAACATATCAAATATTTCCAAAGCACACTGCAATACCCTTAAAAATTTCCTCATCCTATAATTCCATAGGCAACCCTAGGAGCATAACCTAGATTAGCATTGCATTAAATGTCCATTTACTAGGAATAAATCTTCACTCCTATCTATTAAAAGAATGATTAGATTTACCAAGGACCCAAGACCCTCCTATTAAAGAATAAGGTAAATCATCTTCCCAAGTGAAATACAAAAGGAAAAAGGCCTTTTAGCCATTGTGGCCACATTAGCATGCCCCTTAGAATGCCAATTTTGGAGACCAAAGAGTAGACTAGCTAATATTTATGAGAAGGCCAATAAATTTTCCAACCAGATACATTTTCATGGAAGATATGCCTTTGTCAATGATAGAGTTTATAATAGAAATGGGAAACTCACCAGCCTATGGATTAGAAAGGTGTGAAAGCAATGAAAAGGATATTTTATCTTTCAAGTGAGCACAAAAAATGTTTGACCATCTAGATCAATGGCCTATAGCTTCATTGAAAAATTGACTACCATGTAAACCCTGAATCTAAAATGTGCCTTAAAAGGCATTACCTAGCAAAAAAATATTTGGAACAACATCAGACTAATAGTTTGCAAGAGGACTTGACCCGACATTCTCGGGTACTTCAATGCTAGATTCCTTTGACAAACCAATAGTCTACTGTCCATCTACAATAGAAATCCTATTAGCTAACTTACCATCATTAAGATCCTTCTACAACATAAAACGTATTATGTACTATCCATTCAAACCATTTAAACCCCTAGACAATTGTTCACCTACAATGCCAATCCCATCAACATGATTTTCATCAGCATTGATCATCTACTTTGCACAACTTTGCACCTTGTGTCCATTCAAACCTTCATGTCCTCCCACCTTCTGCATAATTAAACCAATCTTACCTCTTGACACTAGCTCCATTCATTCATTAAAAATATTCACCTTATATAATGAGATATTGATAGCAAGAGAAAAAATGACTTTCACAATATAGTTCATGATATTTCTTTCAAAAGGTGTAAGACCAAATGGAAATTTTTTATATGACAATGTCATATTGTTTAAATATGTAGTTTTGTAATCTTGAAATGACATATCTTAATACTTTTTTAATATCTTTAGTTTCTTTTCTATTGACGATGATAATTTTATTTGACAATTATTTTAGCTAAAATTGTGTTGTCCATACACAAGGGTTTCTAAAAAATACAAATTAGGGCTAGTAATGAAAAACAAAAACCTAACCAAACTTTGCCATCATATGCATCTTTTCATAGGAGAATTTTAAAACATACTTTTAATTATTTCAAATTACGTTGGTTTTTAAAATGCATATTTTTGCCTGAAATCATATGATTTTAGAAAATCCATCTTTGTATATCCTATAAAAAACTAATTTTAGCATCTAGGTATTAAAATAAATTATATATTTAAAAATTATTGAAAATAATCGTACGTTTTTTATTTTTCACTATGTTTATATTCAATGTTAAGTGCTTCATATTTAATCCAATTATGACAAAATTTGGTTTTCAAGATTTATTTCTCACCATGTTTATATTAAATGCGTAAGTGCTTCATATTTAATTCAATTATGACAAAATTTGGTTTTCAAGAAAATGACTTCTACTTTCTAAACAAAAAGTGGACCCATTATCTTACACTTACCTACAAAGCGAATATGATAAATAAGAGGTACTTATCTCTAGGCTCAAAGATTAACTTTAGCATAAGCTACTAAATTTGACTATCTTGGGACCAAAAATAGATTCTCCTCATCGATGCCTTGGATTGAAATATTCTAATTCTATCTATATCATGGTAGATGAAATGTACAACTCCATATTACTTCTACATGTGTGAATTTAACCTCTACACTACAAATTTGATTCCACTAATTATACATCCATCTCAAATTTAGGAAGCTCATTAATGTCTTATTTTCTTGAATTAAGCCAATGATATTAAAGAACACCTAAGTAGAGACCTTTTGGAATATCTATGGGATACATTCCATTGCATGTCAACTTTTACAAATGCATTGGCTTTGTATTTGTGTAAACAGATATGGGCAACACTCTTTAGATATGTATATAGTTTAAGATGATTATGTACACTCAGATTTATTTTAGTGCATGAAAAAAAGTGTTCCTAACATACGTCTCGAAATAATATGTCAAAAAATGCTTGGACGTGTGTGGAGTTATAATGTGATAAAACACATAAAATTCAATAAATTTACATACATGGATATTGTAATAAATCATGTGAAAATATGTTTAGTCAACTCATGATGGGAAAAGAATGTGCAAGACCTAATCAAATTTTAAATTTTATGGGTCAAGTCTAGAGGTGCAAGATTTCACCCACACACATAAGATTGTTCTCTGACAAGAATGTATTACAATCAATATGAGAATGGAAAATTTCTGACAAATAGATATAATGAAGAATAAATATATGAAACTTTGAACAATTAGTAAATGTATATTAAAACACATATAACTAAACAAAAAAATATAAAGAAAAGAACATAACTTTAATATATATTTTATCAATATAAATATAACAAATAATTCTTGTAATATAAAAAAAACTAAATGAATATACATATTTCAACACTCCAATAATTTAAAATTCATTTATAAGAAAACATTGAATGTAAAGCTTACTATTGAATTAATATTGACATCTAACTCAAATACAAGCTAGTCATAGAATTTATGAATTTATCAATGACAAAATCTTGTGTGTTTATTCTAGCTTGAGTTTAGGGACCAGATGAACAGATTTTTTCTCTTTCCGAACTGATCTCCAAGCCAACAAAGTTTACATAAAGTCTCTTATAATTTTATAATTATAGACGATGACGATGGTAAAAGTGTGAAAGTCAGACAACTAACAAAAAAAGTTCTTAGACAATAATAAGGTTGGCATTAGTGCTATCATAAGTTGAACTCCTCTAGCAATAAAGTTGAATAAATGACCATCGTGCTTAAACAAAGTTGAATGGGTCGTAGTAAAATTTTGGTATCAAACATTTTTTTCTAGGGTTTAGAATGGCTGTCTACATTCTTGTAGATTATTGTCTATATTTTGATTTAAATATATTTAGTTTTGTGCTCTCTTTTTCTTCTTTTTTTTTTTGACATAATTGTTTAATATATTATATATTAATATATGGTTTGTATTTTTGTGTTAATTTAGATTTATTGTTTATTTTTTAACTATTTGTATTTACATATTTTTTTATATTCAATTTTTTTTTCAATATTTTTTTATATTCAATTTTCTTTTCAACATTTTTATATATTCTTATATGTTTATAAAAAATGTTTTCCCTTTTAGGTTGCATATATTTTTGTTTTTCTTAGATAAAAGGCAAGAGTCTATAATATATTAATAAATAAATAGATGTACATATAAAAAAGAGGAAGAGAGAAAAGAAACAAAACATACGATCATGACAAAATACCATACTACGTATGGTTGGCTCACAAACTACTGCATAATTGTAGGATATGGAACTTTAGAGCCCTGCAATAGATAAAACATAAGTCGAAGATAATAAAAGCAGAGAAAGCCTACATCAAATACATCACCTATTAATAATCAATACTAGATAGCATCTTTAAATATCATCTTCGACAAGATATCTATACTGTCGAGGTTGAAATCATTTCCAAACATAGCATAGAAGCTGAATAGGGACCAAAACACCCCATAGAAAACCGAGTGCAAAAAATGTCTCTTCACGACCTGATACCTTAGTTGGGATAGAGAACTACTAAAAGGGTAAACGTAGATAGTAGAGCACAACAAGGTTTTTGTGTGCTCAAAATTGCTAGTAAGTTAAGAAAAATCAAACCCCTTATGACCAAAGTGACTAAAATTTGTGAAAATTTAAGGAATATAGAGAAGGGATTAAATCCAACAACCTATGATTTTGAAAATCATTTATTTGGGTTGAGTGAAGTATAGTGCCTTTTTTTGGAACCTTTCTGCTAGGTGGTCTTTTCATAGAACCATGGTTATGAAAAACTTCGACAACTCTATCACAAAGAACTACTCCAAGATCATCCTTGTGCGAAGAGATAGAAATGACCACCATTTCTTTCTTGTTGTTGTATACTATTGTGGAGGAGAAAATTCGACTCCCTCAAGGTGATGAAAACCTAGAGGAGAAAATAGACCTACTCCACCTTAGTAAAGTAGTTCTCTAGTGAGCTAGGACATATAAATTACTAACAACCCAAACCTATAAGCAAAGTTTACTAGATAGAAGGTCTGCCAAACTATCAAACTTGAAAGGACAAATCACAAAGACTCTTGGCAACCTTTGCATAGTCTCTATCCAAGGACACATACGTGGGTCGATGATGACAACACATCGTGCTAACGTCTCCTACAAACAAAGCACATAGATGTGCACACAAGTACAGAGTAACATAATATGTATTCCAGATAGACTCTAAGCTAAGTAACTATGTAATTAAGAGTGAAAGCAACTATTACACTGAATAAAGAAAGAAGGGAGAAGGCATGAAAGATCTCAGAATTGCTCCACAATTGAAGCCTCTAGTGTAGCAATCCTTTCTCTAATAAATCCTACACAGACAACAAAGAAAACTTGTTGGGGCTATGTATAGAGGTTTGCCACAGTCAAACACCTACTTTGGTGTTTCCACCTCCACAGATAGCCAAGATAGATAGATAGATGAAAAATATGAAAGAAATACAATAATATATATGCTATGGAGATTCAAATGATAAAATGCAAGAGGTAGACTCAGTCCCTTGTAGAATCTTATATGGATTGATGAAGGAGTGGATGTATTCCATAGGGGGAGCATCAAGTTGCAGAATGGTGCTGATACACAGTGAGAGCAGAATTACATGTTTTACTTTCACTTTGGCATTGCTATCAAAGGGGGAGAAGAATTATGTGACTGAGGAGAAGAATTTTATGTCTGACAAGGTGAATACTTGGTAATGTAAACTAGGATTCCTATTCACTAGCGACAGGCTAAAGACACAGAGAGCAAGGTCAATACTTGGTAATGCAAATTAGGGTTCCTATTCACCAATCTCAGTAGCAATCAGAGGCATTGATATTTGTATTGCCATCAATGCCAAAGGGGGAGATTGTTGGCATTTTGAGTTTGTTTGGCATTTTGCATAGAGATTGCATTAATGATATGTTATCATTGATGTCAATTGAACTGGTAAAAGGTATTCATGTTATTGTTGATATTGTTTTTTTTGATATTGGCTTGTAACCAGTAAGAAGATAGTTGTACAAGATGTTGTAGCCGGTGTATGTAAAGTTTATGAGTTGAACCAGTGAACCGGTGTGAAGGGTTCAACCTTTCTATGTAGTTTAACCGATAAACCCTATCAACTGTTAAACCCTAACCGATCAAGTTTGTTGGTTTATTATCTGATGAGCGGTAATGATGGAGACACGTGTGATCACCGTATGAGGATAAATTCAAATTGGTTTGGCCCGTTTTCTTATTGTCTAGGGAAGGAGCAAAGTGGATCACATTTAATGCACAACATGTGATGAGTTACAAAATCCAATGGAGTGGTGATCATGTAGCGGTTGGAATTGTCTTGAAGAATGTGAAGAGATTGTTATTATTTCTAATGGTCAAGATTGAACTGACTTGTTTGTAATGTCAATGATGAGAATTAAATTTTTGTTGTGTTACCGACCTAATTGATTTGTATTTAAGGTCGATGAAGTTGTCTATAAAGGTTGTTGGCAAGGTTGATAGAAAACCTGTTGAGTGTGTGGTTGCCCAACCAGTGAATGGATCTACACTTTGAGTGAAGGCAGGTTGAAGCTTAGAAGGATCTGATCAAGCAAAGATAGTGCTACTCAGATAGATCAAGAAAACTTGTTGCTTTCTAACAATTACAATAGAAGTAAAATCCCTTAATAGGGTAAGCTCTAACAAGCTCAGTTACTCATTAAATCCTCTAACAAGGTGGTCCATTAGCTTGGATTCTTAAATCCTCTGGCGAGGTTACTCCTAACAGGGTATTGTACTTCTAACAAGGCATATTTGTAAATACCTTAACCGGGTGATTCCTAACCGGAATTAGTTCTTAACATGACTTATTGTAAATCTCTAACAAGCTTTGACTTCTAACAGGGCGAACTTCGAAAGAGTTCAAATAGCTATCCTTGTGAGTCCCATCTTACCATGGGTTTTACCTATTTGGGTTTTCCATGCATAAACATGTGTGTCAAGTGGTGAATGCTTTTGTGGTTGTGATATTATTTGTTGATTTGATTAACTTCTGATAAGGCATGTTAAGTATAAGCATTGAGAGATGAATATGTTGAGTTATGATTAAGCATTGTTGATGTTTACAAGATTGAAGGTGTTTACTATTAAAGTTGTCATAACTATTAAATTGGTTAATGTCAAGTATTCCTATGAATATTGATCTTGACTAAGATATGTTTACTTTGTTTGACTGAGTTTGAGTTTGGGAACTTTGTATTAGTTTTTCAATATACTGATTCACCCCCCCTCTCAGGATTCTACTAGATACTTATTCTTTCATGATACCATCATATCCCACTATCTATCTCTTTATAATTACCTCTCTCTCCCTTTCTCTTCTTGTATATATCTATCTATTTCTCCTCTTCCAATATATGTCTATATCTTCCTCTATCTCCCCATACTTCTCCCCCTCTCCCTTCATATCTATTTGTATATCTCTAGTTCTCTCTATTTATCTATACATCAATCTTTGTATCTCTCTCCATCTCTTCCTCTCTCTATATATGTGTATATCTCTCTCACTCTATCTGAGCATCTATATATATCTTTATCTCTCCATATTCCTCTATAGACCTCTTTATCTCCCTATGTTTATTTCTTTATACCTTTATCTCTCACTCTACATATCTTTATCTCTCTATCTATTTTATCCTCTTCCTCTCTCACTCTATCTTTCTCTCCCCCCTCTATCTATATACATGTCTCCCTCTATATATCCATATCTCTCTCCCTCTTTCTCTCTCCCTATCACTCCTTTTAAACCTCTATATTCATATCTATTTTCCTCTTTATATCCATCTTTCCATATTTATTCTTTTCATCTCTCTCTCTCTCTCATTATTATCTGAGCTTCTACATCTATCTAATCATGTCTCTTCTCTATTTTTTCCCCTCCACATCTCTCTCCTCTTCTCCATCTTTCTCTCCTATTTCTCCATCTTCATATTTATATTCATCTCATCTCCATCTCTATATATACATCTCTATATTTATCTCTTTACCCCTCTCTTTTTCTCTCTTGCCTTCCCCCCTCTACCTCTCTCTCCCTCTCACCTGATTGCAAACATAACATGCACCTATTGGCTATGGAACTTGATTATATTATTAATTGAAAAGTCATGTTCAATTATAATTTGAACCTTGTAAGAGGATGCAAAGTGGATTTGAAACTCTAACTTCTCCATTGAGACCTTTGTTGCAAAAGCAACATTATTTTCTAAATTTGGCCTACCAATTGATCTCATGTACTAAATAAATTTATGCATAAAAAGTGACCAAATTTAGCCCTAATTGACTTTCCACACCTCTTTGGCATACCGATTGCACACTAAGGTGCAACTGCTAGTAGTTACTAAATGATTATGTCTAAGGTGTTCCTTATGTGATATTTCCAAGCTCAATTGGATGATCCATGGTTGATATCATCTTAGCGACATGCAAGACATTTGGAACACTTACAATCATCCCACAAAATTTAATTTAAACTCACCCAATGTATTAAATCTTAGAATTTTGTTTTAAAATAATTTCATTTGATCAAATACAATGTTTTTAATAATTAGATCTACATAAATTCTTTTTTTATTTTAAGTTGTGATTTTTTAAATAAAATAGAATGTTTGACTGGTTAATATATATCTATTTTGTATTTGATATATTTAATTTTATTTAATTTACTAATCATTTATAAATTCTAATATGAAATGTTTTGCATGTGCAAAAAACAAAAGACTGGAAAGTTAGTTTTAAATCTAGAGTTTTTGTCTTTAACTTAGTCTGAAATTGTAATTAGTCATTGTTGATTTATTTTTAAATATAAATTATATTAAATTTAATTATTTGTATTAGATAATAAATTCTTCTGAATAAGTTATAATTTATATTGAATTTTATGCGAGCAAAAATGTGTGAAAATTGGCAGGGCAGGCATCGAGCGATGTTTTCATTTCCTCTGAGGAAATCGCCAGATCTTCTCCACCAACTGTGGTTTTTTGATAGGATGAAACATGTGATCAATCATGGCATCTCATGGATTAGGGCTCCCCTACCTCAAGAAAAGACAAAATGGAAAGTGGTGAAACCTAGGAGGGCTCGCAGAGAAGACATGACAAACCCTCCAAGGTTTGCAAACAATAGGGAACTCGGCCAAGGTTATTCTAGGCCGACTACTTCCAATACGTTCAATCAGTTGTGAAATCTTGAGGAAGGTTATTTAAAACCTGATCCCTAGGCTTGCCTTTCTTTAGAAAATAATAGTAGAAATAGAATTAAAAACCCTAGCAGGCTGGTAGAATCTCAATCCACACTTAAAGCTACTTTTAAGGGCAAGGTTGTGGTGTTGCCTCCTAAAACCTCAATGGTGGTATTGGGTTCAATTAGGGATCCCAACTCAGATATGGCTAATGATTTAGTGATTAATGAGAATCTGGTAAAGCAGATTCAACAATCTTGAAAGGCCTTCAAAGTTTTTGTGAGATGGCATGGACTTGGAATTTCATCGGAGGCTCTTGCATATTGGTTCTTGTCATCTTTCAATTGGATAGCAAGTATTGCTATCATGTCCGAAGGTTTTTTGTATATAGATTGTGGTAATTCAAAACACAAGGAGGAATTCTTAACAAGTAAATCTCCTACTTTCAGAGGTTTTGATTTTTGATTTTTAGATTGGATTCTGGATTTTAACCCTAATAATATGCAATCTCTAAAGATAGATAGACCAATATTGATATCTAGCCTACTAGTTGAGTTAATGGACATAAAAATTATTAGGAAAATTGGTAATCACATTGGAAAATTTGTAGAAATCAGTGATAAATATAGGAAGTATGCGAAATGTGTGATGATAATTAATATGGACATTGGTATTAAAACCTTAAAACCTATTAAGATTAAATCAAGGGCATCTTCCTTCCTTATCTATCTAGAATTCTTTAAAGGGACTCTCGACCTAGACCCTACATCAACCCCTATTCTGCCTTCTCAATTGAGATCCAGTAGGTTCCCTGGGGTCAACATTAGTTTCAATCTAAAAAAGGGAGGGTTTGTGGTGGAGGAAAGCCCTTTGCCATCTAGGCATATTGAGGAACCTAAGGATGTTGAGGATATTGAAGTAGGTGAATTTATCATTACCAAGGGATAGGAAGACTAGACGACCCCTTCCTCCCCTAGCCTCTCGGTAGAGCCCCTGATGGACTCACCAGGAGCATTTGCTGAGTTGAAGACTCCCCATATCTTGAAGGATAATCCTCACCCTGCATCTACTAAGAAGAAGGGTGAGGAATTGGATGATCTCCATCTTCCTTCTGATTAGGCCATAAGAGTGGAGGATTGCAACAACCCCATAGGCTCTCCCTTTAGAAAAGCTTGCTCTACTAACATGGAGAGGGCAGTCCAGATAGTTCAGGATGAGGATCTTGCCTGCAAATAGGATGAAGTCAATTGCATTATTAACTATCTTTGTGACTCAGTCACTAGGGAAATCATGAATAAAATATTGGATGAAGTAATTGAGAAGGATGAGCTTGATCTTCAAAAAAAATAGTTAGGTAAAGAAATTCTAGCCTCCTCCCCTCCCTCAATGGTCTCGGATATATAAGAACTTCTTTTTATAGATTTGAATAATAAGGAAAATGAAACTTTAGGCATCGAGCTTTGGGAAATGGATAAATCTACCTTAGACTATGCTAAGCTATTCAAAAAGATGGGTAGGAAATCCCTATCAGAGCTTTGAGCTAATGATGGCTCTATGGAAGGTCAGGTTAAACTCACAGACATGTTTTATGCTGGGAAGGGGAAGGTCCTTCCCAAGGGCTCGTGAAGATTGTTTCATGGAATGTTAGGGGCTTAAATGCCCCTAACAAGAAGAGGTTAGTTAAACACTGTCTATCCTCTTTTAACCCCGAATTAGTCTTGCTTCAAGAGACTAAATTGGGAGATGTAGACTTAGCTTCCTTTGGCAATCGTTTAGGCTTTAGGTAGATTTCAGGAACCCCGGGTATTGGGGCCTCCAAAGGTCTAGCTATCATGTGGTATTCTCCCCTGGTATCTAATCTTAACTGGATAAGTGGAAGAGTAACTTATCTCAAGAACAATTTAGACTTTATCAATGTAAATTTGTATGGGCCAATCCTTAATGATGACAAAAAAAGTCTAGGAGGAAATTGAGAATTTCACGAACTCCCTTAGTCAGGTATGTTTTATAGGTGGGGATTTTAATGCAATTTTACATCATGATGAGAATAAGGGAGGCTTAGGCATTAATGTGAGGGCCTCTCTAGATTTCGCTGATTGGATCCATAGGAGCAGTATGTTAGAGATCAATATGGTCAAGGATGCCTTTAATTGGAATAACCGTAGGCTAGGATTTAGCAACATTTCAGAGAAACTGGATAGGTTCTTTATTTTGAGAAGTATTATCAACTTTTCCTTCACCCTGGAAGCCTCAATTTTACCTTTTTCAGGATCAGACCACTTCCCCATTTCACTAGATTTTCAAGGGGAATCTAGCCCTAAGAGATGTCCTTTTAAGTTCAAAAATATGTGGCTTAAAGATGATCATATCCTAGAGCTCCTAAAAGAATGGTGGAATGGGGCCATGATCTCAGGGTCTAGGATTTTTAAGGTTGTTAACAAACTTAATATTATCAAGCAAACTCTCATTCAATGGAATAGGGAGCACTTCAACAATATCTTTGATAAAAAAGCTCAAGTGGAAGCTGAGTTGGCAGAAGTTAATGAGAAAGTGATTAGATTTTGGATGGATGAGTCTTTGTTTCTCAAAGAAAAGAAACTTATGGTGGACCATGAATCTATTCTCGCCAAAGAAGAAGTCTTGTGCAAACAAAAATCTAGAGAGTCCTGGTTGGAGGAGGGCGATAAGAATACCAATTTTTTTCACAATAGTGTAAGGATGAGAAGGGTAAGAAACCATATCTCTAGAATTAAGGTTAGTAATGGTTCTGAGGTGGTTAATCCTATTATCATTGCGAAAGAGGTTGTTGATTTCTTTTCCCTTATCCTAACCTCAAATCGGAGCCCTCACAACTCAAACCCAGACATGTTTATCAAGAGTATCCCTAGGCTTTTGAACAAGGAACATTCTGATGTTCTTAATGCCAAATTTTCTCTAGTAGAAGTTGAAGCTACTCTTAAGTAGATGAGCCCAGATAAATCTCTTGGGCCAGATGGCTTTCCTACTAGCTTCTTCCAAGTATGTTGACCCTTTCTTGGTGAGGAAGTTGCGACAGCTCTGGAAGAAATGAGAAACTCAGGCAACATCCTCAAAGAAATCAACAACACCAATCCGGCCCTTATCCCTAAAAATGACAAACCAGAGTGTTTTGATGAATTTTGACCTATAGCCCTCTATAATACTATTTATAAAATTTTCACAAAAACTTTAGCTAATAGGCTTAAAAAAATCGTCCCCTGTTGATCAGTGAGGAACAGACAGGCTTTGTCCTTGGGAGATCCATTTATGATGGGGTCATTATAGCTCAGGAAGCTATCCACTCGATCTAGAAAAATGGGAACCCTAGTATGCTCCTAAAATTAGATATTAGAAAATATTATGATAAGGTGAACAAGAGATTTCTATGTAGATGCTTAGAAGCCTTTGGCTTTCTAGCTACATGGATCAATCTAATTTTTGAATGTATATCTACACCTAAATTCTCTATTTTAATCAATGGTACCTCAAAAGGTTTTTTTATCTCTTCTAGGGGTTTGAGGTAGGATGATCCCCTCTCCCCTTTTCTCTTTATTATTATGGTTGAAGCATTGGGTAGATTGATCTCCAGAGCTAGGGAGGCTAGTCAGTTGTCGGGGATTAGAATTACTAGTAACCTAGATCCTATAGCGCATCAACAATTTGTTAATGACACTATGTTTTATGGATGTAGCAATCTTAGTGAGGCCTAGGCTTTCAAGCCTATCTTGGATTCTTACTCTAAGGCCTTTGGTCAAGAAATCAATCAAGCTAAGTCTGCAGTCTTCTTTTTTAATAGTCAATCTAGTATTCAAACTAGCATATGTGGTATTTTGAATTTTAATCTAGGCGGCCTCCCTTGTAAATATCTTGGACTGCCCTTGGATAAGGGCTCAAGGTCTTCTAATTTGTGGTCTAGATTAGTTGATAAGATCAAAATTAGGATAGCAACCTGGAAAGGCAAATGGCTATCCTCTGCAAGTAGAGCTACATTGGTTAAATTGGTTCTAGCAGCCATTATGATCTATCAATTATCATGTTTTAGCATACCTCAGTCTATTAAGGAAGCGTTAAATAGACATCTTAGATCCTTCTTTTGGAAAAGGATAGAAGCAAAGAAATATATCTCCCTATTGGCCTGGGATAAGATCTGTAGGCCCAAGTCTGCAGGGGGTATGGGGATAAAGGATATTAAAGTTTAGAGTGGGGTGTTAGGAGATAAATTAGTATGGAAAATGTTTAGGTCTCCTCATATAAAATGGGCCCAAATCCTCTTTCATAAGTATCTTCAAGGTAGATACCATTTGAGCCTCTTTAGAGATCGCTCTCCACCGAGAGGCTCCCGTATTTGGAATTTAATGATGGATTGTAGGAATATCATCTTGGACAAACTAACTTGGAATTTGGTTAAGGGTGATAAAGCCCTCTTCTGGTCAGACTCTTGGGGGGTTTTTCTAGTCCTTTAGTAGTAGGCTAATTTGGAGTCTTCCAAAGAAATGCTTGTATCTATTTGGTGTAGGTATGTTAAGGACTATATTTTTCCCTTAGACGGTGACTTAGCTATGGGCTAGTTTTGGAGATCCCTCGATTAGGTTAATATCCCAGGTAAGGAAAAAATTTTGCTCTGGGATATTCTGGAGAAAAGGATCATCGCTTTCAATTTAGGGCATGATTCTTTGATCTGCAATGGTTCAAAATTGGGGGAATATTCCTCCAAAAATGGTTATAATGCCCTCCTTAAGACGTACCTTTCTTCGACCACCTCGGTCCATATAGTCTTGTGTTGGGATAAGATGTGTCTACCCAAGGCTGGGGTCTTGTCTTGGCTGGCCTTCTAGGGAAAGATTCTCATAGCAGATAAGTTTAAATAGATGGGCTATGAAGGTCCAAGTAGATGCCCTTTGTGTGAAGGGGTGGATGAAGATACATATCACATCCTTCTCAATTGCAACTATGCATCTAAATGTTGGCTATGGTTGTGCAATAAATTAGGATGGTCCTCTACTCTATCTCACTCCATCTGGGGAATGTTTCAAGCTTGGCCAATCCTTTTTAAGAATTCCCTTTATGGAGGGTTGTGGATCTTAGCTCCTTCTATGGTTATCTGGGAACTTTGGAAGGAACACAATAGGAGGCTCTTTAAGGATAAGAAGATGAATTGATCCCTCTTAGTAATCAAAATAGAAGCTTCAATAGTAAAGCTTTTAAATAGAAGAATCTCTAAATTCCACAACACTCTCTCAAATGACCTATTGGGATGCAAAGATGAGAGGGAGATGGTTTGTCTTGAGGATCCCTCCTTTTGTTGGTATTGGTAGTTCCAAAAATCAAGAATTGAGGAATGCTTGTAAGTGGATAGCCCCTATAAGGGGCTGGTTTAAGTTAAACTTCGATGGAGCATCATGGGGAAACCAGGAATTGCACGTATTGGATGTTGATTGCATGACGAAGAAGGCAAGGAATTGGCTAGGGAAGATAAACCCATAGGGCTTGTGTCTAACAGTATGGCTAAATTTTTAGCCCTCATTCAAGGTCTTCTTCTATGCCAAAACAGAGGCATCCACAAATTGGTTATTGAAGGAGACTAGGCCATAATTATTAATGGCCTTAGAAAAGGATCCCTTTCTGATTGGAAGCTTAATGCTCTCTTGGCCAGAGCTCTTTGGCTCCTAAAAAAATTCAAGAAATTATCTTTCAACCATATCTATCGAGAAGGTAATTCTAGAGCGGATGTAGTGGCTAATGTAGGAGCTGATGGTCAATTTATAAGTTAATTATTGAATCCTTTCTCTGATTATTGCCTCGTGCCTTATAAGATTTTATGACTTTTAGTATGCAGTTGTATATAGGGATATGCATATGTATATGGACATGCATTCATATATATCAGTACAACTAAAATATATATGCATAGATATATAGGTATTAATATTTATATAGACATTGTATGCAAAGGAATAAAATATTATGAGTCTCTTTAGAGTCTGCCTTATCTTATTTTCTAGCCTTTTAGTCACATTATAGACTATTTTATCTTAAGATTTAGCCATATTTTAGATGAAGTTGCTTTCCTTTTTCGAATGTTCTTTGTCAGCAACTCCCCTCGATTAGTACCAATTTGACGGTATTTTAGTAATGATGATGTGACACTCCTTCTAAAATTGAAGGCAAATTATATTTTTCTTGTATGCATTAAGGCAGCGATAATTATTACTTAGATCATTGAGATCGCTCCATTTGCATCCTGACCCTCTAATATCGATCATCTACCTGTATAGTGCATTACTCTATGCCAAGATGAGCTATATTTCACGAAGCATTAAAGCTCCTTCTTTATTTAGTTCGTTTAGTCGAGGTCTTAGCTTATCTTCCATTTAGCTTAAATAGATACCCCACTAAGACTTCTAGGGCTAAAACGAAAGATGGCCTTTGTAGGAGAAATCAAAGAGGAGATATTGAAGGACATTCTGGTTCATCTGAATCCCTTGGTTATCAAAGATGTTATGAAAACCTTGGGGAGGGATTATATTTTAAATGAGGACCAAACCAAAGCTAATCTAGACATCACAGCGATGTTCTTAGCAGTAGCTATGCATCTTGAGAAAGACATAAATGTAGTGATGAAACTCTGCAAAAAGGTCTTCAAGAAGGAAATGTTGGGCGAATTAGAGAGGGTGGTGGTCAACATTGATGAAGAGCTTATAGCTCCAAAGCCTCAAGATTACAATATCCTTATCAGGATGAATAATTCGATGCCACGATACGCTATTCTGACTATAGAGGATCCTCAAGTTTTTGAAGCTTATAGCCCAATTAGGAGCAGGAATTTTTCCTTCCTTTTATGGCTCTTCTAGCTTAAAAAGCCTCTATGCAACAAATGGTTTATAAATTATCTCAAAGATGAGAATATTACAATGATCTCAGATGAGGTGCCAATTCCTCCCTCTTCTACCTCCCCCTCTTCAGAAAAGCCGGATAGCTCGGGAACCATGGACCCTCGAGGGCGGGGAAGGAAAAGATGAGGCTTCTACCACAGGAGGGCTCCTTTTTTACGTTTATGGTTCCTTTTTGTCTATCAGAGGAGCGGGCAAGGATATGCCGGGCTAGATAGCTAGGTGTTTGTCTCGGGTTTACCCTTTTGTCACCTTTTTGACTCTTAAGGGTTTATCATCAAACTTTTGTCTTATTTCAGACTTAAATTTTAAAGACTTATGGATGCTTAGTTAATATATGCTCTAGCTTTA